>NW_005054298.1:891172-902483 GCF_000277835.1 Geospiza fortis | reverse complement strand
ATATATATATATGCACATATCCAACTCTTTTTCACAATGAAGTTCCAGTCACAATCGAGCCATCAAGCCCTCTGAAAAAGTCAGCTATAAAAGCAAACCAGTAAGAAAATATCGTGGTTTATCTCCTTTCCCTGCAGCCCAGCAAAGGCTGGACTCTGCACAGCCACTGCCGGGCTGGGAGCTCCTGCTGACAAATTCCCGAGCTGCCAGTGCTCAGTGATGAAATTCAGGAGCCTCCCAGCTGCACTCCTGGGACCTGTGAAGGCAGGGAAATGTGGGGATTGGCAGCAGGCTCTGGCAGATGAGCTCCCGTGCGGATGACACCAGGATTCTGCCAGGCTGACGTGGAACTCTCCTCTTGATTTGTTGTTGTTGTTGTTGTCATTCCAAAGCTCCTGCTTGGAGCTCTGCTCTCCTGACTCTCCTGTTTACTCCTCTGACTCTGCAAAGTGCTGGGATTGCTCAGCCTGGTTGTTTCAGCTCTGCTTATATGGAATTTACATGGATCCGGGTTTGTTCTGGAAAAATTCCCCCTTTCTCTTCAGTATATCAGTGCATTCTCCCATAGATGTGCCCTAGTTCATTTCTCTGTTCAAAATAGCCTGGAATTCACTGCAAGGGACCCCTCCAGAAATTCTTGAAATGATTGTGCCTGGAGAGTTGGGATCTTGCAGATCACTCAGAGAGAAGGAAAATTTCCTTACTAAAGACAAAAGGAGCTGATGTGCAGTTCCAGCACTGTGTGCTGAGCTGGCCTGACTCCATCCAAAGCTGGGTGATGTGGGAGGCTCTTGAAGAAATCACAAGAATAGAACCCCAGACTGGTTTGGGTTGGAAGAGGCCTGAAAGATCATCTGGATCCACCCCCTTGCCATGGGCAGGGACACCTTCCACTGTCCCAGGCTGCTCCAACCTGGCCTTGGACACTCCCAGGGATCCAGGGGCAGCCACAGACCAGGAATTCCCTCAAAATCTCCCATCCATCCCTGCCCTCTGGCAGTGGGAGCCATTCCCTGGCTCCTGTCCCTCCATGCCTTGTCCCCAGTCCCTCTGCAGCTCTCCTGGAGCCCCTTCAGGCCCTGGAAAGGTTTTCTGGATCCTTCCCTTCTCCAGGTGAGCACCCCCAGCTCTCCCAGCCTGGCTCCAGAGGGGCTCCAGCCTTGGAGCAGCTCCGTGGCCTTCTCTGGATTTCCTCCAGCAGCTCCAGGTCCTTCTCACACTGGAAATCCCTGGCTCCAGAGGGACTCTCATTTATAATTTGGTTCATTCTTTATAGTTTTTCTCCCCTATGAGCGCTTTGCCACCACCACTGAAATGTTCAACTGAGATCTGTACCCAGATTTCAATAAGACACAGAATCAGCTGACAAAAAACTCAGCTCAATTTCTCATGGTTGTTTTTCTGATGCTGCTCCTGTAGTGAAGTAAATCCCTGACTTTATAAAAAAATCCCTGATTTATAAAAAAATAGATCATATATTATATTAATTGTATTTATTATATGATATATGCAATATAATAAATCCAATCAAACAGCACAGAATATCACAGGCATTTTAACAAAGGTTAATTGTGGTATTAACTGTTCTCCCTGTACAGACTTTTAATGTGAGAAATGTTTCACACATTTAAAGCTCCCTTTAATCACCAGACCTCAAGGCCACACTTCTCATTCCCAGCTGAGTACCTTCCACTAGGAAAAAACACAGATTTTTTTCCTGAGAAAAGCTCAATCTTTATATGAACAATGAAAATACTATTCATTGAACAGACACCATTTTTTAAAAAGTTGAATTTCTGGGAGGTTCTATAATACCTTTAAGAGTAGGAATCATCCACCAAAAATTTTCAAAAGCCTTCAGGTTATTGCTCACGGAAGGAAATGGAGAGGAAGCAAAATTTTCTGGACTCCCAGAATAACCCTCCCTCTCTCTTTTGCTGTCTCTGATTTTTTAGGGAGAAAGCAAACTGCTCTGCAATAGAATTGCATGAATCACAGCACCAAGTGCACCAGGAGCTGTGAATAGGGGTGAATTCCTGCAGGAGGGAACGGGGAATCACCTGCACTGAGCCTGTGCCACGAGAAACCCAGGGGGAAAACAAAGAGGTGCTTCCCTGAGCCTTGCTCTCTGTGCCAGAAGGGACTGCAGAAAACTTAATAATTAGCTAAAATTATTATCAATATCTCAATAATTAACTGGAATTATTCTCAATGTTTCACGTGATTTCAAATTCACAGCATCTTCTTCACCCTTCTTTCGGATTTGGATGCTCTTGAGTAGGATGGGAAAATGTCTCTTGAAAGCGGGATGAAAATATCCAGGAGAAGGGTTTGTTTAACAAGAGCCCGAAGCAGGGAACAGTTCATTCCCAGCCTGTTTCTCAAGACAGCAAACACTCAGAATCATTACTGATCCCCCTCTTTTTTTATCTTTTTGAGAACTCTTGCACAATCTGCTGTTCCCCAGCAAGAATTCACCACTCTCGAGCCTTGTTTTTCTATTCACCCCAAAAGCTGCAAGTTTCCCTTCAAACTCTGCACGTCATCCTCATCAAATCCTACACAGAAATGGGCATTAAGTGTTTTGTTTACTCATAAATCGGCCGAGCCACGACAAAGAACAGAATGTAAAGAATGAACTCCCTTTGCAAAAGTCATTCAGAGCCAAACAAAAGCCTTTACCTTCCCCAAAACAGATTTTTCTGAGTGGGCCTCCTCTCTTTCTGAATTGCTCAGCGTTACAGGGAGCTCTCAGATAACTCAGAAACATTTGAGAGCCAAGCTAAAAACAGAAGGAATGAGAAAGTTCTCCCGCATCTGATTTTTTTTTTCATTAAAAAGGCATTAAGAAAATACGGGTGCACTGTGAACAAGCAGCCTCTTTGCCCATGACGTGCAGGGACCTGCTGGATGCAGGCTCCTTCCAACTTCCCCTGGGCTGTGGCAGCTGGATGGATTTGTTTCCACCTGCTCTCCCCGTTTGTCATTCCTGAGGTATGCTGCAGAAAGCCAGGTTAGCTCCAAACTCTCAGCCTGGCTGCAGCCAGAACTCTTCATTTTTATTATCTGATCGCATCCCTCCGAGTGCTCCTTTCATTCCCATCCCCACACCTCTGCACCCATGGAGAGCAGCTGGAGTTTGGGTTTGTTTTTTTTTTCAAATGAAAATGCCCATTTTTTAAAATCCTCAAAGGAAAACCACATGTGGCCAATCCTATGGATCTGCTCCTTCCCCACTGCTTGCTCCAGGAGTTATAAACTCCTGTGGTCCCTGGAGAAGGGATTGTCCAAACGTGGCTGCAGAGACCAAAATGCTTCTGAAAGAGATTAAAATGTCATTAAAAATTTTAAAAACCTCTGCCATCAAACCCTTTGGAAGACTGGCTGCCTCCATCTCCTGTGGTGGTGTTGGAAATAAAGCTGCCAGAGAGATCTTCTCCCATTCCTGCCGAATTTCAGGGGGCTAGGAGAGAGTGGGTGTGGGGAGGGAAGGTATCTCGAGTACAAGAAAGGATGATTATCAAGTCTAAAGAGAGCACGTCATAAAATGAAGAAATATGAGGCTATTTTTAAAGCAATTATTTTGTTTTCAAGCTGGAAACGTGCTGCAGTATTCCCCCTCTGCTTGGCATTCCAGAGGAGGTGTTGCATTTAGCTACAGCAAAATCAATTCCCTGGAAGAGAAGAAAACTGAAACACTGGCAGCAACATAGGAAAGCCGAAGAGGAGAGTTTTGTTTCCTCTGTTTTGATCGGGAATTATGTTTTCCAAACTTGATCAGCTCCCAGGCCCAGCTCTGCAGCGACAAGCACAGCGATTCCCTGCGAGGGTTTGTGCAGAAGGCACCCCTGGTACCTCAGGAAGGGTTTGGTTCAGAGCAATGCCTTCACATGCCTTCACCCCTCAACCTGCATAATTTATCCAGGCATATTCTGGAAGTTGAGAAACCTCTCCAATAAGTTAGAAAGATTTAGGAACTTTTGGGGAGAAAGAAAAAAAAAAAATAAATAAAAAATGTGACCTGTTACGTAAACCTGTATTTTAAGAAGTGAACTAGAGACAGGAGGAAGGATCACAGGGGTTGGACACATACCCAGCTGTCCCAATTTGGCGGAGCTGTTTTAGCTGTCAGCGTGTGAATTCTTAATGTGTGATGATTATAAAGTAAGGAGAGGGAGCTCTGCTCCCTCATTGGAATTATTTTGCCTTTTTCTCCAAGGAACAGACCCAGAATTGCTGCCCCAGCTCAGACCCACACCTCGAAACCCCTTCCAAACATTAAACCTCGAATATTGATTTATTAAGATCCAAAGTGATAAAATCCTGCTTATCCCAGGCTCAAATTTTCCTGACACCTCCACTAATTACACACCATAATGAAATCCCAGAAGCACTGAAATAATTGTTCCAGCAGGAACTGAGCCAGCAGAACACCTATGGAAGCTTCTTTCCCTTCACTCATCGCTGTGGGAAGCAATCTCAGAGTCCTCTCCAAAAACCCCCTCAAACAGATGTCTTGCAGCACAGCAAGACATGATCAAATTCAGACTTGGAGAGAGCGTGTTCCAAAATCCCTCGGAGAGAGAGTTTTGCCAGGCACACCTTATCACCCACAGGGGAGGGAGGGGGTGAAGGGAGGGCACCTTCGCTGGCACAGCGGGCACACACAGGGAGAAGCAGCTCTGTGACCTGTCCACATCCAGGTATGACCGAAAAACTCCTTAACCCTCAGCAGTACCCTTATCTCTGCCTGGAGACAGAATCTCGGGATCATGGAATTGTTCAGGTTGGAAAGATCATGAAATTGTTCAGGATGGAAAAGACCTCCTAGATCATCCAGTCCAACCGTCCCCAGCACTGCCAAGGCCACTCTGCCCCATGTCCCCAAGTGCCACATCCACAGGGCTGTGAAATCCCTGCAGGAATGGGGAATCCACCTCTGCCCTGGGCTGGACAACCCTTTTTGTCAAAAAATTCTCCTCATGTCCACCCTGAGCTGCCCTGGGCCAGCCTGAGGCCGTTCCCTCTGCTCCTGTCCCTGTTCCCTGGAGCAGAGCCCGACCCCCCGGCTGTGCCCTCCTGGCAGGGAATTCCAGAGAGGGAAAAGATCCCTGGGGATCCTCCTTTGCTCCAGGTGAGCCCCTGCCCGGCTCCCTCAGGGATTCTCCAGCCCCTGCCCGGCTCTCTTCCCTTCCCTGGCCCCACTCCAGACCCTCAGCCCATTGCCATGAGGGGAAAATCAAAAAGTGGGAAAAAACATGAGGGGGGAAAAAAGTGAGGGGAGTCTGAGGAAGGCTTTGATGCAGAGCTTTTCCCTCCTGGATCCTCCTTTTCTCTAGGCCAAGCCCTTCCCAGCTCCCTCAGGAATTCTCCAGCCCCTTCCCCAGCCGGGTTCCCTTCCCTGGACATGCTCAGAAGGAGCTCAGGGTGATCTCCAGCCCAGGTTATGGATGCTCCATGTCCCAACTCTCCTTGAAGCCTGACAGAAGTTTCCATGCTGGGAGCATCCAGGCCAGCTGAGCCAGAGCTGGAGCAGCATCAGGAATTGTCCCCAATGGATGGACCAGGTGGCCACCAGCCCCAGCTCCTGCTGCCAGCACGCCCAGCTCCATTACCAGGCAATCCTGAGACATATTCACAGCTTTCCCAGGAAAACATTTCCAAGTGGGATCGATTTTTTTGCTGTTTTAAAACCAACATTAGCAAACGCGACTGCACGGTGCGCAGATCTGTCAGATTTGTTCTCAGCTGCAATCCTGAAACGTGTCATTATCGTGTGCTGTGTGAGCAAAGCTGGGCCTGGCTGCCATGTGACTGAGCTCTAAATTAGTTTATGGGTAAAGTTCCTTCCCAATGTGCTCCATCTTTCACTCCATCTTATCTTAATGAGCTCTTAACCTCTTAAAAATAAGTTACTGCCAAGGAGGCTAAATACAAGGTATTAAAGTCTCCAAGAGAGCCACAGGGATGGATGGCCCTGCTCAGGTAGCTCTGCTCTCCTTGAACACAACTCCTGCAGCTTCCAAGTGCACTGGAAAATATAATTTCCACTGCATTCATTGTAAAATTCATTTGTGATTACAAGGTTGTGGTATTTTTTATAAAATAAGTGTGGGAAACACTCATCTGAAAAATGTGCACTTCTCTTGGCAAAACCCCAGGGTCCCTGCACTTGCAGCCTCAGCATTTTGGTTCTGGACTCCTTTTTAAAAATGAAAATATGACTCCATGCAAAGTGCCATAGAATATCCTGAGTTGGAAGGGGCCCACAAGAACCATCGCAGAGTGACACCTGCCTTTGGAACGGGATAATTGACTTCATCCCAGAACAACCCCTTTCACCAGGAACTTCTCTGGAGGGACAGAAATCTCATGGATTATCATCCTGCTTGGGCTGAAAGTGTTCCAGGTTTCTCCAGAACGCACCTGAGCCCATCCAGAGGGTGCCACAGGCACTGGGATCTGGTCCCTGCTGGGATCCAGAGCACCCAACACCCCATGGGCACATTCCATGGGCAGCAGCCCCTGTCCACCCTGGAACTGAAGCTGCCTCCACTGCCACACTCAGCCAGAGTGACAGCACATTTTATATAAAATAATTATGTCATTTAATCCCCTCATATCCCTGGGTAAAGCTGCTGTTTGAGAAGTCAGGGAGCAGCCCACAGACCGCAGGCTTTGCTGGATTTGTGCCTTTCCAGAAAGAACTTGTACAACTTTTGAGCAGAGAAATGGAAAATAAGATGTGGCATTCTGGACTTCCTTAGCAAGGATACTCCAAGGGCTGGAGCCCCTCTGCTCTGCTCTGCTCTGCTCTGCTCTGCTCTGCTCTGCTCTACTGGGAGAGCTGGGAATGTTCCCCTGGAGAAGGGAAGGCTCCAGGCAGAGCTCAGAGCCCCTGGCAGGGCCTGAAGGGGCTCCAGGAGAGCTGCAGAGGGACTGGGGACAAGGGATGGAGGGACAGGAGCCAGGGAATGGCTCCCACTGCCAGAGGGCAGGGATGGATGGGACATTGGGAATTGGGAATTCCTGGGAATTCCCAGAGCAGCTGGGGCTGCCCCTGGAAGTGTCCCAGGCCAGGTTGGACAGGGCTTGGAGCACTCTGGGACAGTGGAAGTGACAGTGTCCCTACCCATGGCACTGGATGATCCTTAAGTTCCCTTCCAACCCAAACCATTCCATGACACGAAAACAGGAGCTACTCCCACCCCATGTGCATTTAATGTGATTTTATCACTGGATTATTAAAAAAAGACAATAAAAAGTCATTAGAATTTCCTTCTAAAATCCCCAATTTCTTGTTCTTCACAGCTGGCCCATAATTCATGTTGAGAGTTGCAAGAAGTAGGGGATGTACAAACTGTCTCCCACACCCTGTCTGCTCAGGAAACTCACTGTCATGTGGAATTAATTACTTTTTTCTTTTTTTTTTAAATACATATAATTTCAAGGTCATGGTCCAGCATCCCTGATTCATGGTAATAAAGGTTGCACAAGAAGAGAACTGTGTGTAGAGCAAAGGTTAATTGAAATCCCCCTCCTAACAAAACCCAACTGGAAAGCTGCTGCTTCCAGAGACAAATCCCTGCAGCACTACTGATCTTTAATTCCTGATTGCCAGGTTTGGGAATTCAGTGCCTTTAGACAAGAGCAGCAGGAGGCAGAGAGGGGAAGCAAAGAGCCTTCCCAGCCCTGCAGCTCCTGGGATGCTCCTGGGGTGTTCCAGGACAATTCCTCAATGTCACACACCGGGTTTGTGACGCCTCCACCCTCTCCCCTCCTGCCCTGGAGTTCTCAGGCAGTGTCAAAAACCCCGAGATCAGAACTCAGGTCTCTGTGCCAGCCTCAGGGATTTAGAAACCAGAGGCAGCTCTTGAACTCCCAAAGTAGGAGACAGCTTTAAAAGAACCCTTTTTAACTGCTGGATTTGATATTTTGGGAGTCTCTTTCATACCAGCGAGGGCTGGACGTGTCCTCTTGTGCCACAGCTCTGACCACTGTGGATTTGGGAAGGATCCTGTATCTGACCAGACTCCCAGCAGCATCAGGAGGTCTGGCAGCCATGAGATCGTGCTACAAAATATAAATGAGATGAGAAAAAAGCAGCAGAGGAGGAGAGGAAAGGATGGAAAAGCGACGGGAGAGTAACGAAATGGCATTTTGTGAGCATGAAGAATGATTACAGAGGTCAGAACTGAAGCTGCTGCAGGAGTTTCTGATTAAATCCTGCTTTGTTCCAAAGTGCTGACGTGCAGAACTCCAAATGGTTTGGGGAAGGTATCAATCTGATAGGAGCCCTTCCTGCAGGGTCATTTGCCTACTTGCTTTACTCGAAACCTTGGCTCCTGCACAGCTGCTCGGATGGGCTATTGGGAAAGGCACGTTCCCAGGCTCCCCAGAAACTCGGGATTAAAGGGAATTAATTATTGATACAAGTCTCTGCTCTGCATGTTTGCTTTATCAAATGATCTGTAGCTGTGCCTGTGGCACGGGAGGAGCACATCTGAGATCTTTTAATGATGCAGAAAGCTCCTTCAAGGGGCAGCCAAGGCGAGCAAGGCTCCTGCTCTGGGCTCCCTTCCCGAAAAATGAGGGGGGAAATAAGAAGTGCAAACATTATGGAGGAGTTTTAAAGAGTTAAAACCTCCCTGTTTCTATCAGCAAATCATTGGGGTGGTGCTGCCTGCTCTGGTGAGCGCTGACTTTGTGGGATAATGCATTTCCATGGTGAAATCCAAATGTCCTGGGCATTTGGGGCTGGGGTAGGCTGTGGCAACCAACTCCAGCTCCCTCCAGCCACTCCACTTTTGGCCTGGGATGTGGTGTCTGAGGCTGTGCTGCTTTCTCCTGCTCAGAGCAGGCAGCAGAGTGGTGTGGGATCCAGGATCCAGGGATGTGGGATCAGGATCCAGATCCAGGGATGTGGGATCCATGGATGTGGGATCAGGATCCAGGGATGTGGGGTCAGGATCCAGGGATGTGGAATTAGTATCCAGGGATGTGGGATACAGGGATGCAGGATAGAGGGATGTGGGGTCAGGATCCAGGGATGTGGAATTAGGATCCAGGGATATGGGATCCAGGGATGTGGGATCAGGATCCAGATTCAGGGATGTGGGGATCAAGATCCAGGGATGTAGGATACAGGGATTGGGGTCAGGAACCAGGGATGTGGAATTAGGATCTAGGGATATGGGATCCAGGGATGTGGGATGAGGATCCAGGGATGTGGGATCCAGGGATGTGGGATGCAGGGATGTGGGGTCAGGATCCAGGGATGTGGGATGCAGGGATATGGGTTGCAGGGATGTGGGATCAGAATCCATGGATGTGGGATCCAGGATCCAGGGATGTGGAATTAGGATCCAGGGATATGGGATCCAGGGATGTGGGATCAGGATCCAGATTCAGGGATGTGGGGTCAGGATCCAGGGATGTGGGATGCAGGGATGTGGGATGCAGGGATGCTCTGCACTGTGCACCGATGCCATTAGGTGGTGCTTGAAACAGAAGATTGCAAGAAAGAAAAGCAAGAGCTTGTGTGCTGCCCAGGCAGACTGCTCAATAAATATTTTATTCTAACAATTAAAAAATTAAAAATAAAAGCACCAAAAAGAAAAAAAGAGAGAGGGAGGGAAAACTTTTCTAGGATTCAGTTTCCCATTTAAAAACCTGATTTCTAGGCCTTGGCAGAGCTGAGTAATTAAATAAATAAATAGTCAACTCTTCCTCCTGCCTGGAGCATCTCTGCTCACACACACACACACAAACACTCCCTTAAATCAGCCTCTGATATTTCTGTGCTCAGCCAAACCTGCTCATCATGCCTTAGATCCCTATCTCCCTCCTAAGGCTGATAACTGGATTTCCAGTAAGTTTTGAGTCAGAGATTGAAATACTATTTAATGCACCAGCTTGAAAATGGGTTTCCAGGAAAAACTGTCCAAGGAAAAGCTCACTGGGAGTTGGGGAGAAGTCTTGGTTCAGCTTGGGAAAGCAGAGCTCCCTCCCTTCCCCTTCTCTGGCAAACACCTC
This sequence comes from Geospiza fortis, assembly GCF_000277835.1. Lineage (NCBI taxonomy): Eukaryota > Metazoa > Chordata > Aves > Passeriformes > Thraupidae > Geospiza > Geospiza fortis. The sequence continues at coordinate 892,448 of NW_005054298.1, read as the reverse complement.
CAGGCAGCAGGTAGATATTTATATATTTACACATTTTCACAGCTTCCCTTCAGAATTACATTCATGGCAAATGGCCTGTGCTAAGCGCTGACAAAAGTTCATCAATTAAATAATTGCATCCTATTAGATTTAACAGCCACAAATAAATTTGTGCCTCCAGTGCTGTGTAACCCTTTAGAGAACTCCTGACTTCCTACGCCCTCCTAAGATCCAGGAGCTGGATCCTTGTGGGGCCCTTCCAACTCGGGATTTTCTAGGATTCTGTGAAAAAGCAGCTCTTTTAGTTCTCTTTTCTTCAGCTCCTTTATAATTTCAATTCTTCCATTATTGAATTATCATGAAATAGTGAATAATCATTCATTATTCATGCTCTCTGTGCCACTCTCCATTTCATAGCAACTATATTTTAACAACTCTCACAGCAAAGGGCAGAATGGCTGCAGATTAAAAAGAAATACAGAATTATAGATCATGGAATCATTAAGATTGGAAAAGCCCTTAAGATCATCGAGTCCAACTGTTCCCCAGCACTGCCCCATGTCCCCAAATGCCACATACACATAATTTTTACGTTTTTTTCAGAGATTGGTACTCCACCACTGCCCTTGGCAACTGTGCCAGGCTGGACAGCCCTTTGCATTGATAAATTTTCACTAAAATCCAATCTAAACCTCCTCTGGCCCAACTTAAAGCCATTTCCTCTTCTCCTGGCACAGATACGCCCCAGGAATTGTTGATGATGATACTTAGAAACCTAAAATTTGCTTATGTACTGTACAGAATAATTAAAATAGAAATACTTTGAGAAATTTGGGGCTTAGCAAAGGCAGAACTGCTTGTCAGATGTGCATGAGGACTCAGAGATCATAAAATGAGAACAAAGCAGCATTCCCTCTTCTTCATGGGTTACCTGAAACACCGTGAGGTGGGAGGGACAAAATATATAAAGGGAGGCAGCTGATCCATTTTCAAGCCTCTCTCATTCCTTTTAGGCTTTAGATTTCACATAAATATTTCTTTAAATGCACACATCTCTGTACCAAAACTACCATTTGAGAAGCTTCCAAAACTTGGCTTTTAATTAAAGCCATGAAAGTATAATGCTCACACTGAATAAGTATCAAAAATAGAGACAAAACTGAGAAAATATGCAGGCATTTTTCTTGGGGTTTGTCAGGCACTGCAAAGACAATTAAGTTTCTTTTCTTCACTGTACATATAATACTCAGAAGTGAAAGCTTAATTAACTTGTCAGAAACTCTGGCATCTCTTTTCT
>NW_005054298.1:887575-891162 GCF_000277835.1 Geospiza fortis | reverse complement strand
TGAACCCACCTTCCCCAAATACTTTAAGGGAAAATAAAAAAAAAATACCCTGAATGCTCGAGCTGAAATACCTGATCATGCATGACATTCCTGTCCTGTTGCACAGTTTGTCTGTCATTACCAGAGGGTTTTTTATCCATCTGGGTGAGCACACTCTGTTTCCATTTGTCTGGGAATGTCTCAGAGCTGTGACTGCTCCCAGACGATGGCCCCAGTGCCGGAGCAGTGGGATGTGCTGCCACTCATTCCGGTGTGCACACACTCCTCAGGAAAATCCTGCAACCTGCACCAAAATGTCCTCAACCACCTGGTTGTTCAAGGCCCTGAGCTCTGCTGTGGGCAGCAGACGAAGCAGTTGGGAAAGGAAAACTTTTGTTACCCCTTGACAACAATTCCCCATCCCCAGGCGGATTGAAGAGCCGGGGGGATGTGGCATTTGGGGACATGGGCTAGGGGTGGCCTTGGCGCTGCTGGGGGAGCACTGGACTGGATCTCAGAGGGCTCTTCCAGCCTTGGTGACCCTAGGATTGTACATCCTCACTTTTCTGGAGAGACTGAGTGGGATTTAGGTGCAGGAGGAAGCATAACCCCAAAGCAGAGGCCGATTCCTGTTGCTCCGTTCCCTGCTCCGCGTGGATATTTCACATTTCTCCTGCTGAGCCCAGGGCCAGCTGTGGCCAATAAGTCCCTGTCAGAAAGCCCTGCCTGGAACTGTGCTGGGAGCAGCTTCAGGAGTGACTCCTGACCCTGCTTCCTAGAACCAGGAGAGTTTTAGGGAAAAGCAGGAGCCCACAGACCCTGAAGCATCTCCCTCCTTCCTCTGCCCCACACGTTGCTCCAAAGGACCTTCCTTCAACCAAGGTTAACCTAACAAACCTAATGCCACCACTTCAGCTGGGCATGTGCAAGAAGTGGCTTTCACGTTTTTAGGGGATTTTTAATGCAGTTTTTCAACCTGAGCTCACTTAAGTCTGAAAAATATTGTACTTTATCCCGCTGTAATCTCCTCTCCAGGATCTGCATGTTTAACCAAAGAGCAAAGGTCCAGGTGCTTCTCTGCATTAGTAATGACCCAACATCTCCTCTTCAATAATGCAACACGGGCCAGAGCACAGCAGCCTTGAGCTCCCTCATTTTCAAAATGGATTAAAACTTCCAGGCAGCACAAGGGAGCAGAAATTGGAGGGGTTTTTCCAAGGTGATGCATTCCAGGGGTAATTTTTCACCTCCCATATAAATCACCATCTTTAATTCTCGGCTAACTTTGCTGCTCTGCGTCCAGCACTATCCCAGGTTTTAGTGAGCTCTGGGATCTGGCTGTTCAACAGGAATTCCAAGCCCAAGCAACCCTACATGAAACATCCTGTTGCAAAACCCTTGTCTCTCCCGATAGAAATTAAAACCAAACACACACAGCTCTTAACCACTCCACACAAGTTCATGTTTCAGGTCTTTTTTTTCCCTTAAAAATAAAAATAAATTTAGATTTCACATTCTCCAGAGACTCACATAGACACAATGTGAGGGTTTTCAGAACAATTCTCTCCACACGAAAGGGAGAAAATGCAATGCATAATTTTCTCCCCAGGCCTCTCTGGGCGCTGCTGGTGGCTTGGAGAACACCTGGAATAAGGTGGAATAAGGCCCTATCTCTGGGGTTTTTTGCCTCTACAATGAATTATAATTCTTTGGTTTGAAGTGTGGCAGCTCTCAGGAAATTCCTGGTTCAGATCTCCACACACTGGGACAGGAGCTCCAGGAGCTGATGAGCACTGGCCATGTGTCTGTATTTATCAGCTTAAACCAAAACCAGGCAGTGGCATGGGACAATCAGTGGGACTAAAACACACCTTGAAGGTTCTCCAGGAAAAGGGAGAACCATCAACACCCATAAACGAATTCCTGAGGTAAAACCCTGTATCTGCACCTTTACCATGTGCCCAGGAGGCCCCACCTTCCTAAACTCTGATTTTTTTTTCTCCACTCTGCACAATCTAAACACACAAATGAGCCATTTTCCTGGATGAACATAAACACAAATCCCTGGAAGCTCATTGGGCATTCTGCCCCCACTCCCCCCAGTGCAGGGCAATAATCCTTCCCCCATAACAGATTTAGATTAGCAGTGGCAGCAGTATTAAAAGGGGCCTCTGGAGCAGGGGAACATTTGCTGGGAGTGTGGGCTGGGTGTTTCCCACATCTGTTTTGCAGGTATTAATGCTCAGGAGGCACGGTGGTTTGTAAGGGCTAACAGCTCCTGCCTTTCCCCCGGAGCCAGCGCTCTCCTGCCACCTCCCTGTCCCTCCAGAGCCACAGAACCTTTCATTGCTTCCCTACAACCCCAGGCCCAGCCATAAAACACATCAAACCCCCCAGCTGGGACACAATTAGAGCTCTGAAACACGGGGAAACCACATCTGGCCAACGAGCGAGGGAGCCCGGGGAGCGCTTGACTGCAAACCGAATCTCCAAGGGGGAACAAATCTGCTCCTGAGCCTGGCAGAGCTTTGCAGTTGTGCTTTGTGCTCTCCCCGTGCAGTTGTGTTTTGGGCTCTCCTCCTGCTCCTGAACTTGCCTGAGCTTTGCAGTTGTGTTTTGGGCTCTCCTCCTGCTCCTGAACCTGCCTGAGCTTTGCAGTTGTGTTTTGGGCTCTCCTCCTGCTCCTGAACCTGCCTGAGCTTTGCTGTTGAGTTTTGGGCTCTCCTCCTGCAGTTGTGTTTTGGGCTCTCTCCTGTTCCTGAGCCTGCCTGAGCTTTGCTGTTGAGTTTTGGGCTCTCCTCCTGCAGTTGTGTTTTGGGCTCTCTCCTGTTCCTGAGCCTGCCTGAGCTTTGCAGTTGTGCTTTGTGATCTCCTGCTTTTGAGCCTGGCAGAGCTTTGCAGTTGTGTTTTGGGCTCTCCCCTGCTCCTGAGCCTTCCTGAGCTGTGCAATTGTGCTTTGGGCTCTCCTCCTGCAGTTGTATTTTGGGCTCTCCTGCTCCTGAGCCTGCTTGAGCTTTGCAACTGGGCTTTGGGCTCTCCTCCTGCAGTTGTGCTTTGTGCTCTCCCCTGTTCCTGAGCCTGCCTGAGCTTTGCTCGGGGCTTTGTGCTCTCCCCCTGCAGTTGTGCTTTGGCTTCTCCCCCTGCCCCATTTTTTGGGTAAAATGAACGAATCTCTGCCTTCCAAGCTGTTGCATAAATCCTGCTCACATCAAGGCTGGCTCTGGTCCCAGGCAGACAAATGCCAGCCCCAGTGAGGTGTCTGTGGTCAGAGCTGAGGCTTTTCCAAACAAGCCTGGAGGTGTTTGTTCATCAAAGCCCAAAGCTCCAGCCAGGCCTGCTGGAAACACGGGTTCCCTAACATCCAGCGTGCCCAAAACATTGAAACTTCACCAAAGCAAACTTGGGAGTGGGAAGGGAAAATGTCCAAGGTTTGATACAGAAATGAACTGTCCTGGAGTTGGTGTTCGTATTTTATGGAGATTATTCTGCCTGTTACACCACTGCATTATATATATATTTTTAATTAATATTATTAATTTTGAATATATCTATTTCTATATATTTTATACATAAAATTATATATATATAATATATAAGTATAATAAAAT
>NW_005054298.1:883770-887479 GCF_000277835.1 Geospiza fortis | reverse complement strand
TATATTATATTCTTATATTCTATTTTTTTTTTAACTTTCCTGTGTCTATCAGACCCCCCCAGCATTTGCTCCAACCCCAAAGGACATATTTGGCCTAGAAACACCTGCATTTTGGAAAATAAAAAAAGGTAGAATCCAATGGCTGAATATCGAAATGAACTGACAGATCCATGTGGCAAGGAGGCAATTTTCTCCTCGCACTCAGAAATTCAGCCCCCAAACCTTGTAAATTCGGGTTCTGCACTTGGGATCTGCCGCCCCACTACCAGTAAAAATACACACATTCCTCAACATCAGCTTATTTGGGGTTAGAAAGTCTAGAAAAAGATCTGGCAGTGGAAAGGATTGATCCCTGGGTGCCCAGGGAATGGAGTTTTGTTGATATTGGTGATTCAGGGGAGGAACAGGAAGTTATTCATCAGAGTGATGGAAACAAACAGGGCAAACAATGCCACCAGTTCAGCTTCCCAGTTTGTGTGCTGGTGATTTTTAAGCTGTGTTTGGTTACGTGTGTGCAGCACCTCTGAGCAGAACCACAGAATCACAGAACCATTTAATTGGGAAAAGCCTCTAAGTGCCTCTGCCAGGGCTGTGTAAAACCTGAAATCTCATCTCTCTGGGGAAACACCACATTTGTGTTCCATTCCCACATGAAACTTCCTAGCAGAGCATTCAAACCATGCCCCCCCCAGGACCCACACCAGGCTGGGGGCAAAAAACCCAACAACAAACCTGCAAACCTCAGGATTATTGTAAAGAACGTGTTTCCATACACAAATAAATCAGCATTTCAAATGCAATTTGCCATTTTAATTAATCTGAGCTATTATTTGTTGACGTGAGCAGCAGGCTGGTGGCAGGAATGTGGTTAAGGAGCACAAAAAAAAAAAGAGCTGGGATGTGATTTACAGCTTTCCCTGCTGGTATTGACACCCACAGCAAAGCCCAAGGAGAGCCAAGAGTCCAGAAATGCCTTTTGTCTTTTTTTTTCCACCATTCTTTAACAGATGTGTCACTGAAATGCACCCTTGTGGCTCGAGCAGCTACACTTTGCCTTTCTGTGGTTAATTAGAGCAGCAGAAATCTTGCAAAAGACACTGGCAAATACCTAAAAATCTTGGTGACTCACAAGGTTTGACCAGTTCCTTTCATTTACTGATTCATGACAAAGAGCAGGGGGGGAAAAGTGGACTGGGATGGTTTTGGGCAGCAAAAGAAATTGTTTCAAGATGAGTTTGATGAAATTGTTTGAAGTGATGAGTGTACCTAAGTACTGTGAAATGCTGGTGAGAAGAGGTTTGGCTTTGTCTCCCACAGAATTTGGTACAAAATGTGTATAAACAAAAAATATATAAATACAAATATAGCATATATAACATATATAATATATAACATATATAACATATAAATTTAATTATATATAAATATAAATATAAATATAAATATAAATTTGTTGTTTGTCTCTTACAATTAGTCCTGTACAACATTAAAACAGCACCAAGGTCCACCAGCCACAATATTTACATCCAATTCCTCTTGTTTTTTTCTCTCTTAGAAATAAATATATTGAATGGAAAGGTGCAGGAGAATAAATATTTTTGTAAAAAGATTGTAATATTTACATCCAACTCCTCTTGTTTTTTTCTCTCTTTTAAATAGGTATGTTGAATGGAAACGTGCAAGAGAAAAAACATCTATTGTAAAAAATATTACCTTTTTTGCTTCATTTTATCACTGTTATAAAGTGCTCTGATTTTTCAGGAATTTTTATGGGGTTTTTTTCCCCATAAAAATATACTTTTTTTTTTCCTGAAAATCTTTTGATCAAAGTTTGGACTTGGGAGGTCTTTTCGAACCTAATGATTTTAAGGTTTGATTCCATTTGCACTGCGCAGGAGGGAAGGGAGATAAACTTGCAGAGATGTAGTAAAGAAACACCTGAACAAGCTCTGTCTTTTCTGCAAAACAAAAACCCTTTTGACCAGTTTGGGAGAAACAAGGATTCCAAGCAGCATGAACCGTACAGATAAATAAAGACATTGCTGACATTTGTCTACAAAACATTTTGCAAAAAGGCATTTCAGATGTAATCCGAGCGCCGAAGGAACACCAGCAGTTTATGTTTGTTATTTCAGAAAATTCTCAATGAAAGTGTCAGCTCCAAGAGGAGGCTGAAGAAATCTGCTCCAGACTCCCAGAAATGACTGAACCAACAGTTTTTAATTGAATTTCAAATGACTGCAGGCGCCTTTCGCTCAGCACCCCGTTCCATGGAGATCCAGTTGGATCTAGGTAATAATAAGATTACTCCTGGGTTTCTGCCTGGAGCCTGGCAAATGCTGCCAGGAGGGAATATGCAACATGTTGTGGGGTTAAGGAAGCCTAGCACGGTGCCAACATCACACTGTGACATTGCCTGCGGAGTGTGAAAGGATTATATCCTGTCTTAACATACCACTTCCCCCATGCCAGAAAATGGGAAAGGCTCTAATCACCCGGCAAGTATGCGAGGCACTAAATATAACCCCAAATATAAACCCAAACCCTTCGCTGCTGCTGCTGCAGGATTGAGTTTCCCTTCAGAGCAGCTCTGCTCCCAGCAGCGCCTCTGAAATCTGGGGCTGCAGGTTCTCATATTTATGGCATCTTGGTGATTTCCAGATGAAATCAGACTAGAAGGAAAGGAGCAGAGGGTTGGTGTTGGGTTGGTTTTTTTTTAATACAAGCCGTGCAAACTTACTCCAGGTCTGGGTTCTTTCCAAGTCACGCATTACTAAACAACAAAGATTTGGCAGCCAGATTTTTTACAGCTAATTTTTTTTTCTTCCTTTTTTTTTTTTTTTTTTTTTTCCATTCTGGCTGCTTGAGTCAGAACTGAATCCTAGCTCTGCTCGCCTTCGTATGTACTGGGTCTGCAGCAGGAAAAGTAGGTCAGGAAAGATAAAAACAAGAGAAACCAGGACAAAACTGTGCCCTTACCAAAGGAGATGGCAAAGCAGGAATTTTACCAGGGCAAGGAGCTCTGGTGATGCACAAGGGCTGGATGGCACGAGAGCAGCTCGAGTGAGTTACAGTGAGGCTGCTTTTACACATTCCAGCATGGAATGGGGTGTTCAGGGGTGTTTAGGTCAGGAAACGCCTTTGAGATCATTGACTCCAACCAAAAAATGAGCATGGCATAGGCTAACAATAATCATGTCCCCAAGTGTCACATCCAGCCACACCCTCCAGGGATGGGGACTCCACCGCTGCCCTTTCCATGAAGGAATTTTCCTGAATATCCAACCTAAACCCTCTCTGGAGTAACCTGAGGACATTTCCTCTTCCTTCTCCGCCTCGGGAGCAGAGCCTGACCCCCACCTGGGTACACCCTCCATTCAGGGACTGGAGGAGTTGAGAAGATCCTCCCTGAGCCTCTTCAGTGCTGTCCTTAAATTCAAAAAACTTTGAATTTGGCACCGTGGTCACTCAGAGCTGCTTTTCCCCCCGCTCCAAGGGCTGACTTGCCACTCCAGAGGGGGCTCATGGCCAACCACGGCTGATGGACCACGGGACAGGGGGCTCCAGCATGTCCTGGAGCTTTGCTGAGGCCCAGGGTGGCTCCAGCAGGTCCTGGAAACTTTGCTGAGGAGCTGAGTGGCTCCAGCAGGTCCTGGAAGATTTGCTGAGGAGCTGGGTGGGTCCCGCAGGGCCTGGGGGGTTTGTTGGG
>NW_005054298.1:867365-883420 GCF_000277835.1 Geospiza fortis | reverse complement strand
GGCGGCTCCAGCAGGTCCTGGAAGCTTTGTTGAGGAGCTCGGCGGCTCCAGCAGGTCCTGGAAGCTTTGCTGAGGAGCTGGGCGGCTCCAGCAGGTCCTGGAAGCTTTGTTGAGGAGCTGGGGGGTTCCAGCAGGTCCTGGAGGCTTTGCTGAGGAGCTGGATGGTTCCAGCAGGTCCTGGAGGCTTTGCTAAGGCCCAAAGGGGCTCCAGCAGGTCCTGGAAACTTTGCTGAGGAGCTGGGTGGCTCCAGCAGGTCCTGGAAGCTTTGCTGAGGAGCTGGGCGGCTCCAGCAGGTCCTGGAAGCTTTGCTGAGGAGCTGGGGGCTGCCCAGCCCCAGGCTGAGGAGATGAGGCAGGAGCACTGCAGATATTCCCATGGAAGTGTGGGACAGTGGTGCCAGGGGCTCACCACACCAAAGCACAGAGAAATGGGAGCATCACATGGGAAACCATAATGGAGCAGAAGAAAACAAGAGATCTTTGATGCTTTCCATTTAAAAAAAGTCATTATTAAAATAAGACACTAAAAATGTAGATTTTTTTTAATGCCTTTTCACGCTGCTGAAAATATTTGGCCAGGGTACGTCATCCCCTGCATCTTGATTTACTTAAAGTGTAAATGTGGTGACCTTTAAAAACTGGAACAAAATGTGCTACAGAGGTTTTATTGTTTTATTATAAAATGATCAAAAAATACAATTGGGAAGAAGAAAGGAGGCACCTTTTCTGTAAGTAACCATTAATGCTCGTGCCCTTTAATACTAGCTATAATTTAAATCTAGTTATAATTAAAGTCTTTAATTTTCTCCTTAAACCCATCTAATCAATGTTACACTTTCTCCTCTACTTTTTGTTTTCAAGAATTAATCAAATTAATGCTCCTCCTAAACCTGCACATTTGTACTCAGTTATGCTGTAGCTGCTTCTGATAACATCATTTCATTTCCATCTGACCTCTGATCAGGCAAACAATTTTAAATAGTGCCAAGGAATATATATTATAGCCAAAAAAAAAAAATAAAAAGCAGCTATCATAATTACAAACTAAAGATTTAAGACCTCCAGAATTGCATCAGACATTTTCCCATTTGTCAGTAAATCAAAATAGTGTTTCCAAATCAGACTTTAAAGGCAAGTTGAAATAGCTTCAATAATTTGCACTTCTTCCCAGAAAGACTTAAGCCACCCACAAGAGAAAGTCAAAAAACCAACGGCTGCAGCAGAACTTGATGCCTGAAAAAGGAACCAGAAAGTCCTGTCTGGATGGAAGTGGAAAAGGCCAATTAGTGAGCAGAAAGAACAAAAAACATGACGTTTATTGGTAATCTGAAAAGACAAATATACAAGAAGAGCTCTTGAATATCTTTAATATTGTACTGGTGATAAAGATGGCTACTTAAATAAATAAAGACATCTCAGTAAAGGTTTCTTCCATCTTTTCTTAAGGAGGCTGTAGATATTTCTTAGGTGCAGCTTCCCCATTTCCCTCCTCAACACTTGCAACCCAACTTCTGCTCTGATAATCAGAGTGAGGGACTTGTGCCCATGGAGAAAAATGTGCAATTGCTAAATTGGGTCAGATTAATCCAGGTGCTGTTCTATGGACTAGATCCAGATGGGATTTGGGTGCTGGCCCAAAAGAACACCGTTTCTTGTTTCAGAAGAGGTTTCCTAGATGTGTCAGCTGATCCAGGAGCAAATCCAGCAGGCCCCCCCCCCCCCCCCCCCCCCCCCCCCCCCCCCCTTCCCCCCCCAGCCACTGTGACCCCTCCACAAGCCAGTTTACCCTAACCCTAACCCTAAACTGGCAGGAACTTTACACAGCAAAAAAAGACACATTTTCTACCAGCTCCTGTCCTCAAGCAGTGGGACAAAATGAGAAAAAAGGCAATTGCCACACCAGCTGGAAAAGAAGATATGATAGGGACAAGTCTGTGGTGGTCCCTAAAATTTACAGGTGTGTTCTCATTACATTTTCAGGAGTTGACAATTTATCTTTGCAATATAGCAAATCTGCTCGAGATCTGGCTATTTTTTGTTTCTGCTTCATTTTTTTCTCAGCCTAAAAATAGAGTTGTTGGACCAGCTCTTGCCACCCAAGTGAAACTTCCTCTCTGAAGCCACCCCTGAAACAAAGCTCCCCTCTCTTCAGAGACAGAGGCAGCTAATCTTTGATCTGAGTGAAACCAAAGGCTCAGGCCCTGAAATTCAAGCCAAACACAAACAATAAAGTCAGCGCTAATTGAAATATCAATTGCAATAACAGCTACTTGCAGCGACATTTCCCATTTCCACGGTCTTTTTACATCAAAAGTTCTCCGGCTCTTTGCAGCAGCTCTTGGAGGCTATGAGGAACAGCCAGACCCTTGTGCAAATTTCGGGAGCTCACAAACACACAGGGTGCCACCAAATTGAAAATCTAATTTCAGAAAGGAGCTGGAAGTGACTTTGGAATGAGAAACCCAACGCTGATGCCAAGAGGATCAATAAGAACCAGGCGTCGCTTAAGCTGTTCCCCTTTATGCCCATTATTACCAGTGACAGGTAGTCCTTGGGTTTTGAATTTCTTCCTGGGTGATGGAAGGAAATGTGGCAGGAGTTAGGGATCCAGGAAAGAGCAGGTGTTTGATCAGCTTTTGGGGGATGAGGGAAAGGAGTCATTCCCAGGAGCAGGTGGTCCCTGGGGCCTGTCAAGTGACTGGATGGATGTGGCCATGATTGACAGCTTCTGTGCTGGCTGTCAGGGGGGCTTGCTTCAGCGGCAGCAAGTTGCCAGGGACATATGGCAGCAAAGGGACAGCCAAATTTTAGGAGCACTTTGACAATGTAGGCTATAAAAATACCTTCTCTGGAGCTTCTGGTGCTGCTGGGAGGAGGCACGGGAGGGGAGCGGAGAGGGCAGGATACCTGAGAGCGCCCTGAGCACAGAGTGGGGCTCAGGGCAGCTCCCAGCAGAGAAAAGACAAGCTGGGGGTTCCCAGAGTGACTGTCCCAGTCCCAGGGCAGCCACACAGCCACCTCCACCCCGTAAGGAGCCCTGTCCCCTGACCCACAGCCACCCAGGATAAGCCCACTGCTACCAGGAAAAGAGACATGGCAGAGGATTTCCTGCTCCTCAGGAGCCTGAGGAACCAGCTGGGAATCTCCATCTCAGAGGGCACAGGGCTTTGGCAGGGCTGTGCAAAAACTGCGGGGGCAGAACACCTGTGTAGGGCAGAGCTCGTCTGTAGGGCACAAATCCTCTTTAGGGGACAGATACACTGCAGGCTACAACACCTCTGTAGGACACAGCATCTGTAGGACAAAGCCTTGTAGGACACAGGATCTCTGTAGGACAAATCACCTCTGTAGGGTACAACCCTGTGGGACACAGCCCTGTAGGACACAGCCCTGTAGGATACAACCCTATAGGACACAACACCTGTGTAGGACAAATCACCTTTGTAGGACACAGCCCTGTAGAATACAACACCTCTGTAGGACACACCTCTGTAGGACACAACCCTGTAGGACACAGCATCTGTAGGACAAAGCCATATAGGACACAGCATCTCTGTAGGACACAGCCCTATAGGACACAACATCTCTAGGACAAATCTTATAGGACACAGCATCTCTGTAGGATAAATCACCTGTGTAGGACACAGCCCTACAGGACACAGCCCTGTAGGATATAACACCTCTGTAGGACACAGCCCTACAGGACACAGCCCTATAGGACGCAGCCTCACCTGTGCCCCACAGGACCAAGCAGAAGGCAGGAGCCCGAGGCAGAGCAGGGAAATCAAAGCAGCCCTGGCCCAGGGCCAGCCCCAGAGCAGCTCCTGCCCCACACACTGCACTCCCAGGGAAGTGCAGCCCCACAAACAAGAGTTTCCTATTTCTTTTAATTAATAGAATTTGCCCCCAGGCTTTTGGGAGCGTTCAGACAACCATTGTTGCTGCTGTTCCCACACTTTCCCTTCCCCGCTTCTCTGCTGTTGCAAAACTCAGAGACAATGACACAAAACAGTGAGAGTTCAGAAAACTCCAGGAATGTCATCGTCTGTCCCAGGAACTGCTGGGGCCCCTCTCAGCCCCTGCACAGATGGCACCTCAAAGCCTGCAAGTGTCCTCACCAGGCCAGCACCGAGCAAGCTGCTGGCACATTCAAATGCCTCTTCTCGCAATTTATATTCTGCATAAGTTTTGAATGCTTTATCAATCTCGCAGGAGATAACATCCAAACAAACGAGAACAGGGTTTAATGATAAACCCTATCAGAAGATGTTATCTTTCAGCTGTTAAATGCTGTGTTTGGCCAAAGCAGATGGAGACAGACCCGAGATATGCATTTGGAAATGAAAAGAAACACTGACAGTGGGCTGATTACAGTGATCTCAGTGGATGACTTGCATATGACTGTGACAATCCTGTGAATACAGAGATTATCTTGCGGGGATGGATTATATATTATTACAATCCATTAGGTCCATCTCCTAAGTCTCACCAATTTAATGGCACATTTCACATCATGCAAATATTGGGGGAAAATACCCGTTTTCTCTCGCCTTTTTCAGCATTGTTGATCCCCAGACTAAATTTATCCATGACCAGTGAGAGAAAACGTGTATTTGAGTTAAATGAGACTCAGCAATTCATTTCAGCAGTGCACAGAAAGCAATCACACCACCCTCCCAATAAAACCTCTTAACACACGTCCTGGGATATTCCACCACAGAGCACAGGAGCTGATGGAGGAGCAGTGGCTCAGCCAGACAGATTTATTGCAATCCTTGAGGAACTGAGGGGTCTTTCCACCCTTAAATACTGGTTAAAATATGAACTATGAAGACATGGAGGGAAGAGCCTCTCCAGGGCTGAGCACCACAGAAAACGGGGTGCACACCACCAAGTTTCTCCCTGAGGGGTGTTGTAAAAATATTTCCTGCAGCTTCTCTCCATGAGAAAGTCAGCAAAGTCCCTGAGTCTCTCCTGGTTCCTTGCCAAAGCCGTATGAAAACACAATTGTTGCCTGATTTCAACATATAATGTGACACAGGCTTGATAAATACCGGGCTGAAGTTCATAGGCTTTGGAGAGATGTTTCATTGCATGTCTAAAGGGCTTGATCCCGTTCCAGCTGAAGTCAATGGACGTTCTCTCATTTACCACAGGACGAGGCCCCAAAGCCTTGAAGGAATCCAGCCCTGCTGTTATAAAACCCAGCCTCTCGTGGCCAGAAATGTTCCAGGCTCTTGAAAAAGCCAGGCTGACAAAATGCAAATCAGTCACTCGGTGCAAACCCACGTTACAGCCCAGCACAAACCATCTAATTCCATTTCCATCTCCTTTGCTGTTGTCTCTCTGCTTGCATGAAGCTTTTGCACTACAAGGTTTTTAATGTCCTGCAGCTGGGTCTGCTGGAAAGGGCTGCAGGACACAAATTTAAGGCAGCAAAAGCCACTCTGAAGACAGCACAAGTACTGAGCACGGCAACATCTCCTCAGTGGTTTGTATTTGATTGTTGAAGAAGCAGTTTTAAAGTTTAAAAACCAGATGCAACCTTGAACTGAAGCTCCCTTGAGCTCATTAAAAATTTTATTCTCTAATATGAATCCATCTCTTAAAAGAAATAATTTTAGGCTAATATTTGTTGTGGAACTCCTTATGAGGATTCCTCCTGATGGGATGCAAAGAGCTTGTTGAACAGACCTGAAATTAGGAACACCAGTTAATTAGAATATTGTTAAAAGTGGGTTCACTGAAAAGAAACATTTGTGTTCTAAACTCTGACATTTTACTTCTGCCTTCTCTTGGAAATCACATCATGAAAAAGAGCTTCTTTCCAGTAATAGAGACATAATCTGAACATCAAAGAGTAAAAGTGCAGCACCCAGATGTTGAAATGCCAGCACATCACACTTGGAAGATGCAGCAATCCCAAATTCTGTTCTTCCTTTAATCAGAAGTCCAACAAACCCCCAAGATTCTGATAACAAATTATATCCTTTGGGAGAAATCTCTTCCTCCTGCCACTGTACAATCCATAAATTTGACAGGAAATCAATCAGTACCACTGCAAGAGCATTTTAAAGAAAATCCCTATTGAATTCTCGAGGAAACTAAAGAGAATACCAAAGAATCAGAAATCCCTACCCTGAGCTCCTTTGGAACAACCTCCCAACAGTTTCTTTCCCAAATCAGAAACATCTTTGGAAATGAATCAGATATTTCTCACACATTAGCACTGCCTTCCCCCAGTAACAATAAGGACATTTCAGCATGACAAGGATAAACTTTGCTTTTTTGAAATCCTGCAGATTCCCAGAGACGTCAAAGATAAAATGGCAAAAACACAACTTTTGGCCACAGCATTTGGGGAGAAAGCAAAAATCAACACTTTTAAAAAAATAACCAGGTCACAGATCCTCTCTTTGTGACGTAGATGTTGATATCTTCCAAATTCCTGTCCTTCTTAGCCTTCAAAAAACACTGAGGGAATTGGGATTGTTCAGCCTGGAGAAGAATCTGGGGTGACCTAATTGTGGTCTCCCAGTACCTAAAGGGAGTTGACATGGGGGAGTGGCTTCCCACTGACAGAGAGTAGGTTTAGATCTGATATGAGGATTAAATTCTTCCCTCTGGGGGTGGTGAGGCTCTGGAATTGCCCAAGACCAGGTTGGATGGGGCTTGGAGCACCCTGGGATAGTGGAAAGTGCCTGCCCGTGGCAGGGGGGTTGGAACCGGGTGATCTTTAAGGTTCCTTTCCATCCCAAACCATCCTGGGATTCCATGAAAACGCTCAAAAACATCCTTCACGATGGGATACTCAAATCCCTGGACCAGCAGCCTGGTGGTGGGAGGATCTCTCTGCTTTTCCTTGCACTGCCATATGACAAAACCAGAGGAATAAAAGGAGAAAGGTTATGAGCAAAACCAGCTCTTGAGGATCACACCTTCCACAGCAAGTGCTGGAGTCTGACCTTGCTGCCAGCACTTGGTGCTTTTCATGGCAAACAGCGACACCAGAAAGTTGTTAAAGTTTGTGGTTCAGTGTGCAGGACTGTCCAGCTGTGCCCACACGTGGTACAGATCCATCTCTGGTGGAATTCACCTTGGGTTAATCCTCATACAGAGGTGAAATCCCAGGGAAAGCTTTAGGGGACAAAGCCACCTTGCCTGTCTCCAGCCCACTGCTCCACACTCACCATGAGATGGACAATGCCAGGGTGACCTCCAGGAAGGTGTCAACACAGAATTCACAGAATGACCAGGTTGGAAGAGACCTTAAAGACCATCGAGTCCAACCCAGCCTCAACACCTTAGCTAAACCCTGGCACCCAGTGCCACATCCAGGCTTTGTTAAACACACCCAGGGATGTGTCAGTTCCTGGAGAAAGAGCCCAGCCCCAGGTGAGCACAGGCACCTTTCAGGAGCTGTGCAGAGTGATGAGGGCACCCCTGAGCCTCCTTTTCTCCAGGCTGACCACCCCCAGCTCCCTCAGGGGTTCCTCGCAGCGTTTGTGTTGCCAACGAACTGCTCCTGACCAAACCTCCCCAAAAGCCTGGCTGAGGGCTGTGGAGAAGGGGTCACCACCACCAGTTCCACCCAGAACATTTGGAAAAGGAGAGTTATGATGAGTGAGTCCTGCGGGGCCCGAGCCTGCCAGGGGGAGGATGCTCCCCAAGGATGCTCCAGCCATTCCTCTCTTTGCTGACTTCCAGAGGGAGCCAGACATCCCTCCCCAATGAGCCGAGGCACACGGGGAAGCTGAGAACCACCGAAATTTCAGAGTGTAGGGGGACGGCCAGGACAGTTTCATTACTTCCACACTGGAGCTGATGATATTTTGGTCGTGCAGTTTTGGATTTAGGCACTGAAGTCTGCCTCACTGCTAAATCCTTTTTTGGATTTGGCCTTAAAACCTTATGTTCAGCAGCATTTGTTTTATCTTCGAGACTTAGAACACAAGGAGAATTTGGCTTGACTATTTTCTTTCTTCATTCACACGAGGAATCCTGTGAATTCATGGGGATGGAAATATGATAATAATCTCTCCTTTAAATTCATCCCCATTATGGGACACTGAGGCTGCACAGCCACGCAGAGCACAAAGGAAGAGCTTCTCAGTTCAGGATGTCAAATGTGCCTCCAGATTTCTTGGGTTTCACTGCAACACTGAACTAGACTTTTGGTAGCAGAATGTGAGCTCTTTTAAAAATAGTTTAGACAAGACATTTGGTAGAAAATGTTAAAGCATATTAACTAGTGAATAAAAACTAACACAGGAAAATGTACTTTCTAAGCTATGGAGCTGCTGCAGTCGTGGCTGTGTGAGACCTGTAACTCTGTCTCAAAAGATTTAAGCAAATTATACATAATGGGCCAGCAAATTTTATATAATGAGGCCATTTCTGTTCTGTTTGATACTTTTCTTTTTAATTCATTGCATAAATGTAACAGAGCAGAAGTCGCTGCTATATGCTTATTTTATTTAAGTGTCTGTCAAAGAATGAGAGAAATCAGACCAAAAAACGCATTCCTCAAAGCAATTTGATCATAAATATTTACTGGCAGGGCTTTATTTAGTCTGTTGAAACAACAGACACAAAATTAAGAGCACCTTGTTAATTAGAAGGCTTTTGTTCAAAGCTTTGGAGTAAAATAAGTAATTCTAAATGTGCAAGTGTTTGCATTTAGTCAGTGTATATAAAAACACACAGTTTTCTCCAGCAGGGAGCTGCAATCGGAGCACGCATCCAATTGTGGCTGTTACTCCACAGGAATCTTTACATTTTTACAAGGACGGGCAGAATATACATTTTTAGTGAATTCAAATGATTTTTGTTTTTAGAAAAACTGTCAGAGATTTTTCACCAGCGGGACGAAATAGCTGCAGTCTGTTCAGCACTTCCACAAAATGCCTCAATTTAGGGTCCTCCAGACTCATAAAGAGAGCGGCCAAAGGTAATTTGGAAGAGCTGAGTGGACAAAATCCCGCGGGAGATTTTTTTTGGGGGGGGAAAGCTAGAGCAAGTTTCTGAAGTGCAGTGGAAAGTCTCTTCAGAGAAGTGATGCTGTACAAGAGGAGAAGCACCAGATGGCAAACTGGCAGAGTGTGCTGCTCTGCCAAAATGAGCGTGTCAGGAGAAGGAGGAAAGTGGAATCAGACGAACGGAAGGAGATAAGGAGTGATTTGATTTGGAAGCACAAGAGCTGTCAGGAGATGAGGAGGAGTTTGGCTGAACTTTGTGGAAGTGAGAAGCTTCCTGCAAAGCAGGGCAACGAGTTTGTGCTCCCTCAGTGAAAAGGGAGCGCTCTGTGTGCTCCCAAGGTGGGCTGAATGTGCTCAGAATCCCAAATTATGGCTCGTGGAGGGAGAGGAAGTTCTGCTTCAGAATGGGGTTATTCACTCTGAGTGCTCTGAAGGGACTGGCTGAACCTGCAGCTCAGTGCAGCTGACATTACCCAAACCCCTCAAGCTAAGGAAACAACAGTGGAAAGAAACATTGCCCTGAATGCAGCAGGGATGTAAAATAAAGTATCAGGGATGGGCAATCCTCGCAGCAGGGATGTAAAATAAAGTATCAGTGAGGACAGGGATGGGCAATCCTGTGACAAGGGAATTAATACTGTAAATACAAACCAGATCTTTCACTGCCCTCGTTGCTGATCCCAATGCATGGGTTAAGCCTGGCACAGAGAACAAAATCATTGTTTTTTGGGGTTCTGCATCAATTCAGGTCTACAAATGTGATGGCACCCGTGCCAGTTCACAGGAGCCACTCCAAGAGTCATCACCAGCACTCCCTGTCCCCCCTCCTTATCAGTCTCAACAACCCCTGATAAATGAGAGCCTTCACACGCCCGCTCTATCTCCCAAACAACCTCTTCCCCGTATCAGAAGGCACTGGGATTTCATAGACACATCAATGGCACATTTACAGACATGAATAGGCATAAATAGACATTCACAGGCTGGGCACACCTGGAGCTTAAAAAGTCAAACCAAAACATCCCAATGAGGTTTACAGGAAGCACAGACTTAGAGTATCAAACAGCAAAAAATAATTAAATGATGGTCCACTTCTAAATTCTTAAATTATGTATAAATGCAACATTTAGAAATCTATCTCCTGTTTACATTTAGAGCCACAGAAACAGAATTGTTCAGGTTGGAAAAGCCCTTAAGGTCATTGAGTCCAACTTAACCCAGCACTGCCAGGCCCACCACTAACCCCTGTCCTTAAGTGCCACCAAATCCATATTTTCTTATTCTTCCAGAGTGTGATTATTTATTCCATCTGAAAGGTTGATCAAGTAATTTGGTTTAAGAAATGTAAATCTCCCTTTTGAAGCATCATGAGATGAAAAAACTGCTTTGTAATTGCAATTTATTTTTGTAATTGCAATTTCTTTCTGTAATTGCAATTTTTCTGATGAAAAAGTCTGTTTAGAAAGGCAGTGAGAAGATTGGTGAAAGCGTAATTGAGATTTAAACCAAAGTTTAGCAGATGTTAAGAGAAATCATGTTTGAAATACAATTCTCATTGCTGTTGTGTGTTACTACGTACGCCTGGCCATACTAAAACAGGAATTCTTACCAAAAATTCCAATCTACTTTTCTGTGATTCCCATAATCATTTTGGCTTGATTCACACTCTTTAATCTCTCCAGTCAGTCTTTGACCTTCTGGCCTTTGCCATTGACCTTTACTTTCTGCAGCAGCCCTTTGCTGGAGAAACTCATCCCCCCAGCACCTCTCCAGCTCCTGCCCAAGAACTGCAGTGGCTTGGAGGGAGCTGCTCCCTGGCTGCTCTGCAGGCTGCAAGGAGCCCCTTCCCAAGGTGAATAAATACAGGAAAATGCCAGGGAGAAGAATAAAGTCAAACAGTGCTCAGCAAAAGCTCACTCCAAAGGCAAATCTCCTTTCTGCCACGAGAAATGTGAATAAACATCAACTTGTCATTCGTGTCCGTGGCTAAAACTCAGCTTAGAGGCACAGGACAGATGTTCCAAACCTGGGTACCTAAGGTTTATTCCTAAAATTCCATTTATTTGTGCTGCAACTGGCAATTACAGAGCCACAACATCATGGAATCATTTGGGTTGGAAAATCCCTCTGGGATCATCGAGTCCAAGCTGTGCCTGATCCCCACCTTGTTCCTTGGACACCTCCAGGGATGGGGACTCCAAAATTCTCTGGGCAGTTCCAATGCTTTATCAATTTATCAATTAAAACAGCAGGATCAAATTCTCACTCAGAACCAGCCCAGTTTTCATGCTTTTAGAAATAACAAATTCTGGTAGATAAAAATGTAAAAATATACCTTATTTTTAGTCAAAATATACCTTATTTTTAGTCAAATATATTTTATTTCAAATATATTTTCATATTTTTAGTCAAAATATACCTTTGTGCATCCGTATTAATTACTGATTTATAGTCCAACGATCCCCAGCTCATTTAATACATGGCATAAATGCTGTAATGTTATTCCAAATTACATTTCACCTGGAAAACAGCCCTGTGAGGCAACAGGGAATCTTTGGGATAAATACCAGGAAGTGCAGCACTGTGGCTCCTGCTTCCCTGAAATCACTAATGTCACCGAGTCTGAAGGTGGATCTTAGCTCAGAGGAGTTTTTGAAAGGTGAAAAACCTCAAGTGTTTTTCTTAGCTCTGCTTCAGCCCATGCGAGTTCACACACAGGGAGTGTCTGAGAGATCTAGAAGGGAAAAAAACCTTTAATCAGCATTATTATAGATGACAGAGGAAAGATTTCTTTAATTAATGGTCCTTGCTGGCAACCTGTGCCTCTGTAAAATTAGCTCCAAATTTGTTCTGCCATGTTTATGGGCTCCAGTTCAAAAATCCATGGAGTGTGGAGTGTTTTACAAGCTTCTGCAGCAGCTCAGAGAAGCAGGTGGTTGGACTCAGTGTGAGGAGAAAATAAATGCAACCATTTACCTAGAACAATTTGCAGCCCACCAGGAGAGCTCAGATACCAAAGCAGGGACAACTTCAGGATATCCAGGGAGCTGCACAGCTCCAGAGGGGCTGGACTTGCACGAGAAATCTGCAAAATAATTCTGCTGCCAGGGAGAAGGCAAGGGGCACTGCACACACCCAGGGCTGCAGCTCCCATTTACCTCTCCCAAACCTCATTTTTCCTGCCAGCTTTTTATCCAGCTCTCTGCTTTTGACATCGTTAATCAAGTCTGTCAGGAGCTCTGCAATAGTTAATTAACTAATTAATTGCTTTGCACGCCTGAGTGGAGTGGGAAGCACTGCCAAGGCTGACTTTGTTTATCACAGAATCCTGGAGTGGGTTGGGTTGGGGTGGGAGAGACCCTAAAGCTCATCCAATGCCATGGGCAGGGACACTTCCACTGTCCCAAGGTGCTCCAAGCCCTGTCCAACCTGGCCTGGGACATTCCAGGGATCCAGGGGCAGCCACAGCTTCTCTGGGCACCCTGTTCCCAGATCTCCAGGGATGCCAAGGCTGTAGGGCAAAAAAATATATATGTATTTTCCTGGTGACAGGTGCTGCCAGTCTTCCCATCACAAGCTGAACTTTTGGGGATTTAGGTTTTTCTGTTTCAAACATCACAGCCACGTGGAGCTTGTTCTCATGCTTTCCTCCAATATTCCCTTTTCGAAATGAAGCATTTTCCCTGCTTCAAATCTACTTTGAAAAGCTAAATTTAGCCCAGCAGAGGTTCTCACCTCGCTACAATTCCTCTCCCTGCTGCACAGGTGTCTTCCCAAGGATTGGGAAGTCACCAGGATGGGCCCCCAGAGCTGCTGCTGGAACCTGTGACTGCAGGAATCGCTGCTACAGATGCAGGTGCAGCTGCAGAGCCATCAGGCACCAGGCACAAGACCTTCAAGGCTGATAAAACATGCACTGCATCTGTTCCACACAAGGAGGAGGCACAGAGCGAGTTCATTTCTCATTTCTCCTTTTTGCTGTTTCCTTGCAATCTTTTTTCCGCTTTTCCTTTTTTTTTTTTAAGTCCCACTGAACTCAAAATCCATTTCCACTGATCTGTTGTTTGGTCTTCTAAGCAACTTGGCTTGATAATTTTGTGTAACTTAGGTCTGCTCCAGGGCAGATTGTTCTCAGACACCTTAAAATTCAGTCCATGAGGTTTGGGGCTACTCCAAGCTTTCTCCAAGGTGAAGCACCACATGGAAGTTGTGCTATTGGGATTCTGTAATTTGTTTTTCCAATAATGGAGCATTGCAGGTGAAATTGGGGCAGAATTTTTATGTATTTCCAGCCCCCTGGTAATGTCAGCCATGGAGCATCCCTGCTTTGCTCATCTTTTGTGTTTGCTGAGGAAAAGCTCAGGGAATTGGGATAACTCAGCCTGGAGATGAGGAGCTTTGGGGTGAACTCATTGTGGCCTTCCAGAACCAGAAGGAGCCAGCAGGAAAAATGGAGCAAAACTATTTACAAGGGCCTGCAGTGAGAGGACAAGGGAGAAGAATGGCTTCCCACTGCCAGAGGGCAGGGACAGATGGGACATTGAGAAGGAATTCCTGGCTGGGAGTGATGTCTTATCAAGGCTGCCCCAGAGCAGAGGCTGGACAGAGTGACAGAACAAAGCAGGGATTTATCCAAAGGATCTCCTCCATGGATCCACCTTGGGCAGCACCAGAGCCCAGCCAGGGCTGCACCCAAGATGAACCAAAATGGCCCCAAAATGCACGAGCGCTCCCGGGGTCTCTCCCTGGGATCAGTTCTGCTCCATTTGCACCTTGCAGTTCATTGTCCCATCCCAGCTTTAGCCCCTGCAGTCCCACCCTGCTTGTTTTTCTCTCTCCAGCCCACGGTGTTTGTGCTCTTGGGCTGAGATTTGGATCATTTGTCCTTGGTGCCCAGCTGGAGCAGGAATTGTTTTGTCTCCCTGCTCTGCGCACAGAGCTCAGCAGCACTGAATGTGAAGCTCAGAGCTGCACACTAAAGCAGCTCAGAGCCTGAAACATAGAAAAACCAAACCTGAGGTGTCAGGAGAGTGGGCAGGCCCTGGCACAGGGTGCCCAGAGCAGCTGTGGCTGCCCCTGGATCCCTGGCAGTGCCCAAGGCCAGGCTGGACAGGGCTTGGAGCACCCTGGGACAATGGAAGGTGTCCCTGCCCATGGCAGGGGTGGAACTGGATGAGCTTTAAGTTCCTTTCCATCCCAAACCATCCTGGGATTTTTATTAGGCTCCTCTTCTTCAGAGTTGTCACCTTTCCGCTGTGTTTTGTTTGTTTTAATTCAAGCATTTTCTGGGCACAGGATGAGATGAGGGAAACACAACAACACCTTTGGACCTAACCATTTATAAAATTCTTCACCTTGGATGTGTCATTTTACCCTCTATTCCCCATTTTATTCATCTCTGATCACCCCAGGAGCCATTCTCACATTGCACTGCAAACACAGCCATGCACCAGCACGTGGGAGAGAAAGGTTATTTCTCTGGGAGTCTGCCCTGAGCACAGAACAATATTTCTGTCACCCAAACCCCTCCCCAGGCTGCAGGGACTGCAAATTTCTTGTGTTCCAGGCCACATTCCCTAAAGGGTATCATGGAAAAGCTCAGTGCACACCAAACCCACCAGGTTCATTAATATTTAGTCAGTTTAATGTCCCCAACACAGCAAATGAACAAGTGGGTCATTGATCCAGCCCGGAGTGACTGCCTTGGCGTAAGCAAACAACATTCAGGGCAGCACAATGCAATTTCGGGTGTGCTTCTAGGAACAAAGAGCACAGCCCATATTCCTAGGAAACTGTGACCCTGGGAACAGCCTGCCAGGTCCCATGGGCCTGGAGCTGAATGGGAGCTCCCACAAAAGAGCATCCCAGTCTTTGGGAATGCAGGAGAAGAGAACTGCCTTTGTCCAGCAGGGCCCTTTCCCACCATCAGGTCTGACCTGGCCGTGTCTCCTGCAGGAATTACACAGAGAGAACAATGAGCACAATAAACGAGTCAAGAATAAGACTTGCCTGTGGTTTGGGGGGGTTTTTTAACCACCTTCTTATCACAGTAGAAAAAAAGCGCTTTCCTAATATATTATAAAATGAGCCTGGCAGACAAAATATCATGGAAAGGAAGTAATGATATGATTTATCTGTAATTAGAAAGACTTAAACTCACACTTTTCTTTCTGTATCTTGAAGAATGACAGAGATTGGAATCAACAACCTGGATAAAATAAAGATAGCCCTGTGCTGTCTGTAATTTTTCCTACCCCTGGGATTTGCTTCACTTCTTTCTACTCAAAACTTTGCTATGGGCTTGAGATAAATTCTTTACTTCAATAAACTCTGTTCTTTTTTCACTCGGGATTTCCATATAACCCTTCCTTTTCCTACTACAGGATGAAAAAGCTTCTAGATCATAGTTTGTGACTAACAATTACTCAAATCTGAAAATGTTCTTCCTTCGAGGTGATAAACGAGGCTTTTTTTTCCGCATTGGGAAACAGACCAAGACTTCAGTGATTAAAAGACAAGAACCCCAGGATTAAATATGTTCTATACACAGATTTATCTATCAAACCTCTCTGCACACACGTGCACGCACTGACAACATCACTCAGCCTCACACCAGTGTGAACACGTTTTGCAGCCAAGCCACATTCCATTAAAAGGAGTTAATTTTCTACAGCCCTGCTCAGTGTCCCCTCCTTAGGAATTTCGTTTTCAATTAAATCCAAGCGCTTTAAAAAAAAAAAACAACCACAAAATTTTCAAACCTCATAGCAGCCTCCTTCCCATGGCTCACATGAAATGGCAGATTTGGGGCCCTTGTCATGGTGATCTGAAACAAAATCTGCTGCTCTTTAGGGCCTTGGGTGGGGAAAGCAGGGCCTGAGAGCCCAAATAACGTGCTCAGGGAATTTGGCAGGATGCAAAGATGTAGAAGAAGTCAAGCAGATGTAGGGGATGCAGGGCAATGCTGGACACAGGATCTGGTGGTTTCAACTTGATGTTGTTTTAAACAAAATTTTCCATCAGTTTAAAGTGCCCAGAGCGTGAGGAGAGCATTCCGAGTCCAGCATGGCAGGGAAA
>NW_005054298.1:850370-867351 GCF_000277835.1 Geospiza fortis | reverse complement strand
GCGCAACATCCAGCACATACTTAAGATTTAATATTGCTTCAGTTATTAATTATGTTTGGTACTTAAAGAGAAAAGGCACTTGGATCGTTTCCTTAATTCTGGTCATACTCCAGTTATTATATTCTTATGTATTTATGTTTCATTTCAAGAGAGAAAATTTGTTTTAAAACTAAAGAAATCACTTCAAAGGTTTGCAGAGATCGCTGACTTGGACTCACATGAGAGCACACCATTTGTCCAGCCCCTTATGAAAAATACTTGAAATACAAAACAAAACAAAAAGAAAAATAATAACTCCCTCAAGAAAACACATCGTTCAACTTTCAGAAAATAAGAAATGTTGCTGGCATTAAAACCCCAACATCTTTACTTGATGAAGCTCCACTTGTGCTCTGTGTTTTACAAACCACATAAATATCCCAGAGATCCCTATTCATCCCCAAATTTCCGAGCTTTCCCTTGGGTCCCAGACTATTTTCTGTGTGAAATCACCCAGGTGAGGGCTGCCTGCTCCTGGAAAGTTGGGGGATTCTCTGGCCCAGCTGCTGTGCAGACACTCAGTGTCTGCTGTCTGCCCTGCAGTGAAAACAAACTTGGTCCCACGTTCCAAGTGGGATTTTGCCATCTGTCCCTGCGTTTGCAGGGCTATTTTCCATTTCCAGCTCATACCAAACAAATTCCACCTCCAGCACCAGGAGCACTTCAAAAGGGATCATGTGCATGGGGGAACGTGCCTGGGAGTCAGGGGGACCCTGCATCTGTTCCCAGCTTTAAATCTTGTTTGGCAGCGTGGCATTAAAGGCTGCTGGAGCGGGGAGGGATCCATGTTACTGCATCCAACGGGGCCATAAAATTCCCAAATTCCCTCACTCCACGGTTTTCCAGGCTGTGAACACCCCACTCCCAGCTGAGATGTGGGAAATTGTGACAGACAGGTCGTGGCTCTCTGTGTAGGGTGAAAGGGTAATAAAAATACGCTGATCTGAAACACCATTAGTTCCAGGAATTTTCAGTTAATGGTGGCTGAAAATGGAGAATCTCCAAGCATTTTACACACATCTGAATTCTCTAAGGGGTTTAGTGTGAAACAGATTTAAAAAGTAGGATTATTTTTTTTCTGGTTTTCCCCTTTTCTAGGGCTCTCTCAGCAGTACTTCATGTGCTTGTGAACCTGAACAGAGGAAAATTAAGGGGTTTTTTAATATATAAAAAGCAAACCAGAGGCTGATTTGACACATATTTAATCCCCCCAGCCCTCTCTGAAGGGGGAACCTCAGCCCTCGGTTGTTCCTCCTCCCCCAAAAGCAGAGCCTGTGCAGAGCTGCCAACTCTCATTCTTTAGGAATGAGACACTCTCATTTATTGTCTCAATTTCAATCTGCCCCGGGCCCAAAATAAAGGCAGTCACCATTGATTGCAGCAGGATATTTAGAAACATTCCAATTCTTTCTGAGCCAATTCGATGACCATAAATTGGCAACTCAGTAAATTTCCTGCTGGGGGTTTGGTTGCTGCACCAACACCTCCTGCTCCCTTCGCCCAAAGTTTCAGTTTTTGACAAAATAATACATAAAAGGGGGTGGCAGTGAGTGGCAAGTGGGACAAAGGAAGCTCCCTGCCCTTCAGCAAACTTAAAAATGTCCCGCCATGTAGAGGGAATGACGCAAACAATATAAAATAAAGAAGTATAAAATACTCCTGATTATATTTTGGAACAGTTTCCCCTTTGGTCATGCAACTCCTCAGGGAGAAAGAGCAGAACAAAATAATAAATTCAGCTACACCAGAGACACAACTTCTGCCCGTTGGAGCACTTTGATGTGCACACAAACAAGTGCAGTGCAGATGCTTGGCTTTTCCCCTTGCCAGCAAGCTCGGAGCAGATGGGATGGAAAGAGGATTCCAAAAGGGCTGCACATAAGGACAGAGATCCCCAGAGGTGCTAATAATCCTGATTTCCCTCTGTAGGATGCTGTGCCTCAGATGTTTGATCAATAACTTCACATCTGAGCAACTTGTAGGATGCAAAGCCGGGCTGTGTTTAAAAAATGCCACAAATAAAAGCACTGGGACGGCAGCACTGAAGAAAGGTCTGTGCTGGAAGACAAAGTGAACTTTGAGAGAGCATCACTTCGACCAAATAAGTCAAAAAAAGACAGGGAAATTAATTAAAAAATTATGAAGTACAAGTGGTTTGAAAAGCAGCTCCAAATGGCCCCAGCAGCAGCAGCTGGGCGTGGAAATGTGGACACAAAGCACAAAAACTCACGTGGCTCCTCCACACACATCCCATGCAGAAGCAAGGAAATAAAGGAGCTGTTTCAGATGTTGTTCAAGCACTCTCAGCATTTTCTCTGCTATTTTAATCATGTTTACTACAGTAATGCCTGAAGAGCCAAGCATGGAGAGACTCATTTGGTGATATCGAGGCATAGTTAAGTCCCTGCTTTATTTTCTAAGCAGATGCTGCTCATGATTTTCCTGCTCATATTTGATCATTTCTTCAAATAACAGCTATAACTGAGAAAAGAATTGAGAAAACATTCTGTGACAGATTTTCATGTTCTGGATTAACTGGAAAGCATAATCTGATCCTGGAGTGGTGCTGTCGAGGAGTGATTTGACACATCACTCCCATCTAAGTGCTGCTTTATTTCCTGCCTGGATTGGGGAGCAAACTCTTTTGACTGGACATAATCACACATGGATGTGAGGCACTGCTGTGCCAGGGATAAATTGCATTTTGCTGCTTGTGGCACTGAGGCTTCTGTCCCAAAGACTCACTTAAAATGCAGCACAGCTAAAGAAATGCAATTTTCCACCGCATTTTGGAAGTATTGGCACACTTGGGAAGAGGTCAGGAGGGTGCTCAGGGCACCAGGTGAGCTCTGCATCAGCCCCACCTCTCCTGGATCTTTTGGGGATTTATTCAAACGAAACTCCACTGGTGGCAGTAGCAGAGAAGATCTGATTTCAACAGATGACAAACCCATTGCAAAAGGGTTGATACCGTGATTAAAATAGCTCTCAAAATCAACTAATTATTAAAAAAAAAAAAAAGAAGCCAACCCAAAAATGAGCTTAAGATTTATGTTCCATCTTCCTCAGAGCTCTTTTCCTCCAGTGCATTAATCAAGCTAAAAGCAGGGCAGGGATGGTTGTTTGCATAAGCCGAGTCAAATATATTTTAGCTGTTGCCGTTGAAAGAAAAAAGAATTATTTTGCAGGAACCGAAGCTCAAACATTATAATACATGCAAAAAAGGCAGCCCAATTAGATTCCTTTATCCCCAGCATATGGCAGAGAGGTACAAGCTATGCACTAATGTCTCTGCAGAGCTATTTTGGGATGGTATGAGGCTGCAATCTGAGAGGAGTGGTGACAGATCCACAGGCACAACTGGGTTACATTCGTCAGGGATGCGCCCGGAGAGCTCCTCCCAGCCAGGAACTTCACAGCAAGCTGCAGAAACTTCCCCAGTGCCTGAGCTCCTGAAATCTGCTGGAAAATGAGAGGGCAGGAGGAATGTCCAGTGGACAGCAAGCTTCAGAGTGGGGAAGTGTGACCCGCTGGCACTGCACAAACTGGGAGGTGACATCAGTGACAAACAGTGACAAGACCTCCCTTTATCTCCTCACAGGCTTTTTTCCCAGGAAAGACTTTATGTATTCAGGTTTAAATATTCAGCTTTTGCATGCATTAATGTCTCTGCTTTAGTCTAAACTTGGTTTAAACTTTAATCAGCAGGGAGAACTCACTGAGCCCTCTCAGCATCGGTGCTGCTTCCAACACTCACAGTTTGACAGTGCAGCAGGATAAATATCTGAGGGATGGATATTCCACTTACACAGGTTCTTTCAGAGAGGCAGCTTCAAAGCCTTGTAAAAACCTGCAAAGAAATCTGAGTTCTTCTGAAAACAACAGCAAAATTCCCAGCGATTTCGACAGGGACAGAGGGCTGGAAATAAATGTTTAAGATCTCTTCCAACTCCAACCATTCTGGGATTCCAAGATTCTCAGACCCTGGAAATTCAGCAGACAAGATCAGAGGCTGACCTATATAATCTGTGGTTAATAATCTGCAGGACAGACTTCATTTTGCTTTGACAAATTTTTTCTGGATGGGGAGGAGAGGTCAGGATCAGTAGTGGCAAGAAGAGGATTCCCAGTAGGAATGGGCTTGATGGTCTTTCCTTGATGATGGACACACAGAAGGTTTTACCTCCTTCTGTATTATCCCTTTTCCTGATCATCTTGGCAAAGACAGAACTTTAGCTGCTCCTTTGTCACTTTTTTTGAACAGGGAAGTCGCAGCCCGTCGCTGTCTCCATCTCTGGTTAGGAACACGTTAGGAAGGAAAATAACCAGATCCTATTTCATCCTTAAATGAAACAGGTTTAAATACATTTATGGAATGTCATCCAGCTCACAGGAGATTGCAGGGGAGGAGAGGGGGAATATCTGCAGCTTGGGATGGGAGCAAAGACCCCCATCCTTCCATGGCTCTGCCTGCAGTGAGGGATGGGGCAAGGAACACTGACCTTTTCCCATGGATCTCAAAGTTTGGGAGCAGGGATTGTTTACAGAACAGCTTCTGTCCCTCCCAGAGCAGCAGCTGCACTCCAGCACATCCCAGTGGGGATGGATAATCCAGGGAAAGGTGATGGCAGGTACTGAGCAT
Organism: Geospiza fortis; assembly: GCF_000277835.1. Classification (NCBI taxonomy): domain Eukaryota; kingdom Metazoa; phylum Chordata; class Aves; order Passeriformes; family Thraupidae; genus Geospiza; species Geospiza fortis. Next base: position 862,670 of record NW_005054298.1, on the reverse strand, counting down.
CCTCTGCTCCAGCTGGGTTACACGTGAGATGGGAATGTGGGATTAATGACAGTGACAGATCAAACTGCACAACAGAAACAGAAAAAAGACATAAATCCCGTTTGCTCCAATTAAATAACTTGATAATTATTCTGTCTGGAGAACTTTATCGCTAGGGAACAGCCCCTATCAGCCCGGGTGCCCCACGCTGCACCACGAGCCTTTCTGGGATTTGTAAGCAAACAGCAAAACCAGTTCAAATGTGAATTGCTGCTTCGTGTGTGAGCTCAGAGAAACAGAACTGCTCTTTTCCTTGTAAATGCAAACCCAGCTTTATCTGTTATTGATGCCAAGGAGTCGCTATCTGCGCATCCGTTTGATAAAAACATCACAACTTTAATTGCTAAATAATCTTGTACAAGGCAGGGTTATTCCGAGTGCCGAGCTCGCTCTCTCACTTCAGCTCCTCAGAGGGTACTTTCTGGAAGGATTTGCATGGCAGTCAAAGCATGCAAAAATTTATAAATACCAACACAGATGCCAACATGTCGGAAGAAATGTAGTTATAACATTTGAAAGCTAGGAGGAAATTAATGTTGATCCTGATTGGAACAGTCACTGTATTTGCAGTGTCTGGAGATATTTTTTTTTTTTTATTAAAAAAAATAAAACAACAACAACAACATAAATTCTGTTTGTAGAAAATCCTCCATGTCCCAAACTCCATTTCTTGGCCCCAGCATGACAGTGTTACAGGAAGAGAAGAACAGTTTATTTAAAACAGTTCCAGGATTTAAGGCTGAGCTGACATAACTAATTTTTCCATCCAAACACTGCCGGCTCCAACACAGGCATCGGCTCCAAATCAGCCATCCTGGAAGTTGGGCCCATGCTAAGAGCAGACAGAACTCATGTTCCTGCTGGTGGGATTGCACAAATCACCACAGGCTGAGCAAAAGCAGAGCCTCTCCCCAGGATCCTCTCCCCAAAACCTCCTGGTGTGGCTGTTTCAGTCTTTAAATCATTCCTGCAGCACCTGAGGCTGTGGAAACTCCCTGGTGTATAAACAAAACTCTGTCTGAGAGTGCAGGTGGAAGGAAAGGGAAATTTTCTGCACAGCAATGCTCTCAAAAGATTTAAAATACTTCATGCCTACTACTTAATTAATTTCCTAACAGAGCACTTAGTGCTGGGGAGAGGGATGAAGGGATAAGGAATGAAGCTACAGGATTTACTGACAGCCCATGGCAAACTGTGAAGTCTCCTATGTGGTACAACAAAATCTAGTATCAGGCTAAAACAAACTCTTTAGATGGGATTTGGGAAGGAATTGTTCCCTGTGAGGGTGGGCAGGCCCTGGCACAGGGTGCTCAGAGAAGCTGTGGCTGCCCCTGGATCCCTGGAAGTGTCCCAGGCCAGGTTGGATGGGGCTTGGAGCAGCCTGGGATGGTGGAAGATATCCCTGCCCATGGCAGGGGGTTGGAAATGAATGAATTTCAAGGTTGCTTTCAACCCAAACCATTCAAGGATTCCACAAACTTTGATTTCAGCATTTCTAAACCCATCCTTGTGTCACTACAGAACAGTTTACCATAAGAAAATTGCACAGAGAGAAACAGAATAGCACATCTGGGAAAAGAAATGCCAGTGCTGACCCCCAATTCCTTCCCAGACAGGTGAGAAACAGAATGGCACACCTGGGAATAGAAATGGGAATGCTGACCCCCAGCTCCTTCCCAGACAGGTGAAGTCCTCCTTGTTGGCAATGGGAATGTCCCCATTAGTGCTGGCACACCCATGGCAACACTGCAAGAAAAGCATCTTTCTCTGCAAGAAAAGCGTCCCCAGATTGGGGTAAAATGAGCCAGATCTGCCTCCCACAGCCATCTCAACCACGGGGGGACAGGAGTTTGCCTTTTGTCAGGAATTCAGTGCCATTGCCTTTTTCCCTCACTTCAGTGCCAGGTCTGCAGGGAGCAGGGACAGCTGAGCCACAGCAGTGTCAGGACACATTAGGGCTCGTCAGGGCTGCTCAGACTAAAGCCTTCAGGACTTGGTTTTGCTGGCAAAGGTGAAAATTTAGTTTAACTTCTAATGACTTCTCATCCACCCAATAGAATCCCCTGGGTTAAACAGAAAAAAAAAGAAAAAAGAAAAAAGGGCAAACACAAAAATTTTGGGGTTTTTCACTTTCTCCATTTCATCTTTGCTGTCAATGCAGTCCCTCTGCTATCTTAAACCCAGCTTTGATGAAATGAGCTAAAGGTGATTCTGATGGACTGGATTAAAGGAAAAATATCACAATCTCTCTGTTTTCAGTTTCAGGTGTGTTGGAAAACCTGTAAGCTTAGGTGTAAATACTTTAAAACCATTCTGATAAACAGATTTAGGTGACACATTATTCTGCAGGGCAGGCTGAGACAGAGCCTCTATTTTCTTTCTCATGCTAAGGAAAATTGTTGAAAAGCTGTATTTTTTAAAAATGCTGATAAACAGCTTAAATTAGATTTGATCTCAGCCAAAGGTAGAGATCAGACCTTTGAAATGGGAATTGCCTTTATAATTTGCCCTGGGCTTTGGGCAGCTCTATGGGATGGGGATGGATGGGGACATAGAGTCCAAGAGCATCACCAGGGACAGTCCCAAGGTGGGCTGAAAGAGGGTCCTGGGCCATGGGCAGGAGCTGGAAAGAACCAGGCCCTTCTAGAAATATCTTTTAATAAAAATCTTTATGAGAACTAAAATGCCTTTCCCTGGCTCCTGCCAGACAGGGCCTCTGGGCAGCCCCTCAGCACTGAGCAGTGCCACCAAGAGCTTGTTCAGCAACTCAATTTGTCCAAAACCATGACAATCTACAGACCCTTTCTAAATGAAACAAGCAAATGAACCCAGGGATTTCTGATAAATATGTTCCAAAAGGCATCCATAAAGATCACAGCTTCACATTTTCACCAATACATCAATTGCTGTGTTTAATTTTAAAAAGCATGTGAGGTAATGGAGTCTACATCTTACTTTGAGGATGTGTCCAAACAGAAATGAGCTTTGCTATGCAATAGCAAGGGGTTATATATTGATTTTGGAAGCCAAGCTCTCCATGCCTCTCTACAAACATCACATATTTCACAAAGGGCTTAATGCTACTTACATTGCATTAGGGATGGACAAATCTGTTTGGGCAAATTGTGCCAAAGCTGAAACAAATTCCAGGTCTGAGAAGAAAAGTTTGGCCACTTCTTAACTTCTTACCACTCACACTCCTTACCTGTGTCCAGTTCCAGGTGGAATCCAGAGCAGTGAAGTCCTGGGAAGATCTCTGCTTGGATGACCAGAAGCAGGGTGCAGAAGTCACAGATCTCAGCTTGGTCCTGAGCCTGAGCTTCAGAGAGAATTTGGGTCCAGAGCCATTTTTGGGTGACAGCTCTGTAAACATCTTGAGCAAACACATCTTAGGAAGTGCTCAGCCCCTTCTGGCTGCCCTGGGAAGTTGAGCGACTTTGAAAAGGCAGCCAAAGTTTTGGGATCGTGTCCATGTCACAGAAGTTTGCAGCAGAGATCTGCTGGATGAAGTCCATCCTCATGATCGCACAGTGCTTCCCTTTAAAGAGCATCATCACACCCCTGAGCCACTGAACATTCACTTGCTGCCAAACACTCAAAGGCACACACTCCAACCCTAAAAAGGAATCAGAAAATCTCGCCGCCCCGCTCGCTTCATTTCCCCAAATGTTATTTTCTGATGGAGCTCTTTGAAGCTCAGCTTTTCCCCGGAACATCCTGGAGGACAGAGAGTGTCAGAGCAGCCCATCCACACATCTGATTGTCAGCTCTGAACCCAGAGCTTGGTGCAGCATGGCCATGAGATCCCTGCTGTCCCCTAAATAAAGTTCCCATCTCAATAGTTCAAAGCCACGGTGCCATATGCTAAATGACACGAATAGCTGCTTCATCTTTATAATTAACTTCAACTCTCTTGACTTGTCTGCCTGCTTGGTGGTGTTCGGCTGCTTCTCCCCAGCTTAGTGTGATCAGAAATGGGCAAATCTATTTGGAAATTTCTCCTTCACCAAGGTCATGCCCACTCAGGACCAAGCAGGAGAAAGGCCCATGGCACTGACCCCACTTGCTTTCCCTCTTCACCCGGAATTCTCTCCTTCCCTGACATCCTGAGTTTCATCTCCATAAGCCAGTCCATAATCCATCTCAATGGCTCTTCTCCTGAGCTATTTTTAATCTTAAAAAGCCCCACCAGTCTGTGGTGTCACACGCTGTCTCCTGTTCCTTTCAAACAAGGACTGAAACAAAGCACCTCTTCCCTTCTGATGTTGATAATTGTTGGTATTTTCAAAGACATTTTGGGGGATTTGTTATTTATTTATGGGTTTTTCCCTTCCTCCCTTTCACACCAGTGAAGCCACACACAAATATCTGATTTCTGCCTTTTACTCTTTCAGAGAATCACAGAATCCCAGCATGGTTTGGGTTGGAAGGAACCTTAAAGCCCCTCCAGTGACCCTGCCATGGGCAGGGACACCTTCCACGATCCCAGGTGGCTCCAACCCCAATGTCTAACCTGGCCTTGGACACTTCCAGGGATCCAGGGGCACCCACAGCTGCTCTGGGAATTCCATTCCAGCCAGGAATTCCCAATTCCCAATGTCCCATCCATGCCTGCCCTCTGGCAGTGGGAGCCATTCCCTGGCTCCTGTCCCTCCATGCCTTGTCCCCAGTCCCTCTCCAGCTCTCCTGGAGCCCTTCAGGCCCTGCCAGGGGCTCTGAGCTCTGCCTGGAGCCTTCCCTTCTCCAGGGGAACATCCCCAGCTCTCCCAGCCTGGCTCCAGAGGGGCTCCAGCCCTGGAACAGCTCCTGACTCCTCTGGACTCTCCAGCAGCTCCAGGTCCTGCTGATGCTGGACCCAGATTTGGGGGCAGCTCTCCTCTATTTGTGCTTTTTCACCTTCCTGCTCTCCCTGAGCTGAACCTGCTGCTGGGGAACCCCAAGTTCTCTTCTCCCCATGGCTCTGCCTTCAGTTCCTTCATGGATCAGCACCAATTCTCCCAAAAAACATTGATATTTTTCCTGCTTTCTCTGCTCGTTGACCAGGAGTTCCTCAGGACAAGGCAGTCCCCAAAACCACATTGGATTTGGCATTCCCTCCCTTCCCTTCCATCCTTTTAAGCTTTTTCACTGAAAATATCCATTTCCAAGTCACAACCTTCCATTTTATCATTTCCTTTGAATAAACTACATTTCTGGTTTTCTCTTGCTCTCTCCCCCCACTTTCCCTTATGTCCTCATTCCCCATGCCTGAACTTCCTCCTCTTTTCAGCAGCAAATGTGAGGAAAAGGGGGAAAAGAGGTGAAGTGGAGGCAAAACCAAACATTTGGAATATTTTCCTTGCGAAGGCACAAATATAAAGGCATTCTCCCCATTCAGCAAGAACAACAGAAGGAAAAGCAATTGAAAATATTCAAGAATTGTCACAATTTCCTCATTTTTAACCATCCCTAGAAAATAAACGGGAGCTATTCAGCCATGAGTACATTTCACTGAAGTGACACTTAACAATCCAAAAATATGGCATTTCATTTTGCATTTCTCTCTGAGCAGGAGATAATTTCATCTGTGGCTGCTGCAACAGCTGCACTGCTCCCCAAAAATTTCTTGTTTGAGATGAAATTTTCCTTGAAATTTTTGAGATGAATTTTCCTTGTTTGAGATGAAAAAGAGGGTGAAAAATAATCCTGGATTCAGGTTTTGGATGTGTTTTTTCCTTTGGTTTAAAGTCGGACTTTCACATTAAAAATATTATGTGTATAACATTTTAAAAATATTGGCAGAAAATTAATTTCTCCAGAAAATTAATTTCACAGCCAAATGATATCCAAATTGAAATGCCATTTTCTTCACCCATCTGAGGCCAAAGATGGATTCTGTTGCCACAAAACTGGAATCTGTTGCTTCCCACAGCTGGGAAATCACCTGGGAAGTGCTGGACACTGACAATTTCTGCTGACTCCATGGCTGGAGGTTAAGATCCAAGTTTAATCAATCCATTAAAAACAATGACTGGATCCAAATCCAGCTGCTGCTCTGCCAGGGAAAAGAATCATTTCACCTATTCCACAGTGGGGTTTATAGAATATTACATCTTCCTCTTTTGTTTCAGTCAATTTTGCCAGGAAAGGAGGGAAAATCAGGGAAAATCTCAATGCAGACACAGCATCTCACTGGCACAGCCAAGGAGGGACTTGTGGGGCGAATCATGGAATTATTGAGGCTGGAAAAGACCTTTTAGGTCCTCTAATCCAACCATTAGAGAACATTTGTCCATTTAACTATTAAAATGGGCCATGTTTTCTTCTGGTTCTTGGATATGAGGTGAGGTGGAAGGGGCTGGAAAGGAGAATCCCACAAAATCTCCCTTGGCTTGAAGAACTTCAAAGTTCATCTCAAGATCTTTCACAGGGAAAAAAAAGAAAAAAAAAAAGCTGCATTTCTAGATTAAAACCAAAAAACAAAAACCCACCTGAGTAAAGAAGGAAACAAAATCTCCCTTGGCTTGAAGAACTTAAAAGTTCATCTCAAGATCTTTTACAGGGAAAAAGACAAAAAAAAAGCTGAATTTCTAGATTGAAACCAAAAAACAAAAAACCACCTGCGTAAAGAAGGACATATTCTCTGTATTCTCTAATAAACTGTATGTGGTGTAAACAGCAGTCTCAGAGCAGCAAGGCAGAAAGGTTCAGCACAATCTGCAGCATGTGTGCTGGAAAATATCCCTTTTAACTCTGCAAACCATTATCTTTTAATGGCACGAGAGATCAGCCATAAAGTTTCGCTTTAACCTTGTTTCCCTTCCATGCGATTTTTTATTTACTTAGATAATATTAAATATTTGATGCCATAAAATGTGTTCCTGACCCAACAGATCTTTAAATATCTCCTTTTTCTGACCGATATCTGTGTCTCTGTGTGCTGGCCAAGTTCAAACCCAGTCTAAACAACTTCCTGGCTTCGCAGTGCATTAAAACAGCTGCCAGCCCTGTGCTTTTTTGCTCTATTTCACAGTTCCAACTGCTCCAAAAGCATTAAATTTCCACTCATGTTTAGTAACAGGGACGTAAATACAAAAATGGTCCATAGTATGGAGACATCCCCTTATTTTTTGGTCCCTTATTGTTTAAACACTTCACTAAACAGAGCAATACATTCAATTTCCAGTAGAGTACGACAGGAATGTGCATTATTTTTTGAGTGAGGGTATAACTTGATGTGATATTTAAGCAAAGATGGCTGCATGAAGATTATTTCCTGGAAATCAATATTCCACGGGGGAGAGCTGATGTCTCAAGTACATGGGAGAGTCATTGACTCCAGCTGCCTGTGACGTGGAAAATAGTCTACATGGAGGCTGTTGGGGCTGGAAATGAAAAGTATGGGAATATGGATTTTTATATGCATTATGGAGTTCACAATTGCAACACTCTGCTTGAGACAATCCCAGGAAATTAATGTCCTGTGTATTGCACACATCACTGCAAATCTGTTCCACAGAATCACAGGATCATTAAGGTTGGAAAACAGCTCCAAGGTCATCCAGTCCCAGCTGCGCCCAATGCCCACCTTGTCCCCAGCCCAGAGCACTCAGTGCCACCTCCAGAATTCCTGGGACACCTCCAGGGATGGGCACTCCAAACCTCCCTTTTTCCAAAGCATGACCACCCTTTCCATGGGGAAATTTTCCCAAATGTCCAACCTGCCCCTCCCCTGGCCCAGCTTGAGGCCATTTCCTCTCATCCTGTCCCTGTTCCCTGGGGGAAGAGGCCAACTCCCACCCTACAGGTTCCCTGCTTTGGAACCTTGGGTGGTTCTTTGTCCTCTTTTTCCCCTTTGGTTCCTAAGCAAAAGCAGCTCTCACAAACCAGGAAGAGCTTTTGCCACGTTTCAAGCAAGAGCAGAGACTCCAAGCTCAAATTGCTCTAATAGGGGTTCTCCGGCCCCTGCCCGGCTCCCTCAGGGATTCTCTGGCCCCTTCCCGGCTCCCTCAGGGATTGTCCAGCCCCTTCCCAGCTCTGTTCCCTTCAGGGTCCCTCCTGCCATGAGGGGAAAATCAAAAAGTGGGAGAAAATATGAGGGGAAAAAAGAAGTGCCAGCCCTGGGGCCTCCTGCTCACTTGGGCACCCCTGGGCTCATGTCCAGCCACTGTCACCAGCACCCCCAGGGCCTTTCCCAGCTTTCCATCCCCTCTGCCCCAGCCTGAAGCTGCAGGGCGTTCTTGTGACCCAAAGGCAGAACCCGGCACTCAGCCTTGTACCTCATCCCATGGCTCCAGCCTGTCCACATCCCTCTGCAGAACCTCCTGCCCTCCAGCAGCCCAACACCCTCACCCATCTTGGTGTCAACAGCAAATTTCCTGAAGGTGCCTTGATCCCCTCATCCACATCATCAATGAAGACAATAAACAGGGCTGGCCACGGGCCCTGGGGACACCCCTGGTGATGGGACCAGCTGGATGTGGCACCACTCCCCACCACTTCCCAGGCCCAGCCAACAGCTAGTTCTCAACCAAGGGAAGAGTGACCCTGTCCAAGCATGGCCTGCAGCTCCTCCAGATGTGGGAGATGTGTCCAAGGCCATGCTGAAGTCCAGGTGGACTCACCCCCAGCCTTTCCCTCCTCCACCAGCCGGGTCACCTGGCCATGGAAGGAGCCCATGAATGCTACATCCCAATCAGCTCTATTCCCATAAGATATTGGTGATGTTTGCCAGTATTATTTCCATGAGGTGGGAGCCTAAAATAGAGCAGTGGGTGTAGGCAAATTCCAGGGATGTTCTCCTCAGTGCTGCTTGCATCACAGCTGGAAGAGAGGATGAGGCAGTGGCCAGGTCCCAGAGTCAGGAATGTGACAGAACGGCCCAAGGCCAGCTCTGAATTACACTAATTTTTTTTTTCTTTTTTGTTAATTACAAACGTTTCTGTATTGGGAAAGTGGGACGCAGTTAATGTGTAATTAACTCGTTTGGGCAAGTCCCAGCCCTCTGCTGAAAACTCCACCTCCTTTTATCTGATCCATCCACGCCCTTGAGTGCCTGCAACGCTGCATGGGATGCGTGGGATTGCTCTGATGGCAGATTCCCAACTTTACATAATGTAAACAAAACAGCTCCCTTCAGCAACTCCTTGCCTCCCCTGTAAAATTGCTTCAAGACCCAGGAGTGCAAGAAAAATCAAGCTGTGGCCTATAAGGCAGAGGACAAGAAATTAAATCATTTTTAAAAGAAGGTCTCTGGGGTGAGGGCAACACCAAAGCAGAGAAATTCCAAGAAAGGGATTTTGTGCTGTTGAAAAAAAACCAACAAACTCAACCAGCTGAACCCAAAGCTCCCCAGTGCCAGGGGCAGTGCTGGGAAGTCTGAACCCACAGCTGGTTCACCACCAGTAGAAATAACATTTGTCCCTCGCTCTCCAGCCGAGCAGGAAATTACACTTGGGAATCTGAAAGTTTTTAAGATGCCTTAAAAGTGTAATTAGGTGTACAGGATGCCAGCAAGGATCCTCCACGCTCAGAAAAGGAGATTTGCAAAGGCAGAAGTGCAGAAATGCTGGGCACAAAGCTATTTTAATGTCTCCCTGGCCACTGAGCAGCCCCAGCACTAGGACAGCAGAGGCAATAACGAAATTCCAGCGAGGATCCATCCGCTGAAGGGCTGAAAATGAGGGATACTCCCTGTGCTGAGCCAGGCTGCCTTTAATTAGTGAGGTGTTAAGGCACCTGAGTAGCAAACACAGTCACATCTCCTGGCTCTTCCCAGAGGTGAAACTGAGGGGATTCCAGCCCTTCCCCCCATTCCCAGCTAAAGGAGGGTGAAGCAGCCCCTTCCTCATTAAACCAGCCTAGAGCAGATGGCTGGAGCTGGGTTTGGGGACCCTCTGAGTGACAGCAGGTGGACAGATCTGAAGAGCAAGCCCTGGGGCGTGCAGGAGGGCACAAAGGAGATGGTTTGGTGGGAAGGACACGAGGTTCCCTGCACACTGGAGCTGGCTTGCTGTGCTGAACCTCTCCCAGGCAGCGTGGGCTGCTCTGATCCCAGCAGAAACATCGGGAGGAGCCACTGGAATGTCCAAATGGCAAAAGGAGATGTCCCCAGCTGATCACCCCTCGCACAAGATCGCTCCCTGGTGCTGCTTCCATGTTTTCATGTCGCCGCTCTGGCACTCTGAACATTTGTCTTTGGCACTTCAGATATTTCTGACTGCTTTCTCAGCCCCTAGTGCTGGAAGAATTTTACCTAAAAAGTGAAGAGAAATTCATTTTTCCTTTCCTTTTTTAACTTTCCATAGTCTTGGCAGCAAACTGTGTCATGATGATGTTGGCAACAACATATTTGTGGCAGAAGGAAGAAAGAGAATCATAAAATATATGAAAGAAAAAGTTGACATTTTAATGAAATACCTTGTAACTTCTTGGAAAAAAGTTATTAAAATGCAGTCAGTTTATAGCTGTTTGTACAGATAGGAGGAGGAGGAGACTTGCTCCTGAAGCCTGTAATAAAAATCGCTGGTTACCCAAAAATAATAATGGCTAGAAATTATTTTCAAAATTCATTACTGGAGAGAATTTTAGATTTGGGGCATTCTGGGCTTTTCTGAGTGCTTGAAGATTGCTGGCACATGCATGAGGTTTGGGAGAGCAGCCTGCCATGTTCCTCAGAATGATGGAGCATCTCCTGCTCCTTCCCGACGGCTCCCGGAGCTGGCACTGGCTGCTCAGTCAGCTCCAAAGGAGAGAGTTTATCTCAAGTGCTGCTCTGCCAGCCCGTGGAACCAGAGAATATCCTGAGCTGGAAGGGACCCACAGGATCATCAGGTCCAACTCCAATTTCTGCCAGTGTTCCCAGCCCCTGCAAGGGTTCTGCCTGCCTTTGGAGAGGGAAGGATGCAGCTCTGAGCACACTCCAGCCTAGGGATTTCTCCTTTTTCGTCTTCCTTCCATCCATTGCATCCAACCTCTGGAGCTCTCATTCTAACACGTCACAAATCCCAGGAAAAGCCTCTTATTGCAAAGCAAGGTGGCTCTGGCACCAGCTGCACCAGCTGAGGATAACAGAGCATCCACACCTGGACGTTCATCACAGAACAAGAACATTCCCAGACATGGATTTATAGAAATAATGGAGCACTGGCAGAGCTTAACACCCATCTTTTTTTTCCCTCCTCAAATAAAGGGCAAAGAGTGATCACTGAACTGTCAAAGAGTCACAAATTAATGTTCAGAGCAGGACTTCAGGATCTCCCTGCACCATAAAGGGATTTCCAGGCCCAAACAAACCTGCTTGGTCTGGTGCCTCCTGTCTCACCTTTCCAAAATGAATTACAGGTAAATCTTGGAAAAATTATACTTCCCATCCACTTTGGCTACAGCTGTAGGAAGGATAGGTGTTGCTTTTCTGGATGGATTCTGACATTTTGATTTAATTCCAAGCCAAATAAACTCCCTGCTGTGTTTAACCAGACTCCATGATGAAGAGCTGAGACATTTCTTACACAGTTTGATATCATAAAGCAAAAAGGGAGTTTCAAATGGAAGAGTCGTTTCATGATTAGAATAGTAAGGACTGAAAAAATTCTGTAGAAATACAAACTGAAATTTCTGCCCCTCTCCAGAATGAACCTCCAGCCTCTGCCCAATAGAACACCAGACATATAAATACTCTACACTAGGATGAAATATTCTATACTCTGGAGCAGCAAAGTGCCCACCCAGCACAGATACACTTATGGGATTCTGGGGATTGTGTTCCTGCCTGGAGCCATAAAAGCAGAACAGAAATAGAGCACAAAAAGCAGAACCCTGATCAATTATTGGCCCTGCAGAGTCCAGGCTGCTTTGGCAGATCAGCTGAAAATCTCACAGCCTGGAAAAAGGCCTCGGTAACCAAACAAATTTTCTTTTATTGGCAGCTACTGATAAAGATTTGAAGCACTGGGCTGGATAGAGGGAATTTAAATGCACATTGACAATTAAAACTCTGGGTCACCACCACGCTGTGCTAATGCCAGTTTGGGAAGGCTTATGTTATTTTTGTGTCATTTGTGTTCTGTTCAAGAACTTTCTTATTAATTATCACGCAAACTTCAGTTAATAATCAATTCATGCCACAATTATCGTATCAGTTCTACTGCCTAATTAAAAACTGGTGAGTGATTGGAATTCCAATATGGTGATACAGGCACAGGCTGCAATCCTAAACAAATACAAGTGTGAAGTTACTGAACAAAAGATTATCTAAGCTTTAATATCAACTGGCAAAACTCT
>NW_005054298.1:837664-850360 GCF_000277835.1 Geospiza fortis | reverse complement strand
CTTCCAGCCCTATTATTACATACAAATGCCCAATTTCTGCTAATTCCCAACGTTAATTCCTTTTAATCATTATTTTGTATATATTGTGTTAAGGCTTTTCACTTGTTTACATTTGCATAATTATAGCAATTGTCTTCTAAGCTTCACTCTGCTGAAATCATTCGAATTTGGGATTTAGCCCATTTTTAAAGATTAGTTGACTTGTGTGGAGCAACAACATATCTGGGCTTGGTGCTGCCTGGATCTCGTGTGAGCCAGAGCAAGCACAAGGAGCAGTTTGGAAAGCCCAGAAAGGGACAAAGTGGAATATCCACATTAATGTTCAGCAAAGATGTGAGTACAACACAGCAAACAGAGCTTCTCTGGGACGACCTTTCCCTGATGGATGTGGTAATCCTGGGAATATCACTCACAAAACACTGGGCCAGCAGTTCTGATGCCCCTGAGGAGCTGCTCCTCTGAGGAACTCCTATTTCCACCTGCTCCTGCTTGGAAATCATTTGGGGCTTTGCCCCTCTCTGCTCAGAGGACACCTTGAGTGCCAGGGGCAGTTTTGGGCACCCCAAGATAAGGAAGGTGTTAAGCTATCAGAGAGGGTCCAAAGGAGGGCACTGAAGGTGGTGAGGAGCCTCTGAGGGGCTGAGGGCTCTGGGTCTGTTCAGCTGGAGAAGAGAAGCCTGAGACCCATCCCAGCTCCAGCTTCCTAGGGAGGGGAAGGGGAGGGTGGTCAGTGACCCAGGGAATGGCTGGAGCCATGCCAGGGAGGGTTAGGTTGGATTTCAGGAAAGGCTCTTCCCCCAGAGGGTGCTGGGCACTGCCCAGGCTCCCCGGGGAATGAGCACATTCCCAAGAGCTCCAGGAACATTTGGGCAACACTGCCAGGGATGCCCAGGGTGGGGTTGTTGGGGTGCAGGGCTGGATGATCCTTGTGCTCCCTTCCAGCTCAGCATATTCTGATTTATTTTTTTTTCTTGTGTTCCCACTAAAGCAGCTCCAGCCCGGAGCCATCCCCAGGCTCCAGCAGGGAACAGCAGTGAGGACTCATCTCTCTCCTCATCCATGGCCTTATCTTCCTTTAGTGCTCCTGTTATGCCTTGATCATCCATCAGCCTGACTGCTTCCCTGGCAAGCTTCCTGCCTCTGATCTGCTCAGAAAACTTTTTGTTAGTAGCTTTTCCACATCCAGTAAGTGCTCGGAATCTGCTTGGCTTCCCTTTCGCTTTTAAATTGAGAGGCTGCATTTTTTTCCTTTAAAAAAAAAAACCAAACCCAAACCAAACCTAATAACTCCTTTGTATGTCAGTTTATATTTTCTTTTTGGCATATCTTCCTGAAAATAATTATGTTGTGCATATTTGTGTTGAGTAGTAAAATAAGTTGTTGCCCTTAAAGCATCTAAGCCGCCTACAAACATATTCTCCTCTTAGCTGCTCCTTTAATTTCCTTTTAATTATCTTCCTCGTTATTAGGCAGTTCCTCTGTAGGTGCATTGATTTTTTAATGTATTTTTTTCCCCTCCTGCAAGGATCCTCACTGTTGTGATGACTCCAGGCTGGCTTTTTCACACGCTGGTTGAAGTGGATGAAGAGCTGAAGTACCTGAGGAATTCTCCTTCCTTGTGCCAAGTGTTTTATTGCCACAAAGTGCCTGTGGAACGGAGCACCAGGCTGTGGCACTGTCAGCCTCAGCAGGGATGACCCAGCTCAACATTCCTGGGCTTTTTGTCATCCCTGTGGCTGTTTTATCACCAGGACCTTGAATTGTCCTGCTGCTGGGAGCTGATGTCTTGAGTTTTGGCCATTACTTTATTATTTATTTATATCATTATATTTCTGGTCTTGGATTTCCATGATCCTTCCACCTCAGGATATTCCCTGATTCTCAGATTCTGTCCCCTGAGCTTTCAGACCTGTGCTGGTCACACCAAAGCACTCCCAGGGCTGGGGTTGATCTCGTTGTGTGTCCCCAGGTTTGTCACAAACATTTCACATTCTCAACCATTTCCAGCCTGGGCTTCACCTGACTTTCTTCCAGAATAAAACTTCCATGGCTTCTTCTTTCCAGGATGTTTTATCCTGAACTTTGTCCATATCTCCTGGCTTCCTTTCCCTTCACCCTCTTATCTGTGTAATTATTAGTGCTGGGAGAGCAGAGCTCCTCTCTGCTGTAGGTTATCTATATTTCAAAAGCTTCTCATCCCAATACCTTCCAGAGCCTTTTCTCTGCTTTCTGCCTCTCTCTCCCTGCCCTTTGAAGCTTCTCAGCTCCCTTTCATGTGCTGCCAATCCAACTTTCCTCCTTCCATACCTATGCTCTGAAATATGCTGCTGTACACACGCAGATGAGATAATCTGCAGCTTATTAAAAGCAGAGCTATCACAAGACCATCAGCAGCGCTCAATAACACAAGGCAGGGGCCCTCAAATTTTATGCAAAGGAGATATTAAGAAGTTGTTCCTTTGAGAAAAGGGATGAACTGGTGTTTGGGTTGTGATCTGTTCTGTGTAGGGTGTGATTTAGGATAAAAACACAAAACAGAGTGATAGCTTAAGGATGAAACCCCTTCTTGGTGCCTAAAAATTCCCAGACATGTAAATAGGCATTTTCTCCGTAATCACTCCTAGAAATAAGTATCATTTTCCCTTCCCATGCTGTAACAAATTGAACCATTAAACTGTGTGGTGTTTGTGTCCTGGCTGTGTTTCCTTTGCTTTTCCAAAATAAATGAAAAATGATTGCTGCCCATTTCAGTTACCTGTTCCTTGCCCAAACATCTGCTAGATGGTTTAACCTATCTGAGATAGGCCAAAAAAATAGGCTATATCCGCTTAAAGTTTATTTTAGCTTATTTCAGGAGAAGAGCAAAAAGGGGAATTAACTCTTTGCTGGCTGCCCGTGTCTAGAGTGAGTAAATCAAAGTAAGGCTCTTCACAGCCCAGACAAACCCTGCATGTTCCCTCCATGTGTCACAACACCTTTTAAAACAACTTTAAATGTAGGACCTCTGATAAGCATAATTTCACTTATCTGGGACTCAGAGGCAGGAGGAGGAAAAAAAAAATAAAAAGGCTCAACTGTTTTTGCATACAAAACAGTCCTCAATAATTTTTTCAAAACAAAACATCAAATGAGTCGGTTCCCTCAGATGTTGCAGATGAATGCAGTTGTCACCCTGCCAGTGTGGGAGGATCTTCTCCCCAAGCCTGAGCAGCAGCAGCAGCAGCAGCAGCAGGGGCTGGGTCCTTTGCAGGCTCTGTTTGTGTGCACAGCCTGCTCTGGGGCTCTGGCCCCTTTCTTCTGTCCCTGCAGGCCCACAGTGCCCCAGCCTCTCAAAGCCACTCAGCTGTCACTCACCCAGCAGCTTTGCTCCTCTTCAGCCTCAGGCAGTGGCAATTTGTGTAGGTGAGAGGGAGGGATCCCGCTAATGGATTTCTGGTTTAAATCAGGGTATTGGGGAGTGGCTGGGGTGGTTGGTAAGGGGTGGAGGACCAGGAAGGGCTCCAGGCCCAGGACAGGCGCATGCCCCACACAGAGCTGCAGATTCTTTCCATATGAAAAAAATAAATTATTTATTCTTTTTGGTTTTTTTCCATGTGAATGAAGAAAAGCAAGATTCAGTGGCATAGGATGCCCAGAGAAGCTGGGGCTGCTCCATCCTGGAATGTCCAAAGCCAGGCTGGACAGGGCTTGCAGCAGCCTGGGATAGTGGAAGGTGACCCTGCCCAGGGGATGGAGAAAGATGATCTTTCAGGTCCCTTCCAACCCAAACCATTATTCTGTGAAAAATTTCTACAAACTGCTGTCAAAAATTCACACTTCAAAATCAAAAATATAAAATAGTCATTAATTTAATTTCTTTTTCAGTTTTCCCCAGCTCTAAGGCTGAGTTCTAGGAATTATCTCTGTGATTCCAGCAGAAGTCTCTGCCTCATGATCAGAAAATCATTTCTGAAAGAAGGATATAATGATGCAAATGAATCAATTTGCAAAAGGTCTGCTCTGATACCGAACATACATAAAATATACATGAGCTACCCTGAATAGCAACTGTGCAGTTAGGGAAGCAATAAGTGTAATTATCATCCTGGATTACTTAAAATACAAAATGGCATCAAATTCCAGTAGCCAATACAAATGCAATGACAATTTTGGTTGCACATAATACTTTTTTGCCTTTGAATGGGAGATAACAGATAAATGCAAAATGCAAATCCATCTTGGTATGAAGTAAATTCTGATTTAAATATGATCTGTGGGACTGCAGCTCTTGCTGCTTTTAGATTTTAGGGAACAGTTCACTGTCCTGCTTTTGGGGGAGAGGGGGAATGGAACTAAATTCAGGGTTAATCTGTATTGATTTTTGTTAATCTCAATTTGGAAATTTATTTGGATAACATATCTTAGAACAGTTACAATAATTACCAAGACAAGCAATTAAATAGAAACTCAGAATATCAGACTAGTTGGGGATGGAAAAGACCTTAAAACCCATCTGGGGGTCTGTGATTTTGGGATTAAGGACAATGCTCACCACAGCTGCCTCATAGCTGCCCCTTCCAATGAGGATTCTCAGAAAATAATGACCTGGCCAACATCAATAATTAACAGATCATGGAAAGATGTTAAAATTCCATCAAAAAGCAAGATTTGCTCTGTGTCTCGCATTCCAAATGCACAAGCTGTATCCTAAGGATGGCTATTACTGGAGATAAATATTATAATTATTATTTGCTGTACACCTCTGCAGTTACAACACCTGCTTCGTTTGTGCCTCCGTGGGGTCCCTCCGAGCTGGGGAGAAAAATATCCCTGTGGTATTTAATTACTTGAGATAAAACTCCACCTCCCAGACAGAAATCCTAGAGAATTCCAGAGCTGGCTGGTGTTTGGAAGCAGAACCATGCACAGGTCACAGAAAGCAAAGCTGGAGGGTTTGTGTCAGCTCAAAAAGCCACAGAGAACTCCCAGCTCTGCAGGACTTGTGTCCCCAGTCTCAGTTTGAAAGAGGATCCACGCTCAGGCTGGAACAGTTGCACAGATTTGAAGCCATCAGGCTGCTCTCAATTTAGGAAAGTTCTGCCCCTCCCACCTCAAAGTAAAGTATGAGGAATCACAGACTGTGAAAACGGGAAGGATTTGAGATGGGTAACTGCGAGTCTTGAGTGTCTGAAATGCAGCAGCACAAGCTTGGGTTAAGTGAGGCTTTTTGGAGCTGTGGGGAAATCAGCCCTATCCACAGAGTCCCAGATTTCTGGATATTGACCTTTGGAATGATGGACAAATTGGGATATTCCCTTCAACCACTGCCCTGCCCATGGGTCACTCAGCAATCCCAGCTTGGGAATGTGCACAGAGACATTTCCAGCTGTGCCCCTGAGCCCCAGCTCCTCCTGAACTTCCCACTTACACCAAGTTTGTGCTCAGCTGTAGCCATGATATTTTCTGGAAAACCCTTTCCTTTGGATTTTTTCCTCCTAAGAAGCTGAGAGGCCTCAGGAACAAAATGTAAACAATGGTTATCTGCTGCTGTGGAATGCAACAGGTGCATCTGTGATTGGTCTCATGTGGTTGTTTCTAATTAATGGCCAATCACAATCCGACTGTCTCAGACTTTCTGTCCAAGACACGAGCCTTTGTTATCATTCCATTCCTTTTCTATTCTTAGCCAGCCTTCTGATGAAATCCTTTCTTCTATTCTTTTAGTATAGTTTTAATATAATATATATCATAAAATAATCAATCAGCCTTCTGAAACATGGAGTCAGATCCTCGTCTCTTCCCTCATCCTGGGACCCCTGTGATCACCACCACACTCAGCATCCCCAGAAATCCAAACAAGATTTTCAGGAAGTTTTGAGAGGATTAAGCGTGGATCCTGCTGTGCTGGGAGGTGATGGGCAGCCCAGCAGGGAACGTTCCTCAAAGGGATGGTTTTGTCCTAGAAAGCAAATCCCTCCCTGGCACTGTGGGCTTTAATCAGCCCTGTTCAGTTCAGGATTTGAACAGAAAAGCAGCAGCTTGGCCCTTCCACACACAAACAGAACAATCCAGGAATGCAGCAGGATCATTTCTTAGGGATTTCTGCTGTTGTTCTTTCTCCTCGTGCCCATGTCTCAGCAATATTGAAACCCCAACGGGGAAAGGATGAAATTCATTAAATGCTTTGTATAAATCATGGATTGTTTTGCTCCCTGGCTGACTAAGAAGTTAAAAAATAAATGAGTGTGCTTTGGCAGCTCTGCACGTGGGTATCACCTAGTTCTGAATAATATTTATGTGATTTAAGAACGGGCAAGTCCCTTGAACTGAAAATGTGAGTTTAGTGTTGAATTTAAGAGGACTAGAAATAATTAATGCAGACATCCTGAAACAACAGGATGAAGGGCTAATCCTGCTGTACTTAGAATTACAAAAAACTAAATCATTTTATGTAGCTGTCAAACCAGTTTACTCGAGGGGTGAAAGAAATGCTGATTTATTTTTTTTCCAGTTCTATACTTTTCATTTGAATATAGGTCAGAGGTTTGAGTGCTGAGTAGCAGGGGATCAGAAAACCAGTTGTTTTCTAGGAGAAAATTCAGGCAGTTGGAAAGGTTAGAAAACTTCCTTCATTGTCTACTCTCAACTCCGACATATGGAATGCAAAAGTATTGAAAACAGAGAATTTGGAATTTTATTTTTTTTTTGGTGAGGCTCCTCTCTTCAACATTAACTCAAACATTATTTGTGCTCCTACTTCTTCCCAAGACTTCCTAGGTAACTATGGGAATATATGGAACAAATTTCCTGCTCTTCTGTCAGCACTTCCCAAATTCCCAGTTTCTCTGGGCCCTTGTGCAGCTCCTGCTCATGCTGATATTGCAAGTTCAGGCCTGTGCACGATTGTTGTCATTAGAGGAAATATTTTCTAGCAGCTACACGATGGGTTGGGTCACGATGCTCCATCCTGGAAATGTTCCAGGCCAGGCTGGATGGGGCTTGGAGCAACCTGAGACAGTGGAAGGCGTCCCTGCCCTGGCACAGGGGTGGACTTGGATGGAATTGGATGAGCTTTAAAGTCCCTTCCAACCCAAACCAGTCTGGGATTCTGAGCTGGATGGGAATGGTCAGTAAAATATATTTTTATTTTTAAAAAATATGAAATTGAAAGAAAAAATTTCATTCTGCGTGACACAGAGATTTTTCTCATTGGGCCAACAATTCCAATTCCCAACTTGTTTTACCTTGGAAAAGAAACCATTTTCAGCCAGAAAAGGAGCAAGTGTTTTGTTCTCAGTCAGTTCTCTACAGGCTGCTGCCCTCTCAAGTCATCCCTGAGACTCCAAACTTGAATTTTCCACCCAAATTCTCTGCACTCTGATAAACTTGTGCAAGGTGGGTTCCAGCCACAAAGCTGAACCTTTGCTCTGCCAAGGCCAGTGGCTCATTTGGGATGGGAGTATCCAACCCCCCCACCAAGTGAGACATTTTTCACCCAGGAAGACGAAATGCAAACTCCCTGCACGTGTGTGGAGCCATCTGGCACCAGAGCTGCAGCTGGAACACACAGAGGGAGCCAATTGTCATCACCTGAGCTGCCAACTTGCAGCAAAAAAAAAAAAAAAAAAAAAAAAATAAGGCTCTTTCCGCTATGGGGAAGGGAAAACAGAATGAGAAATCTCCGAGGAAAGCCTAAAACAGGAAATTAAGAAAGCCCCTTTAACGACGCACGTGGGGTGGAAAGGAGGGAAGGCAGGACTCAGCACATAAAGCTCTTTCATGAAAATGGGAACAGGCTGGTGATGGAAAGAATAAAAACATGGCTTGTGCTGGGAATGGCGACATGGAGCAGGGAGCTATAACCCAAAGTCTCACCATGCCATAATTCAGGTGTTGCAGCTGCAGTTTGCCTAAAAAAATGTGAATTCCTCGGTGAAGGAGAGCATGATTTCCAATTTTTCTGTGAGAGCTGTTGGGTGTAAGAGAGGCTTTGTCAGGTTTGTGTCGTAGCCACAAAGATAAGCACCTGTTGCCTGGGGAAATACAGCAATTTCCTACCACCAGGACATTCCACACTCACTGAAAGGAGCAGCAAAAGGCAAAGAAAAAGTGAAGAATGAACGTGGGAGCTCAGGGCTCCTTGAATGGCTGGTAAAAAAAAATTGGGAAATACCAGATTGGCTTTGTGTAAATGAGGAAATGGAGACAAACCCAGAAAATGAGGCTATTTTTGCCTCATCAAACAAACCGACAGCAAGAGGAAAGGAGATTGCTAGAAGATACAATTTTTAAAGTGCTGTTTATGTTTCTGGCCATCTGAAATGATCCCCTTTGATTTATTGGTGCAGGATCTATTGCTGCAGCAGCTGAAGTGATGATAAGAGGCCAGGAAAAATGTTGATGCTGTTATTTGGTGACGGATTGAGGCCCCACAGGCCCAGCACGGGGATTTGTCAATGTGAACTTTGCAAATGATGCTCCTGGAGGTCTGTGAACAAAGGGAACTGGAGGAGAACTGCCAGCACCTCCCACTGCTGAGGTGCACAAGGACTCATTCAGAAGGATGCTTCAATTAAGGATGATTAATTGCAATGTCGTGGTCACTGCAGCCATCCCGGCCTGAAATTCCCTGTAATCCCAACACCACCATTCCACCAGTTCCCAGGGTTTTGTTTACCAATCAATTGCCACAGTGATGTGATTTTTCCAGCTACTTATTCTCCCAGTTTATTTCATCTCCTGAAAATATTTGGCACCTTTGCATCCCTCAAAGGGAAATTCCTTGATCTGCGTAAATACTTATTTTTGTGTCCTAAATGTTGCACAAAGAAAGAGCTTGGCAAACACTGGTAAAGAAATACTATTAGCAGAGAAAGATGTCTTGCCACCCACTGATCCAGCCCATGGAGTGGCACCTGCATTTTTTTACAGTTCATGTGGTTGCAAAGCTTTCTACTACAAGTACAGAAATGAAAAACAAACCAATGTCAAAGCACCGTGTTTACCAAGTGAAGGATTGCAGCCACGTGACAATCCTTGAGGACTCGGGAACCAAGGCACTTGTCAATCTGCATTTCTGGAATTTCTGCCCCTTCCCCTCAATTATGGAGCAGGGCTTTAACACACAGAGCCCGTGCCACTGCTGGTGGTGCTCACTCCACTGAGCAGCAGAGCCAACCCCCGGCTCCCACACTCCCGTCACGGCGTGTGAACCTCAGCTGTTGTCTTTATTGATGCTGGCAGACAAAAGGATAAAAATAATCATCAGAAGTGCTACAACAAGACAACAAATAAAGGATTTGATAATTGTGGGTAGAGCTGTCAGATGGATGTTGGAGCTGCCAGCAGATGAATGTTGTGTTGTGGTGCGCGGAGACCCTTCGCGTGTTGTCAGACTTTGCGACAATGAAGAGCCAAACAAAATAATCAGGCAACAGAATAGGAATTTCTAACTGCTCCTGTGGTGCTTTGGTGTGAAATTCTGTGTGCCAGGAAGACAAGGTTGGGGTATCTCCTGGGTGCCACAGACCTGTGCAAATCACTCTCTCCATCAGAAGGCAGCGAAATGTTTGGACCCAAGCTCAGGTCCCAGAAGCAACAAGCAGGAATTGCTCCTTCCTCAGCTGGGGCGTCCTGCTGGGCTTCAGGAGCGAAGCTGATCCACAGATTTGTGCTGCTGAAGCACAGAGCTCCCAGTCCTGCCCTTCCCTCCCTTCCCTGCAGCCTCCTGGACGTCTCCCATGAACCAGGTCAGCACGAGCCAGTGGAGATCTCAGAAGAAAAGAGTTCTTTGCCAGGTTAAAACCACAAGAGAAGGATCTGACAAGGGCTGGAGCAGGGAAGGTGGAGGGAGGAAGGGAAGAAGAAAGCAGGACCTTTCCTTCCTGAGGGGACAAGCTGCAGGAGCCACATTCCTTTAACCTGGGCAGCCCACAGGGCTGACCTGACCTGCTCCAACAGAGCTCAGCCAAGCCCTGCCTGTGATTGCAACTCAGGTGTCTCTAAATGGTGTTCAGTGCACAGTAAAGACATCATCTGATGGGGAAAAATTCCACTGACCCATCTTCACCCACAGCCTTGGACCCCTTCACCCACATCAGGGGTTGGAACAAGATGAGCTCCAAGGTCCCCTCTGACCCAGCCAGTCTGGGATTCTCTGATTCTCTGATTCCCTGATTTGTGTCTCAGCTGATGAGAAAGACAAATATATATTCACCTCCTTAAAAGGAGCAATCCTTACAGCACCAGGAGTTTCTAAGCAATGACAAATGGATTAGCAGAATGAACAGCAGAAAGCCCCAAGATGGATTTTCTGGGATGGGGAGGAGAATTGGAGAATCAGCAGAAATTATTCCATACCTCAACTAAAATTTGACATTCAGGTAAGTAAACCAGAGCAATCAAGTTATGCTGTGAAAACTAAGAAAGGCAGAGGAGCTCCTTCTGCCAGGCCCAAGCAGGATGGGAAATGACCTGCTCTGTGATTTTGGCTCCCCAGATGCCCTCCTATGAGCCCAGGGAAAAGCATTCCTTGCCACCAAGTGCCCTGTGGGGTCACACTGGGCTGCACTGGGACAGCACAGCAGAAACACCAGCACAGAACTCAGGCAAACAACAGGCAGCACTTCCCTGGATTCCCAAGGATTGTCACCCAGGGAAGGGAACACCTCAGCCTCTCAGAAATCCCCTGGTCACTTCCAGCACCTAAAGGTCCCTGCACAGAAGGTCGAACTCAGACTGCTGACCCCAAAAATCCCCTATTTGCACCCTTAAACTGCTCCGGAGTCACTCCATGATTTTCCTAGGCACCGATAGGAATCTTCTGCTTCTATTTTGGAAAAACCAAATGAAAATAACCCAGAATTCATTTGAAAGGAAAAGCAGCCCCCATTTCCATATTACCTGCCATGCAGGAAGTAACTGGTTTTTACTGCAGGGAGCTAGGAGCCTGAGGATAAATAAACAAATAGGCACAAGGAAAGAGAGGAGATGAAACACCCAGAGCTTGCTGGATATACATCCAAATTATGTAAAGGAGGTGCCAGGGGAGGCTCTGCCTTTGAGCTGGAGCACAATTAGCTGGGAGATGAGTGGCACCTCAATTACTGAGCTGGGGTTACCCAAGGCAGGCACAAGGATCCTCCCTGCTCCCGTCTCCGCAGCCTCCCGGCGGCATCGCGCAGGCATCTGCATCCCTTCCCCTGCCAAAAGCCCTTGGCACTGCTCTGCAAATCAATGGCAAGGAAAGGCTCCAAGGAAGGAGCAGAGAGGGTGGGAGGAACCCGGGGTGAACAGCACAAGATGAAAGAAAAATGGGATTGAGGAATGGCTGCGATAAGAAAAAGTCTGGGAGAAACTAAAGAGGCTTTGCAGGTGTCTTGTGAGGCTTCTCCCACGGGCAGAAATCTCCCTGCTGGCTTCTCCCCAGGGATTGTTTTGTTGTTTTGGGTTTAGGTTTGGGGATTTTTCAGGTTTTGGGGCGGCAGAGCTCATGGAGTTGCAGGCAGCAGAAAGGAAAACAGCACTTTTTGAGTTATCTGCAAAGAAAAGGGAGATCTGCGGGCTCAGTCTGAGGGTGGTGGAAATAGGGGTGGCCTGAGCCACTCCTGACACCTGTCACCCATGGAATCATGGAATATCCTCCTGACACCTGTCACCCATGGAATCATGGAATATCCTCCTCATACCTGTCACCTAGGGAATCATGGAATATCCTCCTCATACCTGTCACCTGGGGAATCATGGAATATCCTCCTCACACCTGTCACCCATGGAATCATGGAATATCCTCCACACACCTGTCACCTAGGGAATCATGGAATATCCTCCTCACACCTGTCACCCATGGAATCATGGAATATCCTCCACACACCTGTCACCTAGGGAATCATGGAATATCCTCCTCATACCTGTCACCCATAGAATCATGGAATATCCTCCTCATACCTGTCACCTGGGGAATCATGGAATATCCTCCACACACCTGTCACCTAGGGAATCATGGAATATCCTCCTCACACCTGTCACCCATGGAATCATGGAATATCCTCCTCATACCTGTCACCTAGGGAATCATGGAATATCGTCCTCACACCTGTCACCCATGGAATCATGGAATAGAATAGAATCATGGAATTAGAAAGGACCCATTAAAGTCCAACTCCATTACTTTCCTCCTCCATCCCTAACAAATCTCAGGATTTTTGTCTTTAAATTAGGGCCTGGCCCCTTAATGCTGTTCAGGTTCCTTACAGACCATGTTATCTGCAAATTAACAGAGGTATTTGGCTCTTTAAATTGGCTTTATCATAGGAAAATTGAACATTTCTGGATCCACCCAATTTTAGATTTTAAATTTTAGATTTTATGCCAAGAACTGAAAAGCTCTTTGTTCTCATCTGGAGGTCAAGTGGTAACTCACATGTTCATACTTTGCTACAGACTTGCCTGAGAAGAATTAAAAAGTTAAACCTTGATATACATGAGGGTAAAGCATCCAATATTTTTTAAAGATCTGCCCTGATTCCTTTGGGATGTGGAATTTCAGAGCCTACTCAGGCAGAACTTTAATCACAGAATCCCAGACTGCAGTGGATTGGAAGGGACATTAAGGATTATCCAGTGCCACCCCTGCCATGGGGAGGGACATGTCCCACTGTCCCAGGGTGTTCCAAGCCCTGCCCAGCGTGGCCTTGGGCACTGCCAGGGATCCAGAGG
>NW_005054298.1:836743-837611 GCF_000277835.1 Geospiza fortis | reverse complement strand
CCCCACCCATCCCTGCCCTCTGGAATGGGGAGCCATTCCCTGGCTCCTGTCCCTCCATGCCTTGTCCCCAGTCCCTCTCCAGCTCTCCTGGAGCCCCTTCAGGCCCTGCAAGGAGCTCTAAGGCCACCCCAGAGCCTTCTGTTCTCCAGGCTGAACAATCCCAAATCTCTCATCCTTCCTAAGTACATGGAAAAACATTTCCCTTCCCTGCTCTGTACCAAAAGCATCCCAGAGCACCAAGGGCACCACTGTTCCACCTAAAGCTGCGAGAGGCTCTGCTGCCCCGTGAACCCAACCAGAGCCAGGCAGGTCTGATTCCTCCTGCCCAACCTGCCACTGGGTGCAATTAAGGAGCCCTAATTGATCATTCCATGGCGGGCTGGCCAATCCCAGTCACTCCAGTTCCTTCCAAACCACGCCAGGATTCCCCTTGCAGTGCTGCAGAGCCAGGCCTTGACACAATGATTTACTGCCAGTGCCAGTCACTGTCTGCTGTGGGGCTGCCTGGACATCCTCTCCTTCAGAGTGACTGGTACCCTGCAGCACCGACAGCACAACAAACAACTCCTCCAGACAATGCAGGAATATCCTGACAATTCAGTGCCTTTAACCCCTGCAGCTCCAGCGCCTTCCCAGGGCCCTCCTGGGCTTGGCTGCGCAGCGCAGGGGAAGGACAGCAGGGAGCTGCCAGCTTGGGAACACGTGCTCTGGAAGCTGGGAAGCTGGGAAATTCGTTCAGAGCAGCAAAAAGAAAAGAAAAGAAAACAAAACAAAAAAAAACAAAACAAAAAAAAAAAAAAAAAAAAAAAAAAAAAAAAAAAAAAAAAAAAAAAAAAAAACCCAAAAAACCCCCAAAAAAAAAAACACA
>NW_005054298.1:835865-836728 GCF_000277835.1 Geospiza fortis | reverse complement strand
CCCACCAAACCCCCCCCCCCAAAAAAAAAACCAAAAAAAAAACAAACAGAAAACCCACAAAAAACAAAACAAAAACACACACACACACAAAAAAACCCACACAACCCAAAAAAAATTAAACCTCACAACTTTTTCAACTTGACTCCTGAGTCACCGTGGAGGGCAGGAAGTATGGGAGATTTCTGACAATTTTTCTTTTTTGAGTTTGCTTCAGGCTTTTAATGTTCTCAAATTGAAATTAGATGGAAATCTGGGGATTTAAGTATTTCCTTAGGCATTTATTTAATTTAATAACTTTATTAAAAAAATAAATCTATTTTTCCGAGTGAAATTGCGATTCCAGTCAATAATGTTTTGTTCTGTGTAATATATGGTGGTCTTGTAGTGAAAGGACAGTGAGGAATGGGTTCCCACTGCCAGAGGGCAGGGATGGATGGGAGATTGGGAATTGGGAATTCCTGGCTGGGAAGGTGAGGAGCTCCTGGAATGGAATTCCCAGATTTGCTGTGGCTGTCCCTGGATCCCTGGCAGTGCCCAAGGCCAGGTTGGACAGGGCTTGGAGCAGCCTGGGACAGTGGGACGTGTCCCTGCCATGGCAGGGGGTGGCACTGGATAATCCTTAATGTCCCTTTCAACCCAAACATTCTGGGATTCTGTGATGATTTCCTTCATCCAGCCCAAGGCTCAGTCTCCTGTCCCGTCGCTCCATCTCCAGCAGGATCCATTTATGGACAGAGCAGAGGGGAGGGAATTGCACTGGTCGTGTTTTGGGATTCTGGCCAGGTCCTGTCCTAAACAACCAGAGGTAACAGGCAGCCTGTGTGGGTTTTACAGAGTTAGGAGTTTTCAATTTCAGTCTGTAG
>NW_005054298.1:817100-835853 GCF_000277835.1 Geospiza fortis | reverse complement strand
GGAAAACAATTACTTGGTGGAACAGAGCTCTCCCTTCATTTTCCTGGCCAGAGTTTGCACTTTTAAGCCATCCCAGCCATCCATGTACAACCAAAGGCATCAAAGCACAAACACAAACTGGATGAGCTTGCAGAGCATTTGGTCCCTAATTTTTATTTCCCCAACAGTAACATATAGCCTAACACTGATGTCTAATTTCCTGCCTCTGGGACTCAGAGGTGTGCTGGAACTGCAGGAGAAGCTGTGCTGGGTTCCACAGTCCCAGCTCTCCATTTTCCCTCTGCTATCCATGGGCAAAGCCAATGGAAGGTGCAGAGAGCCTCAACAGTGCCAGGGAAAGAAATCTGCTGCTAATTGGCTTTAGGCTGCAGCAGGGAAACCTTTCTAGATCTCCCTCTAGGCAAAGAGGAAAAAGGAATATTAGATCAAAACTGAGCTGAACATGTACAAGCTGGTGCTGTGGCTGATGCTGGAGGATGGCAGAGGTTCAGAGTGTGTGAGGAGAGAGATTCCAACCCACTTTGAAATCTTTCAGGGGAAGCCTTCAGTTTTAGCCCATAAACACTCCCAGTGACAACCCACAGACAAGCCAGAAGATTAGGAGAACACAAGTAGGGTAATTAATCTCACACAGACACCAAAGCTCTGTGAGAATTTAGAAAATTAATGATTTGTTCGTGTTGATGTGGCCTCCTTCCCTTGCTCCAGTTTCCCCAAAACTTGGGCATCGAACAAACATGCTTTGCAAATCATTTTAACCAACAAGCTGCTGCAAACCAGGCACAGGAAAAGTAAAAGAAAAACAAAGCAAGGGCCACAGAGGTGGATTTGGGAGGAATAATTAGAAGCATTTCAATTAAATACACATAGTGAAGCCAAGCAATACCTATGGGCAATATATCTGTCAACACACACGTGAAGGATGTAAACAGAAAGAATGGAAAGGAAAGATTTAGTGCAGCTCACTGGGCATAGCTGGGAGTGGTGTGATTAAATTAAGAAAGATAATTCAGGTTGAATTTGAAGAACAACTTCCTGACAGTGAAAGGTTTCAGCTTCAAACACGCTCCCAAGCAAGCAGTTAATCCCCACTCTTTAAAACATGACTGGGCAGGAGCCCTCGTACCTGCACAGTGGGGAACTGGGGAACTTCTGCCAGAAGATGGATTGGGAAATGAAATAAGCCTTTAATTTCTTTAATGTCTGTGAATCTCCCAGTGGGGACAAGAAAACAGAGAGAAAAAGAGCCAGGTGGGAAGCAGAGAGGCAGACCCGTCCTAAAGTCAGAGTTCACTGGATTTCTTGGAGAAAATCATTTTGTGTTACTGTAAAAGAAATAAAAAGTGATGCCAGGCAGAGGGGGTGAAAGTGCTGGGGTGGAGCTCAGCGTGACCCTGGCAATTTGTGATCAGAGAGCCATGGAATGGGTTAGGTTGGAGAAGCCCTCTAAGATGAGTGAGCCCCAGCAGGGCCAGGCTTTTGAACAGCTCACGTTCATGGCTTTTGCACAGCTCCAGGGATGGACACCCCACCCCTTCTCTGGGCAGCTGTGCCAATGCCTGACCACCCTTCCAGCAAAGAAATTTCTCCCAGTATCCAACCTAAGCCTCCCCAGGCACAACCTGAGGCCGTTTCCTCTCATCCTGGTTGTTTCCCTCAAGGTTTCCAAGCAGCTGTGCCTCAGTCCATGGCAGCACCTCTCTGGTGTTACACCTATTTTCCTCTTCCAGCAAGCCTCAAACTTGGTTTGAACAACACAATTTAGTGAAGACTCAGCCTCAGCCTCACTTTTCCAGAGCCAATCCAGCAGGGATGTGTGGATCCCTCCTCCTCCCCCTCCATCCTCCAGCCAGCTTCTCCCCATCCCTTCCCCACCACCATCTCAGCAAAAAAAAAAAAAAGAAAAAAATAAAAAAAAGAAGGGATGAGACTTGCTAAGTCTCATTATCCTGCTACACAAATTAAATCAACTAAGGAGAGGCAAACTGAAGAGCTTTGCCCAAGGTTACAATCATATTCAGAGGCAAAGCCAAGACTAGAGCTAGAATCCTGCTTTCTCCTGGAATGTTTAGACTACAGCTCCTGCAGCAAATGCTTTCACACTTTATAGTGTTTACTAACTTCATAATGTCTGCTCACACACTGCTCTGCCTGGAGGAGCTACACCAGAGGGAATTTAATCAATGGGAAATAAATGTCATTATTAGGAATTGGGTAAGGCAGCGCTTAAGGGATAGTTGGGCAGATTCTGTTGTTTCAGGAGAAAGTCAACAGTTTTGGTATTGCTGTAAGGGTGGGAAAAAGCCCCACAGGGATAATTCAGGCTTCACTTGGAAGTCCTGGAAGTGCAAATCACCATCCATCATCTTTATGGTGCATCACATCACCTGAGGTATGAAGTAATCATCTAAAAATGCACTGCCTGACACGGCCATGGTTACAATCAATAACCTCCACAACTGGAGAACGTAAAGGAAAATCTTTTCTTCTACTGCTGCCTTGTTTTTATACAGAGGGCTCCATTGTCAGCATGGCACAAGTGCAGGACTCACCTAGTGAGGATTGAAAACATCATTTTAGAAATAAAAATCTGATTGGCTCTGGTTTAACTCTGGAATATCAAAGATGCTGCAAGCACAGTGCTCTCCATGTCTGTACAGAGTGTTTGCCAAGTTCTTGTTTATAGATGTGCATTCAAAAATATATGGGAAAAGGGAAACCAATGCCATGTTCCTGTACCACCAACCCAGGGATCTCAAGCGCCAGCTCCTGCCCACTTGGAGGTGATTCCAGCCAGCACAGCCTGGCAAAAAATGGGAACTGCACAGGCTGGAACCACCAATGCTGCACCTTAAACCTCAGGGTTTGTCTCTGCAATTCAGCTCACACAACTGGGGCTGCCTCCCCAAGGGAATCCCAGGAACTGGGTTTGGAAGGACACAAAACATCACTTTAACCACCCATTCCATGCAGGTCCCAGGAACATCATGGGCAAACAGCCAGCATTCCAAAGGTTCATCACTGAACTGCCACAAACTGGTTCTTAGGGGGGAAATGAAAATACATAGAATATTCTCCGCATAGGAGCTACACACAGGCATGCCAGGCTGTAAGTTGAAACCACACCTACCTGAGTTAAATGCTATATATTATGTTTTATATTGTATTTATATGAGTACACGATGCCTGAGTGCTGTGTTTTTTAGGGAAGGGCCCTCCCCTGCTGCTTCTGGAGAACTGGGGCAGGCAGGACATGGGTGGGGTTGTGCTACAGGGCTGCACAGGGCTCTGGAGAGAGTCATGAGTTTCATTATTATCTTTTTAGCCTTCTGTAAGTATCCTTTCTGTATTCTTTAGTATAGTATGGTATTCTTTAATATAATCCAGTATCATAAAATAATAAATCAGCCTTCTAGCATGGATTGGGGCTGGGATGTGAAGATCTGGCTCTGCTTTTACCTCTTTCTCTTTATAAAGGTAAGGGGCACTTCACAGAACCACAGAATTATTGAATAATGGATTATTCTGAGTGGGAATGGAGCTACAAGGAAGGGACACCTTCCACCATCCCAGATTGCTCCTGGAAATCATCATCCCAGGAAATTTCTGTCTCAGAATGGTGTTTCCCTCCTGTAACTTTTTCACACGTGATCAGACTCTCTCACTCTCTCTCTTTCTCTCAGTCTCATTCTTTTTTCACTCTTGCAAAATACTCCCAGCTTCAATTGCAGTGTTTGGAGCCAACACGTCTGGCTGGAGCTGCTCTGTCATTCAGAGTCTTATTATGCAAATAAAACATAGACAAGCTGTAAGTTCCAATTGAATCCAAACACCCCGGAGCATCCAATAAATGGAGACATCTAAAAAACAGAACTCCATGGATGGCACACATTTGTCATCCAGCTGAGAAATCTGAGATAGGGAGATGAATAAGAGCAAATTTACAAATGTCAAGAAGCTTCAGGATCCTTTCCCCCGTTTCTGTTGCTTCAGGGAAGAGTTGAGACCCAGGAATACAAAAAAAATCCCCTCATGGAATGGCAAGCTGTGTTTGCACTTCTTTCTTTCCCTGGAAGCTGATCTAGGGAACAAGGGGCTTCACTTGGGAGTTGTTATTTTTGCAAATATTTCTCAGGTTCCCAAATCAGAGATGAATAACTTTAACAGAACCTTTCCAAACTACACTTCAGCTGCTTTGCAAAAAGAATTTTAAAAAATTAACAAAAAAAAAGAGACAAAAATCAAATATTAAACATTTTCTTAATGCTTTGAAAGCAGGATTATCATTAGATCATGGACTGAGGCCTGTACTAGAATAACCAATATTTTAAACAAATAATGAGAGCCACAAAATATCAATTAAGGTTAATGCACAGTGGAAGAGATTCTAATTAATATTTACAATTTAGCAATAACCTGTTGTTAATATTGAAAATATCAACAAGGAATTACCAGTTTCTAATTGGCAATATTGAAGAGAACAAAAGGCCTCAAGCAGCAAAAGACACTGATATTCCTACCAATTTAAGGAAAAGTCACACTGAATTTCCAGATCTGTTTGCTCTCTTTACAGAATTTCTATCACAATAGGTCTGAAATGTGCATTTAGAAGTGAAACCATTTAAAGTTTGAAATGCAACCTTTTCATGCTGCAACAGGTTTGGAACTGGCTGGGATGTGCCACCAGTACAGACCAGTCCCTAAATCACATCGATCCCAGTCCAGTGTGATCCCCAGGGGTGCTGTGGATAACCAGGAGGCTCTCAGAGAGTAAGGATTGCTGCTGAGGAGTGCTGGCTGCCATGAAATGAGTGTTTATAGAGGTTTCCAGCTGGATTTGGGTCAAATTCAGTGGATGCCTGGATGTGGAGGGTCCAGAGGCTGAACAGCAGCGGGGGTAAGCAAGGCAGGACTGACTCAAGAGTAGTGAAAGAATTCCTGCAAATTCAGGAATTCCTTCATCCCTAGCATGTACCAACTGTGGGATTGTGGTTGACTGTGGAACTCACATTCTCCAGAAAAATCCCTTTGCCCAGGATTTTTCTCCTGGGAAGCTGAGAAGCCTCAGAGAAAAGGGAAACAATTCTTATCTCATTTGCTTCTCCTGTGTTTTGCTGCTTTGGAATGTGGTTGGAGATTGTTTGCCCACAGGTGATTGTTTCACTGGTTTCATGTGAATTGTTTTGTCTCATTGGCCAATCAGTGCCAAGCTGGGTTGAGAGAGTCACAAGTTTTCATTATTATCATTTTAGCCTTCTGTAAGTATCCTTTCTGTATTCTTTACTATAGTATGGTATTCTTTAATATAATATAGTATCTTAAAAAATTAATTAGCCTTTGAGAACATGGAGTCAGATTCACCATTCCTTCCTTCATCAAGACACCCTGCAAATACAAGAGTTGACCACTCCAAAGGTCTCTCCAGCTGTCCCAGTCCCAGTGGAGCTGGCAGGGCCCCCCCAGGACCCCAGGGCTCTGGGGGGTTCCTCCCCTGTGCTCCCCCAGGCACCAAAGCATCTCCCCACAAAACTCCTCTACATTCGCTCACCCCTGCTGGTCACAGCAATGCTCTAAATTATTAAAAACACAAAGAATTCCAAATTCCATCCCCTCAGCTGCCACAATAAATCAGCAGAGCCCTGTGTGGCTGAGCAGCCTCAGCTCAGCTTACAGCAGACGAGAGCAGGGCTTTGTCTCCATTTCCTCCAGCGCCTGCGAGGCTGCTCCCACTGGAAACCTCACAGGGCACCAATTAACTGAGGGAATTTTTTCACACATTTTGTTGTCAGCGCTGTCACGTTTCCCCAGGTCGTCCTTGGCTTCCTACAACTGCCAAATGAGGGCTGTGATATAAATACAGAGGGGAGATAAAATCAGATTCCGAGATTATTTGCTGTCTCCAGTGGTTTTCCCTCTGGAACAAGGCTGCTGATATCCCCTCACCAGGGCTCGTGTGCATTTCACTGGCAGCAGTGACCTCAGGAACAGGTGGGGCCTTGGATCATTACTGAAAGCAAGTATCCATAACAATAATTTCAAAACACAATTTATTTTTTTTTCCCAAGCATATTCCACATGCAAAGAGGCAGAAGGGAAGTGTCTCGTATTTACTTTTACTGGAAAAGCGTGATGGACTGGTCCTGACATCACTTTGTTTTGCAGAGGCTCAGCTCAGATATAATTACAGTGACAAAGAGAGCCACCCTCCCTCGGATGGGTGCCACAGCAGTGCCAGGGAATTCAGGGATGCCTGCACGCAGCCAAAAGGGTTTTATGGATTCCAGAGCAGCCTGAGCCTGCACCAGTGCAAGGCCTGGGGAGATCCCAAAAGGTGTCAGCACTGGCAATGCCTTTACACTGTTGCTTTGTACTCAACCAGGGAGCAGGATGTCCCATCAGTCACTTATTTTCCAAAAAAAAAATTAAATTTAAACAATCGGTGGCCAAGTAAAATTCTGTAGTAAAATTCTGCTCATAGAAGAAAGCGGCATTGCAACAAATATAAATTGTTGCTTTTGATAACAGCATTTATAAGCAAATTTAATCGATTTAATCACTTTTAAGAAGGGATGGACTGAAGAATGCGACTGAAACCGGTATCTGCTGGAGCATCTCAGAGAAGACCACCCACATCCCCCTCAAGAGAGGAGGATCCCCTCCCTTCCTCTTCTTACACAGAGTTCAGTCTCTTCCCCCAAGCAGCAAGAGCAAACAGCCTCAGGTTGCACCAAGAGAGGTTTAGATTGGATATTAGGGAGAATTCCTTCATGGAAAGGTCTGTCCAGCTCTCCACAGCTGCCCAGGGCAGGGGGGAGTCCCCATCCCTGGAGGGGTCTCAAAGCTCTGTGGATGTGGCACTTGGGGACATGGTGGCCTTGGCAGTGCTGGGGACTCAATGCTCTTGGAGAGTTTTTCCACCCTAAACCATTCCATGTGCCCTTCCCCTGCCTCTTCCCAGGAGCCACGAGTTTTGGCACGACGGGGAGCATTTATTACTCTGTGTTTGCACAGTCCCCAGCAAGCAGAGACCTCCTTCTGGACAAGCTGGAGGTTGTTGGAATAAAAGGATCATTAAGGAATTAGGACAGCATTAGAACTCAGCTGGGGGCTCACTGAGGTGTGGCTTCATGCTGGCAACCTTTGGTTTAGTATTAGATTGTCCCATTATCTTCACAGAATGTCAGATAAGGCCTTTGAGACAAAAATGTACCAAAAAAACTTGGGAAAAAAAGGTGTAAAATGCTGAATAAAAATCATTAAAAATGTGAGGTTTGAAATATTCTGATTTCACCACCATCTCATTAAAGAACTCGGAGCATTTCCCAAAGGCCCTGGTGAATTTTCTCTCCGTGACATCCTCCAGCCACTAAAAGCCCTCCCTGGGATTGACAAAACTTGAACTCCAGTGTATCCCAAATTGGCTCCTTGATGGTTTCGCCTATTGTGTAGAGGAGAGCCCTGAGCTTTCAGGCTTTCTCTCTCTTTCATTATATTTTTTTCCCCAAGAATGCTGACTTTCATGAATATTAAATCCCATTTCCCAAAAGCAGCTATTTATTGAGCCTGTTTGCCCTTTATTACCCGAAAAACAGAAAGCTTGTATTTCTCCTCGCTGTGTAAAGATGCTTCCCAAGTAATCCAAGACGCTACTTTCATGTTTGTTCAATAAGTATTTCAAGATGTTGCTATTTTGATAATGTGCTGACTGATACATAATTCACAGCGATGCAAAGTTTAATAATATCTCCCAACTCTGAGGGGAAAGGAGTTCTCAGTGCTGAGCCCAGCTCTGGAACAAAGAGTTTTTCTGGTTTGTTTGGTGAAAGGATCCAGAGCTGCTGTTCCCCAATGAAGGAGGAAATAAATCAAAACAAAACAAAAACAAAACAAAATAAATCACTGGATTCCTGAGCTCACACCCACACCTCCTGCAGGGGAGGAGGATGGAATGATAATCCCTCGTGGAGGAGATCCCTGCACATCTCGCTGAGGAAGGAATTGTTCAAACACCATTCCACCCACCAATCCCTTCACTGATTATTTGTCCATCAGGACGGATTTGAACCAGGAATTCTGACCTGACCTCCACAAGGAAATGAATGAAAGGATGAGAATCGTGGATGACAATGTCGTTTCCTGGGCTCCTTGGAGGCTGTGCACTCAGGAATGTTTGCCTTTCGACACCGGTTCTTGGGTTTAAACCTGCTGGAAATTTTCACAGAACCACAGAATCCCAGAATGGTTTGGGCTGGAAGGACCTTAAAGCTCATCCCAACTATAAAGCTGGTTATCAACTTTGTACTGTTTTACCCTCTGTCATAGGCAGGGATACCTTCTACTATCCCAGAGTGCTCCAAGCCCTGCCCAACCTGGCCTTGGACACTTCCAGGGACAGGAAGTCAACAACCTCCTTTTGTGCTAATGAAAGATAGAAATTTGCTAATGAAACATAGAAAAGGATTTATCTGCCTTTAAATAGCTGCCATGAAATACACCCTAATAAAATATCCCCTATTGCCTCAGTTTCTGAGATTTTCAGCGCCTTCATGCATTTTTTTCTCCCAATCTGGTAGGAAGGTATCTCTCTCCACATTTAAAATACAACAAGCAGAAATTTGGGAAATTTGCCCCTTCCACAAAATCAGAACACTTGACAGACAAGGACCAATTTTTGCCAAGCACAGCCAGAAACCCAGGTGGATTTCTGAAGGAAACCTCCCTCATCTCCAACCATCTCCTCCTGGAGGGACACTCTCTAGCCATCAGGCAGGATGGCAGTGTGAGAATAATCCAGATTTCAGCACCTGATGCTGTCCCACTAGAAGAGCAAAACCCTTGGAGAAAAAAAACCAAAAACTTGTGTGGCGCAGGAACGCCCTGTGAGCGCCTGGACCTCGCCCCACCAGCGAAGTCACATCCTTCCCAGCAGAAAGCCTTGAAGAAAAAAACCAAAAACTTGTGTGACACAGGAACATGATGTGAGCGCCTGGACCTCACCCCACCAGCAAGGTCACACCCTTCCCAGCAGAAACATTTGGAGAAAAAAAACTAAGAACTTGTGTGACACTGGAACGTGGTGTGAGCGCCTGGACCTCGCCCCACCAGCGAGGTCACACCCTTCCCAGCAGAAATCCCACCAGATCAGGGCATGACTTCACCCTTGTCCTGCCCAAGCTGTGTCCCAGCCGTGTTCGGAGCGCCGGCTCGGGGCGGGATGTGGGGGAGACGCGATGTTCCCAGCTCGGCGGTGCCAGCGCGCGGCTTTTGCCTCCCTGCTCCAGCCAGGGAGCCCCATCTGTGCCTGGGAGTCCCATCTGTCAGGCGGA
Source organism: Geospiza fortis (assembly GCF_000277835.1). NCBI lineage: Eukaryota > Metazoa > Chordata > Aves > Passeriformes > Thraupidae > Geospiza > Geospiza fortis. The sequence continues at coordinate 826,527 of NW_005054298.1, read as the reverse complement.
GATGATTCCTCCTGCAGATCCTGGTGCTTGGAGCCGCGGGAAAGGCAGCGCGGGGAAGAGGAAGGAATGACGAAGGCGTTTCGAACACACGGCGATCTTTCCGCTCAGGGGGTTTGTTTTTGCAGGATGCATTCAGGGAAAAAAGGAATTGATTCATTTGTAAGGTGAAGGTGGGGGGAGAAACAAAGAGGTGAAACTCCAGTCTCACTGCTTTCCTTGCTTCTGTCCATAATTCATCTCATCCTGCTTTCAAGGGACTGGGGTGTCTTGGCATCTACCCTCAGATAAAATCTACTTCTTCGTGAGTAGAGCAATAAATCAGGATGGGCTTTACCTGCTGCTCCAGCACTTTTCTCCTCATTCCAATTGCTCACCCTCCAAATGCCTTTTATCAATCTCACTAAAACAGAGCTTAAATGAAACAGAACTTGGACAACTTCACAGAAGGATCCCTTCCTCTCCCTAACTGTGCAGAGTACTTTACTTTACTAGCATCGTTTGTAGGGTTACAAATCCAATTTACACACCACAGCGGGTTTGCTGCTACTACAAATGCTATTGTCAATGAAAGTATGGAAATTTGGATTGTGAATTAGGAAAAATTTCACCTCTGAAGGGGTGGTCAAGCACTGGAACAAGTTGCTCAGGGAAGTGGTGAAGTTGCCCCCCCAGAAGTGTTCAAAAAATGTGTGGATGTGGCACTTGGGGACACGGGTTAGTGGTGACCCTGGAAGTGCTGGGGGAATGGTTGGACTCGATGGTCTGAGAGGTCTTTTCCAACCTGAACCATTCCATGATTCTAATTTAGACAAGCAAAAAATCTGTTCAGTCAAAACAATTTTTTGTTTTCACATCTTAAACTCATGGCATGTAATGGACCCTCTGTAAACTGCCAGTTATCCCATAATTACCAAAACATTCCAGTCTCCAACACTCCTCACCCAGGAGCCCTCAGGAACTTCTCTATGGTACCAATCTCTCCCCAGCTGTACATTATGAGTGAGCAAGATGCAACAAATTAAAGAGTGGTTTGAGAACATTAAAATGCCAAACATATTGAAAAATGCTAAACAAAAAATCTGGGTCTTCTGCCTCTCTGCATGAATCACTGCCAACAACTACAACCTGATCTGTAACAGCAGAAAATTACAAACAGGAAAAAGGAAAACAAAAAAACCTGCCTTGAATGAGCGAGCCCTGCTCTCGCTCTGCTGCTACGCCAAGGAGCACATTAAAAATGGAAATGGGACTAGCAGAAGGACAGGGTCATGAGGAAAACAAATGGGGACAGAGCCTTCAATCATTCACAGAACAAATATTCCCGTGTCACAACTCAAGGGAAGCTCATTTTCCAGCCATTCCAGTAATCAGCTACACTAAACAAGCCATACTTTATACGGAAAACTGTGTAAAATTACCTAATTCTCCCATTATAGGCAGGAGGATCTATGTATAGCACGGAAGGAACGAGCCCTGGGTGCCCTTACCAGACTGTGCTCCGTTGGCAGTGTTGTGTGGGATAAATCTCTCCTCCTCAGAGCTCTCTCCCCGCTTCCTGTGCTTCTCTTATGCAATGCACTCTAAAATAGGAGAGTTTTGCTTGCCCTTTCCCAGCTGTCTTCCCCCAAAAACTCTGAAGGATTGGGTAATGCCCCAAACCTCATTTAAAGCAAAGAGCTGGAATTGGGGAAGGTTTGTGCCCCACGGTGGGGATGCAGTGATGGGGGGGTTGGTGCTGCTCTCCTGACCATGGGTGCAGAGGGATGGGACCAGGGAAGGGCAGGGATGGAGCTGCTCCCCTATGACAAACAAAAATTCCAAACCCCATGGATGGGATTTCCAGCCTGGGAAGAGCCCAAAGCTTTCACTGAAAGCCTGAAATGGTTTGTGTAAAGACAGACCTGTGGCAACAGCAGAGCTGAACCAAATCAAGCTGAATCGTGGGCCAACATCTGACCACTTTTTAACTTAAATATGAATGCTGATGTCTGGGGAAGAGAAAGCTCCAGGGAGAACTTAGAGCCCCCCTTCCAGCACCCTAAAGGGGCTCTAAGAGAGCTGGAGCGGGACTGGAGACAAGGGATGGAGGGACAGAACATGGGGAAAGGAATTAATTGTCACTCTTTGTCACTTGGAAGCCAGTCCCCTTGTCCTGTCACTCCATGCCCTTGGAAAACTCTTCCTTTTTGCCTTTGACTAAGCAAAATGCTGTCTCATTGCACAGCACCACGTCCTTATGATTATCCCAAGGAAGACGCTGTGAAAGTGCAGCTTGGGGCATTCAATCCCATCAAGGGTGAAGAATTCTTGGCTAATTTAGGAAGAAAGCACTTTGGGTGCTGAGCAGCAGAGTGTACCCAGGACAGACTGCAGCCAGGACACACGGCCAGAATGAACAAACAGCCTTTTGGGTGGAGAACTGCAAATAAGGATGGGCTTCCAGCTGCCTAAATCATAATTCTCTTTCTATTCCCAGAACCTACTGGGCATTGTTGCTGAGATGGATAAGGATCCACAGGATTCACTGGACATTTTGACCTTGGAGCCACAGCTCTGTGTTAATGCTTGTCCTGCTATTCAGCTCTTGCCCCAAAATTGAGTGCTCTCCAGCCCTCCATAAAGCTCATTGACGCAACTCAGTGCTTTAAGCCGGTGTTATACAAAGTTCAGACTGGATCAGAATCCTCAGTGAGGCAGGATGGAAATCTGCTCCATGGAGACCTGTGATTGCTTCAAGGAAGATGACAAGGAGCACAAGACTTTGGATTTAGGGGAAAAAATTTCACTTTGTGTAGTGAATTTCCTGTCTTGTTTTCCTTTCCCATTTTTATTACTTAGTAAGCATTCAGGAAAAACTGGATCTTTGCTTTTGAGATATTCTGCACCTGCTGTCTCGCCTACAAAAACGCTGTTTTCAATTCAAAGCAATAAAACACTGCAATTAATCTAAATCACATCATTACGGTTGGAGCCGAGACTCACAAAATTGGCTCCCTCTACCTCGGCGTGCACCACTTATCTTATTTTCCCAAATATTTTCCAAACCCATTTTGCTGTTCTTTCCACTTGGAATGTGGTGGGTATTTGATTGTTGGTGTGCTATCCATTTGGGATTGGATGGCCCAGAGCGTGCAGGGCTCAGATCCTGGATGCACAGGTTGAGAAGGAGACACATCCCTGTGTCCAGGAGAGTTCCAGTTGGAAAATTAAAGCTGGGAGAAATACCAAGGGAACTAAATTCCTACAAAACTGCTCAAAAGATGTTGCAGAGGCCTCCAGACACTGGTATGCTCCTGGTGATGGTGAACATCACATCCAAGAGCTCCATAGAAAATCTCCATCATGTCAGAAACTCAACAGGGAATGCTCAGGAATGAGCTGAGAAAAAAGGCCGCATATTGCCATGCCATACCTGGGCAGCCATGTGTTCTCTCCATGGGAAAGTTCTGTCCCAGTGATGCCTCAGGTTTGGCTTTTCTATATTTCAGACTCTGAGCTTCACATTCAGTGTTGCTGAGCTCCGTGCACAGAGCAGGGAGACAAAACAATTCCTGCTCCAGCTGGGCACCAAGGACAAATGATCCAAATCTCAGCCCAGGAGCACAAACCCCGTGGGCTGGAGAGAGAAAAACAAGCAGGGTGGGACTGCCTGGGCTAAAGCTGGAATGGGACAATGAACTGCAAGATGCAAATGGAGCAGAACTGATCCCAGGGAGAGACCCCAGGAGCGCTCGTGCATTTTGGGGGCATTTTGGTTCATCTTGGGTGCAGCCCTGGCTGGGCTCTGGTGCTGCCCAAGGTGGATCCATGCAGGAGATCCTTTGGATAAATCCCTGCTTTATTCTGTGACTCTGTCCAGCTCCTGTTCTAGGTCAGCATTCACAAGGCATCACCACAAACCCAGAACAAGAGGAGCTGCAGCCAAAGAGTTGATCCCATGGTGACATTCCACAAGCACGTTACCTCATGTTCCATTTAAAATCCATTTGCCAAATAAAATGACCTTTTTTACCATCTTCTTGGTTATCCCACATCAAAATCTAGTCAGAGAGAACTTTCACTTGTATTTGCTAATTATGGAATTTCATGGGTGGTATTTTTGGGGTTTTTTCAATAAACTAATTTATTGACTGTGATATTCTCCATTCTTGAAACAATTCTTAAAAATTCTGCTTCTTGCTGTTATTAAGATAAAAACAAGTGGACAAAAAATGCACAGTGGCAGAAAATAAAGATGAAAAGGTCTCTCAGGAATTTTCACTTCACTGCCCAAGCAGGAATTCTCTCCAGAGCTTTCCAGAGCCACAGTGGAAGGACATTCCACCTGAAGTGACACAAATAAGTAGGGAACAAAGATGCAACTCGTGGCTACCAGAGGAATGAATCATTCCTTTTATCAGATTTCCTATCCATCATTCCTTTTTCTATCAGATTCCCTATCCTTAATTTGAATAAACTTTGCCAGATTGCCTGGACTCAAACACACAGACAAATTTTTATTCTGGCTTTAGGAATGAAGATGTTGGAAGTTTGTATTAATGAGCTTGAAAGCAGAAGAAAGAGAGAGACTATTCAGTGCAAGGTCCATTGAGTAATGTCCAAGGAAAATAATTTAATTCCTCTTCTTTTCAGTCCATGCAGGATAGGGCATAGCTGTGCCAAAAAAAAATTTACTTTTATTAAATAATTATCAACTGAAAGTTGAATTGTGCTCTGTGGCAAAGATCTCCCACAAATAAGCAACATTTTTCAGACTTCATCTTTTGAACAGTGTTAAAAGCTTCTGAATTCCATCCTTTGGTATCTCCCAAAAGTCGTCAGGTGGCAGCACCAATTTATCCAGGTTTTTGGATCCCAGGCTTTTGTTACACTCCTCCCACCACCAGGACAATCCTTCCAGTCCTTGTTTCCAGCACCTTCTCAGGTCTCTTCCCTGAGCCCAATCCATCCTTGTGCTGCCTTTCCCATAAGGAATGGGGAGAGCAGGATGATTTCCAGTTTGGGTATAAAAAGCTGTGAGGAATAAGGAAATTGCTGTCCATATCCTGCCAGGAGGGGGTATAAATAAAGCGCTGGGGTGTAAGGGATGAGGTACCTCGGCCACGCAGAGGAAATGAGCTCCTCTCACTTGCACATATTTCTCTGATGGCTCCTCCTGACACTTTTGCTGAGACCACCAGAGGTGTTTTATGTCATTACATGCTCATTTTCTCTCCACTTTCTTCCTTTAATGATATCAAGACTCTTCTGTTTCCTCTGCTGTCCAGATTAATATCTTTCCCAGCTATCTCAGGTCTCTGAACCAAGCCTCTCCTGCTCCAAGGAGATCCCAGGAAAGAACAGACTCTTTAAACCCCAAATTTCCATTTTTCCATTGAAACCTGAAATTTTTCTCCAAACAGTTTGTGGATTTCTTTTGGGGTAAAATATGTTGTGGAAGCCAAAACTTTAAAAAGAAGCCTTTAGCTACAACTTTTGTAGAGTTTGTAGTTTTTCTGGAGAGAGATACTATGGAAGCATAATCTGGGGATTTGTTTTAGGAAATATCCTAATCCCAACTAATTTTTTCCTCAGATCCTTACATCATCAAAAACAAGAAATCACAGAGTCACAGAATGATTTGTGTTGGGAGGGCCCTTAAAGCTCATCCAGTGCCCCCCCAGCCATGAGCAGGGACGGCTTCCACTGCTCCAAGCCCCATCCAACCTGGCCTTGGGCACTGCCAGGGATCCAGGGACAGCCCCAGCTGCTCTGGGAATCCCAGCCCAGCCAGGAATTCCCAATTCCCAATGTCCCATCCATCCCTGCCCTCTGGCACTGGGAGCCATTCCCTGGCTCCTGTCCCTCCATCCCTTGTCCCCAGTCCCTCTGCAGCTCTCCTGGAGCCCCTTCAGGCCCTGCCAGGGGCTCTGAGCTCTGCCTGGAGCCTTCCCTTCTCCAGGGGAACATTCCCAGCTCTCCCATTTGTTGTTAAAATGCAGATCAGGAGCAGAAATAGGAGGAGCAGAAAATGAAATCAATTAAATACTTTTGAAAGAATGAAAGCAACCAATTAAAAAGATGTCCCTCGCACTAAAGAAACCCAAACCAAAAACATAAAACAAAGAAGGGAATTATTCCTACCATCAATTTAGAAAGTCATGAGTGACACTCGGATATGGGATGGGTTTGGGTTTTCCTCTGTTGCAAAAAGGCCTTTCCAGAAAGCCCAAGTGCTCTTTGCCACATTTCTTGGAAAACAACAGCTGTGTTTATTCCAATAGCAGGATCCTGATGACTTGATGATAGGCTAATCTGCTGGAATTCCAAGTGTGACTGTCCTGCAGGAATCTTTGCCCAGCACCACACAATTGCCCCTGGATGACACAAATCCTTGGAGAGACTTCCTGGATGACACAAATCCTTGGAGATACTTCTGGCCAGTCTGGAAGGTTTCCCTTATCCTGGTTAGTTCCCTGAATTTCTTGCAGCATATACTGTATTTTTCAGGGGTTTTTTGGAATAATTCCCTCATGCATCAATGTCAGGAGGTAATTCCACAACATAAACAATTTCCGTGCCGTGCACCCCGACCAGAGGGATGGAGGCAGGACATTGAATGATAATGGCAACAAGCTCAGCATCCAGGAAATCAGGGATATAAATCCAGTGGGACTGGCAGTGCTCTCCATGGAACAATACAGACACAGTGCCTGAACAGGCAGTTTACAGAATATATCAAATGATCCAGGAGGAAAGCAGCCATATGAAGGCAGCTGAATTAATGCCATGGATGCAAGGAAGGAGCTTGCAGACAAGTGCCAGATCTGTGGCTGCTCTGTGCTACAGGGGATGCCGAGAAAATCACCAAGTCTTGTTTACTCAGCACTTCTACTAAAAAGGGGAAACTATGAGTAAATAGCATTTTCTCCACACCTCAGTCCTGTGTTACTGAATAATATTTAAATATAAGGTGTTAATGGATATAAAGTGTCCCAGGACAGGTTGGACAGGGCTTGGAGCAGCCGGGGATAGTGGAAGGTGTCCCTGCCCATGGCAAAGGTGGAATGGGATGGGATTTAAGATTCCTTCCAACCCAAACCAGTCTGGGATTCTGGGATGCTGTGAAATCAGCTGGGATTGGGAATGAGAAGTGAGGTACAAAAGGAACAGGGATAGTGCGGTGAGGGGTCAGGGTGGCCCCGTTGAGCACCACAGCCAATGCCACGGGAATGCACAGAGGGGCAGGGAGGAATGCAGGATACCCAGGGAACCGGGCAATATTTCCACATTTCAAACCTCAAACACCATTTCAAACCCCTTTTTTAAATCCACAGCACATTCAGATCCACTCCCAGGCCAAAGGCATCTTAATATCCTTAGCTGCAATTTAGGTAATTTGTGAAAATGTTTATTTGTGAAAATTTATTGCAGAGCTGTTCCCTGATCTTTCCACCTGCATTACTGCTTCCTACAAAAATGCAGCTCTCCATTGAAACATTAAAAACCCTTTGGGGAACACCAAAAGTTCCCTGAGCACAGCCAGTAACAGGACTGCAAGAGCCTCTTGCAAGGCAGTGAAGGAGGAGATGTTCAGAGTTTCCAGCTCCACATTTAATTTGATATCTCCACCCTCAGCCACCAAGAGGTCTGGGAACACAGCAGATCCCCTGCTTCAAGGCCAGGCAGCAGTGAGATAACAATCCAAAGTGAAGTGGCCCTGCACCCAGAGCCCATGAGAATAATGATGAATCACAGCCCTTTGGAGCACGTGCACCTCAGCTTTGCTCAGGCACAGCTTCTCCTCCTGGCCTGCCCCACACCTTTATCCGGTGCACATTTTACACACCACAGAGTTTATTACAGATGAGGCCATTGCACAGTTCTGAAAAGATCAATACATCATCTCCTCCGTGTAAAGAATACATGATCTCTCTATAAAGCCGTTTGCTATTTGTTTAGTGATGCTCAGTAATGATTTCTTGCTTCCTTTCAGGTCATTGATAGAAACATCTAGAACCAACCTCAAAGTCTCCCTACCAGGAATTTATTTCCCAGTTATCATCCCTATAAGCTCCCCTTTGAAACCAGACAGTTGCCAGCTCAACTTGTTTAATATGTGCCAGGTAATGATTTATAGTTCTTAATCAACATTTCGAACAAGCCCCACTTCAAATGTTTTATTCAGGTTTAGGTTTATTCCAGGCTCTTTTTCAGCTTAACCTGCACTGTCTGAAAAAATTAAAAATAGAATAAAAGATCAGGTTGGCTTGACCCCCTCCAATTCCAAAACACCCTATTGACTGGCCATTTACTGCTCCCATTTATTTCTTTATTCATACCATTTTATAGCCCTTCCTATTTTTTTTCTCTGAACTCAGGAAGCAATTTCATCTCTGCTTTTGTCTGTAAGTAGGTATTTAATTACATCACCCCAATCTGCATAGAAATAGAGCCACTTAATCATTTCCTTGCCCATCTTCAAGACATAACTCAGATTGTTTTCACACTGAATCCCCAACCAACGGAGCATTTTAAAGAAAAGCTGATGTATTCTTGTTTTCCAATATTACAGACTGGTCCTTATCTTACCTCTCCTAGAACAACAATAAAATTAATCCTAAATACCCCTAAAAAATCTAACCAAGTGGTGATTCAGGAAAAAGAGATTGATTTATGTGTAGTTGTACATAAATACAATCCAATCAATGCAGATGGTTCTCTCCAAGTGTATTATCAGCGCTGATGGACTGAATCAAATCGGTGTCATTTTCCCTCACATGACTGAAATCCTCTTGGCTGGAAAATTAACCACAAGTAACGACTTTGAGCTCTCCAGATTGAAGAATAGGCAAGATATTTCTTCTGCATTTCAAATATACGGCCAAAAGAAGCTCAAACATTCACATAACCAAAGTATGAAACACCTCAGCTCTTAAAAATCAGTAAGATGCCCTTAAATCAATTAGAAAATTTCCACCCTCGTAGTGCAAAATTAATCTCAAATATTTCTAGGAAGTTATTATTTTTATAGTTATATCACTGTGCCCCATAGGGCTGACTCTCCAGACCCCCAGGAATGGGATAATTTCTGCAGTTTCCTGTTTCTTTCTGAATCCACACATTCCCAGAGGAGCAGAGTTTGGCTCCATCAGCTGCCAGCTCTGCTCCAGCCCAAAGCCAAGCCAGGCTCGGCCACCTCCACCTGCACAAAGTTCTTCACTCTCTCTCTGGAAGGGCCATGCAGATAATCAGATCATTTCCAATCCTCTCCCTAATTAAAATGCAGCATGACCTTAATGCCATGGTGAGCGCTCTCAGTTCATTACTCATCTCTCAAACCACGTTCCCCATCCATTTTTTCTATGCCCAGCCTGTTCAGGAGCTCTCTCCAGGCACTCTGCAGGGATGGAGGTCTCCAGCTGAACTGCTGCTTCTTCTGAGAGCT
>NW_005054298.1:811194-817063 GCF_000277835.1 Geospiza fortis | reverse complement strand
CCTTCCTACACAGGAAACTCTACAACTGCTCCAGACACATTTTGCTTCCAAGGGAATTAATCCTTGCACCATCTCAGGCACTTGCCATCATTAATAAACCAAGGCTCATGTGGGATTTTACCTGTGGTGGAGTTTGCAGCAGCTCCAGGAGCTAAAGGGGTTTTTGGAGGAGCCACAGAACCTCTCCTCACCAGCAGGGATGTGAGCAACGCTTCCACAGAACCCTGGGATTATTTTTTCTTGCAATTTTAACATGAACATTCCTGTTCTTCAAGAAGGTTTATAAGAAAGAAGAACAATGATTTTTTTTTTTTTTAGAAGGGCAGATAGGGATAGGACAAGGAGGAACAACTTTAATTAAAAAGTGGAGATATTTAGATGAGAAATTAGGAAGAAATTTATCACTGGGAGGGTAAGGAGGCCCTGGCACAGGGTGCCCAGAGCAGCTCTGGCTGCCCCTGGATCCCTGCAAGGCCAGGCTGGAATAATCTGGGATGGTGGAAGGTGTCCCAGCCATGGTAGGGGTGGCACTGGATGAGCTTTAAGGTCCGTTCCAATTCAAACCATTCTGATACTTTTATTCTACACTTCCTAAAACATTATTTTTCACCTTGGTACTAACACCAAGGGAGCAGCAGCCCAGCTCCCAGAATGGGAAGATTCAAAAAGTGAATATGAAACTCTTCCAACATCAGAATTTAAAAGCCAACTGGTGTTTCTTAATGTCATCAAGGTCTGGGCTTCTGCTGCTCCTGGAGAAAGCCTGGCTGGCTGAACTGACATCTCTGCTCAAGGCCTTTTGCAGCATTGTAAAATGAGAATAACCAGTAATACAATGTATATTTATACTATAATTTCAATCATTAAATAAAATGTCACTGCATACACACAGCTGCTTTTTGGAGAGCAACAGTAATTTCCTGCTTTTCAATGACTTGAACAAATGTGGTGAGTTTTATTTAAAAGTCTTTTTGCTTGTTTCTTAATTGGTGAATTCTTGTGCCAAAGCACCCAAACAATTCGGAGAATTGCAAGAGAAAACTGAATTAACTTTCAATCACTCAGTGGCACAATATGCCTGTAGGAGTTGGAAAAGCACAAAGGCAGGCAGCAATCTCCTGGTTTCCTTCCTGCTGGTAATCCTGGGCTGGCTTGGAGAGGGTTCTTGCACTTCAGGTGGAACAGCTGACAAGAGCCCAAGAGTTATCTGTGCATCCTCTTAGAGGTGATGAAATCAGATTGTCACTGCCAGAACTGACTTTCCCACATTGTTGTATTTTTATAACCCTAAAGCACCTGTTTTCTTTGCAGAAAGGAAAAAAAAAATCCTTTATGGAAAGTGATGACATTGAAAAAAAAAAAAAAAAGGAAAAATTTCCCAGGGGTCCTGGCCCACGAGGAATTCCCCAGGAATGGGGATGAAGCAGAGATTGAAACTGCCAGGACTAAATTATGTCCTAAGCCTTCAGAGCCACGTGAAATTTATAAAACCCACAAGTTTACAAAGTCTGAATAAGACAACAGTACCCACTAATGTTCAAAAATTTAATAATTCAATTATTACCCTTAATTTAATTGCCTTCTCCCTGTTTCCCATGGAAGGCTTGGCTCTGGGTTAATATCCATAAGAGGTGACTTTCACTCCCTGGAAAGATTTACATTTGATCACCAGAATAGTACAAAGGATTTCACACAAATCCTCCTAATTTACTGTGCATACATCACTGCCATCACTCTTCAAAAGAACTATTTTGTCTGCTACTTGCAGCACTCTTTAGCTCACACACACACACACAGATATATGTATTTCTGTATGGGAAATACGTGGAGTTCCTCAGCAGCTTCCTAAAAATACAGCTCGTTCAAATCAAGCTGCTCCTGTGGGAAATGCACAGATATTTGGGAAAGGCAGAGAGGAGGGAGATTCAATCATTTTTTTTATTTATAAATATTATATTTGGACATTTGAGAAGGGGTGTCCAGTGCAGGTGACAGCTGGCAGTGGAGGCAGTTGTGGAATTGATTTTTGTTTATTGGTTTTTAAGAATTCAAAATGCAACGTTCTCAAATTCTGAAAGATTTCCTATCCTTTGGTACTGGATTCATTTATAGGCCAGCCAATGAAATCTGGATTTGAATAAGAAAATAATCCTAATGAATACTGACAAGAATGTTACAGATCTGTCTTGGCAAGGAGACCAAGGGCTTGGACAGGAAGTGTGACAAGCCACTTATTTCTTATAATATTTTGTTAGTGAGATCATTGGCAACAAAAAGGCTCCAATTAATTAAAACCTGGTGCATGTGCTGAAACTCTAGGTCGAGCTTATCACAAAATTCATCTGAGCAGAAAAACAAGCAAGAAATTAAGACCCTGAGCCCTTTCCTCAGTGACACATCAGATTTCTATTGTCATTATTTGTGCCCTTCCTTATCCTGATTCCTCAGTCATCCAGTGAGGCCCTGAATAAAATAAATAACCTTATTAATTATGTACAGACAGGTTTTGTTGATTTCATTAATATGTATTGAATTCTGTGTCTCCACGTAAGGTCAGAATGGAGAAAGGATTTCTTTTTATTATTATTATTATTTTTTCTGTTCTGGGATTTTGTCCCAGTGATGTGAGGGGGAGATATGTCCATGCACACATTCCCACCCATATTCCCATATGGATGGACAGGCCAGCCTCAGGATGTTTCCAGCATCTGGTTAACACCCAAAATTATCAGTCAAAACACAAATAATGAAAGCAGTATGGAAATACCCACCCTTTTTTGGAGCAAAAATTACCATTTTTACCATTAATTTACCATTACCGACATGCCACCAAACATGACCTGGCACACTGAAACTTTGGGGTTGGAACTGGATGAAATTTAAGGTCCCTTCCAACCCAAACCATCCCATGACTCTGATTCCATGATCAATAGGAGCAAAAAGAACCTTCAACTGCTGTTGTTCAGTCCCGCACAAAGGAGGTGACAAAGCTGACAAAGTCCATTTTTCCAGCTGCTAATCCAGTTAAATGCTGATCCTCCCCATCAGAGGAGAAGGAGAAGGAGAAGGAGAAGGAGAAGGAGAAGGAGAAGGAGAAGGAGAAGGAGAAGGAGAAGGAGAAGGAGAAGGAGAAGGAGAAGGAGAAGGAGAAGGAGAAGGAGAAGGAGAAGGAGAAGGAGAAGGAGAAGGAGAAGGAGAAGGAGAAGGAGAAGGAGAAGGAGAAGGAGAAGGAGAAGGAGAAGGAGAAGGAGAAGGAGAAGGAGAAGGAGAAGGAGAAGGAGAAGGAGAAGGAGAAGGAGAAGGAGAAGGAGAAGGAGAAGGAGAAGGAGAAGGAGAAGGAGAAGGAGAGGAGAGGAGAGAAGAGAAGAGAAGAGAAGAGAGAGGGGTGGATTGACCTCTCCTCTCCTCTCCTCTCCTCTCCCTTCAGACAGCTATAATTTATTAAGCAAACCACCTGGCACCAGCAGACAAACTCCAAGTCTCTGTTTTTCCGTTACCACTCGGGGGAGAAAGTCTCCAAGACGAGCACAAAGGTAAAGGGATCGATAGGGGAGGAGGAGGAGGGCAGCTCAATCACCCTGGTATCCCTCTCTGCCCCCAAAGCTGCTCCATTTCATCTCCCCCTCATAGCTGTGCCTCATCTGGTCCCACACAGGTGTTCCCAGGCCATTCTGAGCTCGCCTGGAGTGACCTGAGTCTGGTTTTAATTGCTTAACAAAGGTAATTTTATTAGCCAGATAAAGATATAGGAACAGTAATAAGCTGGCTTCGAAATATCAAGAGCCTTTCAAGATTGGATTTTTAGTTAGCTTGCTGCTCTTTCTTTAGGATCTAATTGATTTTCTTGACATCTCTTTAGCCTGGCATCCTGCCTGCCTAAGTACTTTATCTGACCTTCAGGCTCTTTGCCAGGTATCGATCCAATCCCTCCCGTGGCTGGGCTGGAGCTGCTCTCCCAACTTTGATAAGGGCTAAAACGTCCCCAGCTCCAGCCAGACAGGAACTCAGTGGCCACCAAATTTCTCTCATCCTGCTCTGCCTCTCTCCTTACTCTGAGCAACGCTGAAATCAGATCCTAAGCAGGCCATATGTGCTTGTATTCCGAATTTCTCTTCCAGGAAATATTTTAGCAAAAAAATACATCCTAAAGCGAAAGTGTTTAGATAGAATTCTCAACTAAGAGCTAAAATAAAGCTTTTCTGAAATAGAAGCAAACTTGAGCTGTTAAATAAAATATCAAAACAAAAAAAGGGAGGAGAAAAAGAAAGTTGGATTTTTCAGCAGTATCTCATGCCCCCGAATACATGACAATATTTTGGACCTTTCCAAACCTTAAAGAAAAGTAAAAGGATGGGGGGTTTTTATCTTAAATAACACCTCCAAGACAGCGATTTATTATAAATTACTAATGGCAAAGCACAACACAAATGGCAAATGGGAAATAAAGACTGAACATAAAACTTGCTAAATTATTGCAACAACAGTCAAGGTTGAGTTTTCCCAGATCCCACTTCCCTCGTGCGAGGCCTTGTAGCCACGGTTTTAGAGCCATTAAGATAAGATTGCTATCAGCTGTTTCCTCCAGAAGTTTTATTGTGGAACAGCTACAGCACGAGGCAGAAGGGAGCACATGGATCCTGTCCTGGATAGAGACTCCTGAATTCATTTATGGCTGCAGCTCATTGAAATGGCAGCACTCAACACAAGGTTTTGGGGCTTGGAGCTCCACAAGAGCAGCAGCCAAAGCTCTGAGATGGACAAGGGAGTTTGCAGACTCCAAAGAATTGTTCAGATTTTGCCAGGAGAGTTTTTTAAATTTTTTTTTGTTGTTTTGATACCCGAAAATGCAGTGAGGAGCCGTGGTTTTGTGAGGAAACTCAAGACTCAGGAAGCAGTGGCTGAATCCTAATGCTGACCTGAAATGCTCTTCCCAACAATGGAATATTTCTCCCTAAAATACTGACAATGATTTCTGCAGGTAAATACATTAAAAATTGTATTCAAGGACTTGTTAGAGAGCAAAACAAATACCATGGACAGACAAGAGCTGTGGTGGGAAATGCCCAGTATGGGCGGAACTGCCCTGGATGCAAAACATTCACTAAAATATTCTGTATTTATATGCTCCTTATACTTGCTCAAACAATTAAAATAGATCCAATTTCAAAAGTTAGGTTTATCAGCCCCCCATGAAAAGGGATTAACAGGAGAGTAAATAGAGGTACTTGAATCCCAAATTCTTGTAAAGAAGAGGGGTTTTTTCCTCATCTTTAAAGAAGAGAAACTGAGGGAAAACTTCAGCAGGGAAAATTAGGGATTTTTCAAGTGATGAGGAAAATGGTACAAACAGCCCATCCCATTAAAGGCCTTTTTCAAGCCACCTTGGTCACATCTTGCCCTCAGATATTTAGGAGACATTCTCCTCCTCACCTGCCCTCAAAATGTTCTGTCTCCCCACCTTGCTCCTACCAACCTGGAAAGAGGCTTAAAAAGTCCTCTCACTTTATCAAGGCTATCCAGAGGGATAACTGAAGTTACAATTAAGATTTTGTGGACTGCTGCACTATTGAAGTCCATTTGGCCTCACTCCCACAAGTGCCAAGCTGCTCCACACAGGAGCAGGACAGGAAGACGCCGCGCAGACGCTTTGGCACGGCCCCAGCAGAGCATCAGATCCTGCAGAGAACCTCTGGGAGCTTTGACTGAGGCTGGCTGAGGCCCTGGGTCGTAAAACAAATGCATCTGACAGGGAAGTGAGCACTGAAGTCAGGGGCATCAGCAGAACTGCAGCACTGATGGATGGGGCTTCTCATCTCACAGCGACCGAGCTCAAGGCTCCCCTGCGCCTCCCAGTTCTCTCCCGCTGCCG
>NW_005054298.1:805876-811184 GCF_000277835.1 Geospiza fortis | reverse complement strand
CTGGGCTCCCTCAAATTCTGCTCAGCTGGACGAGTTGGAGATAAGGAAGGTGAGGAAGGATCCTGCTGCAGCTCTAAGGGCCCACTGCTCCACCTGGATGGGGAAAATCCCAAAGGAATTGTCATGGGACTGGTCCCAAGGCTGGAGCTCAGCTGGATGTGACCCCCAGACTTCACAAAGAGCTGTTGAAGTGCCCACTGCTCCACCTGGAAAATTAAAATCCCACAGGAATTGCCGTGGGATTGGTCCCCAGGCAGGAGCTCAGCTGGGTATGACCCCTCCCAAATTTCACAAAGGGCTGTTGAAGTGCCCACTGCTCCACCTGGATGGGGAAAATCCCAAAGAAATTGCCGTGGGATTGGTTCCCAAGCTGGAGCTCGACTGGATGTGACCCTCCAGCTTCCCCTGGGAGCAGCCAAGGAATTAGGGGTGGAGAGGGAGAGATGAAAATGTAAATAAAGGCTGTTCTGAAAAGTGGGCAATAGTGACTGTAGCTCAGGAGAAATCTGGGTTAGGGAACGTGGTTAAGTGGGACATGGGGCCAGCAGGGGTGGGAGAGATGTGCAGAATCTGCTTTCCTTATCTTTAGGGAAGGACTAATTTGCTTTAGTTGCAATCAGCCTTTTTCCCTTGTAGGTGCTGACATTTCACCCAGATTTCTCCATTTCTGTGGGGATATTTTGGATTTGGAGCCAGTGATTTTGCTTTATTATTATTATTGTTAATGACACCAGCTGAATAAAACAGATTCTCCAGAAACTTTGGCTGGAAAATTTCTTTATCATCAATGACCATGATATTTAGTGCCAAACCTTTTTTGTCCTCTTTCATCACAAGATATAAGTTTTTCCAAGCTTTTACTAAATTGTTTCACTGAGAGGTTTGAGAACTTAGAGCCTATTTAGTTGTTAAATTTCTCTTTCACAAACCTGTTCTAAAATGGCTTTTTCCTCTCTCTGATAATGTTTTACCTTTGGTTTAGTGAATTTTTAAGGATAGGCTGAACGTGCTTTTTAGCGGAGATATCACTTAAGGGAACTTAATGGAATAGAACTTAAAATTTGGTTATTATCTCTACATCATACAAATGTGGAGTGAATTTTCAAGCTGAAATTTCTGTTCTCAGACAATCTGCTCCTATTTCCAATTATTTATCTTCTCTGAGACATTCCTGACCTTGCAGGCCTCATTTTTATTGGGATCCCATCCTGCCTGCCCCAATTCCATATTATCACAAACCCTCTAAGAGCAACACAATTTCCTGACCTGATATATTTTAATACTTGTTTTTCTGTATTCCTTTATTCCTGATTTTATTTCTTTCTCGTTTTCAGGACCTTTTACACCAATGTTTCCCAGAACTTGGAATTTCCTACATATTTTATTTTCAGTGAAGGTCACATCTTACACAGAACCTCCCCAACAGGTGATTTAAAACACAAGTATCTGGCACCCACATTTGAATGTACAACAAGATTTGAGGTGAAACTCATTCAGGTGAGTCTATAATGACACCGTTCCCCTTTTCCACAGGATGGGATATTGGGGAAATGTTTATCCAGCTTCAAAAGGAACAAAAATCACTCAAATACAGATATTATTTAAGAGGACTGGAAAGAATTAAAATACAAAACATTTCCAGGTGCTATTTCCCATTTCAGGACCTACCATCTATTTAAGTATTATAATTTTTAGTCAAAATAAAAACAGCAACGATGCCACGGATGCACTTTTGAAATCCAACATAAACCCAAGCAAAATTCCTGATTAATTTTGGCAGGAGCAGAAGTTTACTACACAGAAAAGGAAGCAGCTGAATATCGCTATGAGGATACAATTAATAACTTGATTACATCCTCACTTCTTTAGAATCTGGCTCAGATTGGGCTGAAAGCATCCTGTAAAACCACAAAGGGATTTTTCCACATTATCCAGTCCTGACCCTTGAGGTGCCTTGGCCTTGGGTTGACTGGAAGGAGGTTCCAGATTAGATGAGATTTATTGAAAAGCCTGTTCAGTCCTGATTCTCTTGCAGCATCCTCAAAATACACGTCTATATCTCTTTCATGGTGACTGAATTTCTCCCCAAAGAGAGTTTGATCCATAAAAGTGCTGCTTTAATCATCATTGACTTAATGATTCCTTTGCAATGTCAATTAAACGGGATGAAAAATTAAACCATTTACAGAACACGAGGACCTTTTAAATTACACATTTCAAAAATATTATTTAAAATTCGAGTTATATAATCCTTTTAGAACTGTCAAAGAATAATGCTGCTCTAACATTTGACTCATTACTCATGCCAGTGCTTGTTGGAACTCAGAGAGTTGGCAGATATTTAAATACCAAACTCAGTAGAAATGAAGAAATTAGCAGGGTGCAACAGCAGAATGAGCTGGTGCTCTGCAGGAGGGGGGCACACACCATGCAGGTGACAAAGCCTCTTAAACATTGCATTTCACACTGCTAATGTCACAGTAAAGCCCCTAATTATAGAAAAACTTCATATTTCTGTAAATTAAATCATATACCCAGCGTGGGTTTCTACTTTTGTTCCTGGAAAACACGGTGAGCCATTTAGCTGGGAATATTTCTCCTCCTTTCAGCTGTTTTTTTCCCTCTCCATCCCTCCTTCCCCACACCCACACCTCTGAATGGGGGCTTTACTCTCGACTCGTTCATTAAATTCTCTCAGAAAGTTCCCTCCATCCTGCTGACTGCCTGGAGCAGCTCTGCAATTCCACATTTTCCACTCCAGTGTGCAGGGGAGCGTTTTATTTCAGCACCCGGCAGCAGCAGGGAGAGCCATCACCTCTCTCTCCTTGCTGCTGCCTCTCTGCTGGGAAACGGGGTGAGATGATCTATCAGGGACCTGTAGGAATGTGGGATTTCCCCTGCAGGGAACCACATCCAAATCAGCCCAAAATCACACAAGAA
The DNA here is from genome assembly GCF_000277835.1 of Geospiza fortis. Classification (NCBI taxonomy): domain Eukaryota; kingdom Metazoa; phylum Chordata; class Aves; order Passeriformes; family Thraupidae; genus Geospiza; species Geospiza fortis. Next base: position 808,244 of record NW_005054298.1, on the reverse strand, counting down.
AGGCTCCTTTGGCCTCTCCCCAGCCAGCTCCAGCTCACGGGGGCTGTCATGTGAGTATCAGGGGGAGCCTTATCATGAAGGGAACCAAATAAAACCCCACAGCTACGCTGGGAATAAAGGGCACCATTCATGGAGCTGCTCCTTTTCCCAACAGCCATCATGCAATGCCATGCAGGAATTAGCAGGAGGCACTAAAAGAAGGGCAGGCAGCCAAATTGCCAGGATAATTTCCGGCTGTGCTGCCCATCGGCGCCGCTGGGGAGTTCTGCCAGGGTAAAGTCCCATGGCTCCTGTGGAATTGGCACCACCAAAACCCACCCAGACCTGCTAAATCATCAATACCCTCTGGAAATGACTCTGCCCCTTCCCTTCCTCCACCTTTTATATTCATGGATTCATTTGGAAGTATAAAAAATACACAGGGAAAGCAGAGAGGCCCAAGAATAAAGGAAAACCCCAAACCAAATAGTCCTAAAAACTCCCAATGGACAAAATTCCCTTTTAATAAACAGATTCCTTCAAAACCTCTTACTTGTGCCAGTCTATCAGCACAGGATGCTGGTTGTCACTAGTTTAGGAAGTGCCAGTGGTTTGGTACTGATGTAGAATCATGGAATATTCTAAGCTGGCAGGGATCCACCAGGATCATCCAGTCCTGCTCCTGGCCCTGCCCAGCACACCCCAGCAGTCCCACCCTGTCCCTGAGGGCATTGGATCCACGAGGAGGATCCAGTCCTGCTCCTAGCCCTGCCCAGCACACCCCAACAATCCCACCCTGTCCCTGAGAGCATTGGATCCACCAGGATCATCCAGTCCTGCTCCAGGCCCTGCCCAGCACACCCCAACAATCCCACCCTGTCCCTGAGAGCATTGTCTTTGCTCTCCTGGAGCTCTGGCAACCTTGGGAATGTGACTATTCCCTGAGAGCCTGTCCAGTGCCCCAGCACCCTCTGGGGGAAAAACCTTTCCCTGATTTAGGATTTAGGATGTAAATCCCTGAGATATCTCCTAAGCACACAGGAAGGAACAACACAAATACTTTGTTTTCAGCTTCATTTTCCCAAAACCAGACTTTTTTACCTTCTGCACATACTGTGAATCATTAGTAATCAAGAACACTGCTCCAAAGTTCTTAGGCTGGAGAAACATGTTTGTTGTTGCTGAATGGACACTCAATATTTTTGGTCTCTTAGGACCAGAGGACCCTCAGGTACCTCCTAGGTGGGATTCGTTTCCACAGGAAATTCCACTAAAGCAGATAATTCTTCTTTACTGAGACACAAGGAGGTTCACAAACCATTCTTCTCCATCACCTCAAACCCTGCAGTTTGATAATCCAAATTCAAAAGCAACAAGATCATGAGAGACCATGAAAGAAAGGATGAGCTGTGTTAACCACAGATTATTTCTTATTAGCCAATAATGCCTTTTCTTTCCTCTGCACTTTTTTCCAAGACAAGATACTGGATACTAAGACACTAAAAAGATAAAATAAAATAAAACCCACTCGATATTACACCCAGCTGGGGAGGAGTACAAAAGGCAGCTCAGCACAGGGAAGGTATCACCAAGAATTTAAGCTTTTTATTTTCATAAGCAGAATCAGGAAGGTTAAATGAGGGGAAGCCTCCAAACAGTGCTGAAAATAATTTCAGAACTCTCCCAGCCGTATTTAAACAAGAGGATGGTAACAAGTAATTTCTCAGCAAGGAGTGCTAGTGATTTCTGATGTTATCACAATTATCGAGCCATTACTATGAGATAAGCCAATATATTGCTCCTTGTTGCTCTGTGCATCATCCTGCTGTGTAACAGCCACTTATTTATATATTCCTCACAAACAGCACTGGTATTTAGCAGCTCTTTTTTTTTCCCAGTGTTCTGAAACCCTGCTACGTGCTGAGCTCCCATCTGAGTAGCCCCAACCAAAATCCATTTTCACAGGAAAATTCAGCAAGTTATTTCTAACTGTGGGGCAATATCCTCAACTATAATTACCATTCTTTAAGGAGAGAAAGAACAGAAAGAAATAAATATCACCCTAATTATTTCCTAGCCCAACTGTGGATTTTGCAAGAAGATGGTTATTTTAAACAAGGGGAGCATCTTACAGCAGAACTTTATTATTATGAGTTCCAATCATCCATCCTGCCACCCTCTGGGAGGTAAAACACCTCCAGGAGAGGTTTAAAATAGGAGGTGTGTGATGTCTCAGCTGCTCACAGAGCAGCATCTTGGTTTAAATTGCTGATGTGGCTGGGTTTGATCCGTGATCCCAGTCCTGATAGAAGCACATTTCCCTTCTGCCAGTCCTGCCATGGCCTGGTGATCTCTAGCAGCAAAACAGAGCAGATTCCTGGGGCCAGGA
>NW_005054298.1:785316-805866 GCF_000277835.1 Geospiza fortis | reverse complement strand
AATGGGTTTGTCCAAAGCTCTTGTGCACCAGCACCTTGAAAGGGTTTGTTCTGCTGTCTGAAGCAAAGCCAGCTCAGAGCAGCACCTCTGAAATTTAACTCTTATCAGAGTGGTACTGAACACACATCCCAATGTTCACACCATGGCAGCTCCATCCTGCACCCAGGGGCATTTCTGGACAGGTTTCCATAGTACTTTCTTGGAGGTTGCTCCCAGAGGGCTGAGGTGCACTGGCATTAAGGAATTTCCATGGTGCACTTCATGTTTTGGAGGAGGGACAGAATAAAAAGTGTTTTACAAGAAATAATAAATTTTAGCCATAATGTGACAGCTGGGAATAGGCACTGCCATCCAGCAAAGGACCAAGGGACCCTGTCCCTGTGCCCAGGCTTGTGAGGCACCTCTGGCTGCTGTGTCCAGCTCTGGATCCTCAGCACAGCAGGGCCAGGAGCACCCAGAGCTGAGCAAGGGCCTGGAGCATCTCTGTGCCCAGGAGAGGCTGAGGGAGCTGGGGCTGCTCAGCCTGGAGAGGAGCCCCAGGGAGAGAGGCCTCAGCCCTGGGTGTCTCTGGGTGTCCCTGGGTATTCCTGTCTGTCCCTGGGTGTCCCTGGGTGTCTCTGGGTGTGTCTGGGTGTTCCTGTCTGTCCCTGAGTGTCCCTGTGTGCAGGAGGGGCAGAGCAGGGCCAGGCTCTGCTCTGGAGACCATCAATGGCACCAGAGGAACAGGCAGGGACTGATCCCATCAATTCTCCCAGCACAGGAGGCAGAACTTCTGCCCTGGACAGGAACCAAGCTGGAACAGGGCTCAGAGAGGCTGTGGAGTCCCAGATACTGTCAGGACACCATCCTGTGCCACTGTGGTCCCTTCCAGCCTGGCCCATCCCGGGATTCTGTGACCCAGCAGCTCAGAGGGACAGCCCCAAAGGTGGCCAGAGGGAAGCTGCTCCATGAGTGGAACATCCTGAGGGAAGGGCTGGAGAGGAGCTGGATACCCAGGGAGGTGTCCAGGAGAGGAGCACAGGATGTCCAGGGGAGGCCAGGCTGGGAGCAGAGCCCCTCCAGCAGCACCTGGAGCTCCCAAAAGCAGGAGGGGTTTGCAGCGCCCAGAGCCACTAATCCCAAAGGTGGGATAATGGGACAGGGAATAGGGAATTGCCTCCCAGGTTAGGGATGATTACAGGGGCGGTAGCACTGACAACAAACTCTTCTCTAGCTCAGGAATCATCATCAGCACTCGGGTCTGACCAAACTGAACCCAGCCTTTCTCTGCCTGTGAAACACTGGAGGGTTTTTTCCCCCATCTGTTTTAATTAGTCTCATTAGATATGAATTAACAGAATATTGCTGAAGGAAATATATATTTTTTTTGTTCAGTTCCAATAAAACCTTTCTATTGTCTGGGTGAAGTGTTAAATATTTCCAAGCCAAATATTTGGTGGGGGAGGATACATAACCCCCCCCCCCTCCCATTCCAATTGTCAATACAAACACTCCTTTTTCCCAGAGTTAATGGAATTAATGTCACTTGCTCAGTCAAGGGGCATTGCAAAGCCTGGGTCTTATCTGTGACGTGCACAGATAAACAGATTTACAAGGCAGGAGTTCCCATGGCACCTTGTCTTTCAAGGTCACAATTCCACTGCAGAGGAGCCCATTCCAAGACACCCTCACAAATGTTCCTAAATCAAAGCTAACAGAACAGGTTGATCTATGTATTCACAGAGCCTATGGACATGCCCAAAATATGACCTGGGATAATTCTATTTTAAATTGCATTTAAATCCTGCCTGTTTTGCCACACCTCTGTCTGCCAGAAAGCACATCAAACAATCAAACAATTCCTTTGTCTAAAGTTATCATCACTTCTTTTTCTAGGATTCAAATGAAAATCCAAGCAGAACAAAATTAAACCTAATACTCATTCTGTTGGTTAAATTAGACTGCATCTAAAGCATGAAACCCATTGTCCATATATCTGATTTGTTCCTGCAGTGAACAAAAAGAATGATTTCTTTCAGGGAGCAAGATCCTGTATGAAATATAAGTGTGCAACAGCACAAGCACTGTCAGGCTCTGCTCTGCCTCAGAAACTCTTGCCCTTCCCTCAGTGAGCTGCTTACAAGACACAAAAAAATGAGATTAACAAATAACTGGGAGATAATGCCAGTAAGGCATCCTGGAAGACTTTTCCATCATTTGTATGATAATGAACACCTGCCTGTGGAGCTGTATTTCTCCTGGACATTTGCAGCAACTTCAACCAACAGAAAGAAAAAGAAACCAATTTTGTGGCCATCTATGTGGAGTGCCTTAGACTGAGGAGCTACAACTCAATTTTCTAAACCAGTTTAAAAACTCTATTACGACAAATTTCCTTGTTAAAAATAAATAAATAACCCAGCATGTATAAGCTGAAGGCCTTTTACAAGCTCTTAAAAACTGTGCTATGGGCTAGATCTTAGATTAATGTTTGTGATGCACACTGAAAACCTGTAAAGCATTTATGTAATTGCTGAGCATTATTATTTTTATTACTGCAACAGATGGAACCAATCCATCTTCGTAGATAATATCTCATAAATGATTCATTATTATTCCTTTAACCTAAAGTCTTTTATATTTTGCAGATCCATGAGAAATAACTGTTAGGAGGCTCCATGCATAAAATAGTACATAAACTACCTAATGTCTTGCAAATGTAGTGGCCTTGCTGATATTCGGGCCTTTTAATGTTCACATGGCTGCTGTTCCTCTCCCAATCTGCTGCTCCTCCTCATTTTCCAGCACTGCTTCCCAGGTGATGGAAAATATCACAGCAAACCAAATGTGGGCCAGAAAAACACAAATATCTCCCCAAAAAATACACAGAAGAAGTTTATAATGTGGCACTGTTGGCTTTGATTGCTGAAGGACCAGAGTTCTGTGATCACACTGCCCATCCTCACTTGGCCCAGTAACTTTTGGGCCAGTTTTAATCCACTCAGAAAGCCAGGTAGAGGTCTCCCAGATATCATCTCCCATCAGCCTAATGAAGACTGATGGCTGGCAAAGGGCACAAATTGGTGCTGGCACTGGGAAAAAGGCTTAAATGGGAGTCATCAGTCCCCCCCAGGCCACGCAGACACTCAGACAGAGCAGATGCCACCTCCTGCCCACCCCAGAGCTGACAGACAGGCTACTGGTGATGCTCTGAACGGGGAAGAGCTTGTCTAGAAATGTATTAAAGCTTGGCACAAGCAAAATAATAGTAATGATATCAGTGAGTGGCGAGCCCAGCATTTTAAATGTGAAAAAAGCTGATTTACACATCAAAAAAAGCATGTCTTGGATTGTTAGAAGAAAACACACAGAGTGAAGTCATACCCACCACATCTAAGTTATTATTTTGATACTGACCTTGGAAAAATCAAGAGCCTAAACAATTCCCAGAGCCCAATCTGAAGGGCCAAATAATCCATGGGATGGTTTGGAGCACACTCAGTGTTACACACAGAACAATTATCCCGTATAACAGGAAAAGCTCATTGCAAGTGATGAGCCCTGGTGTGATATCTGATATATTTATGGGGTTTATCAATGAAAAAAATGACTGTTCTCCATGTAATACAGACACTTTGGATGGGAACTAAAGGTTATTCTGCTTACTTTTGCCCCATGACAGAAAAATCTTGGTGGTCTTTTCCAATCTAAACAATTCCATGATTGAAGAGCCCATCTCTTCCCAACTCCTTGACTCACTCCACAACTAAAAGACACAGCACCAGGAGCTTTCACCTGCTCCTCTACCTGTTAATTCTTCCCACCTTCACTAAGAGAAGAAAATAATTTTCAATTCCATTAAACTGCCAACCTTTAAAACCTCCTTCTCACCCCACTTCTTACAGAAGAGTTTAATTCATCATTAACACGTATTTACTTCTGCTGGAGAGATGGGTTTGGAGGCTAAAATGGAGGAACTTTGCCACCAGGCACTTTGACATTTGCTCTCTTGTAAAAATGTTGTAAGGAGTTACTATTCCCCTTGGAAACCACATGAAAGCATCTCTTGAACAAGTGGAGCTATCTCTGACTTGAAAAGCCCCATGTGATCCCAGCCATTCCACTGCCAACCAGTTTCCAACCCATTCTTGACTCACAAAAAAATAGTGAGCTGCCTTGAAAGCTCGCCTCTAAAAATCTAAATTCATCTCCAATTTTCATGAAAATTCATGCAAAAACACAGTTTTCAATCCCCCAAAAAAGGAAAGTCAAATGTAGAATAATGTGTTTTTAAGCAGCTTCAAATTCCAGGTTGGAATGAGGGAGTGTGGAGCCAGATCCTCCTTTGGTCAAAGTCTTGGGATGACAATGCCCTCCTAAAACTCCTTCCCAAAGAGGAATCTTACAAAGGGCAGGGTTGAGGCAAGCCAGTAAAAATCAAATCCTCAAATCCTTTGTTTCTGATTGAGCTGTTCAATATTCCACCAGAAAGACTGGCTGTTATCAACTGACCTCTTCAAAACAATTCTTTTCCCATTCCTCTTTTCACATAAAACATGCATTCCCTAAAAATCCAGCCCCACATTTGCTCTTTTTGTGAGTACCACAGTTAAACACCACGAGCTCCATTTCACTCCAGACCCTTACATGAAATGACTTTGCTGTAAGCAGGAGAACAAAATTTCCTCTAATTCCAGACAATCCCTCTCATGAAGGGAAGTTTAAAAAATCCCTTACAACTGGCAGCAGGTGACTTCCAACAATGTGGGTTTGATGAGTTATCAAACCAAGCCCTGCCTAGGAGGACAATGTGCCAGCAGAACTCCTCTTTTCCCAGTGTTTTCCATGTTTTCCATGTTTTCTATGTTTTCCGTATTTTCCATGTTTTCCTTGTGCTCAGCTGTCCTTGTGCAGACTCAAGTGGCTCCGTTACCACTCTGGCCTGAGTGTGCACGTTTTAATTTTGTTGCTTAGATAATTCTTTTCTTTTAATTTTGTTACTTAGATAATTCTTTTCTTTTAAGAGGTTTTAAACACAACTCCCAACTGTTCAACATAACGAGGTTTCATTTACAAACCTCTAACGAGCACGAGGGCAGAGAGAAAAGAAAAATCCCAGCTTTAAAACACACATTATTTTACAGCAAGGGAGAGAACAGCAAGCACTCATCTGAGGTGATTGGCTAGGATGACAGCTCTGCAGTGAAATATATTTTCATTTCAGGAGCCCCACAGCTATTTTGAATTTAATTGCATGGAAGACCACCAGGATTTCTTTCTCAAACACAAACCCAAAGCCTATCAGCAAAGAAACAACTCTTACGTGCAGGAAACCAATCTTTCTGAAGCCTACCACCAAAGAAACAATTATTACGTGCAGGAAACCAATCTGAGATGTTGAAATGGGTTAAAAGGAACCAAAAAGGCAAAATAATGAAGGGAAGTGTGACTTTCAAGCGTGCACCAAACCGGGGTGAAAGGAGAAGTTTTAAATTAATTTATTAGCAGGGAGACAGTTGAACAGGAATAATGTTCCCACATGGTCAGGGAGAGGTGGAACGATGGGAAAGGAGGGGTCTTCCCTTCTTTTTGTATCCCTGAGGAGAAAAAATAAGATTTAAAACACCTCTGAAGGTGCCCAGCATTGTCTTACCTTGCTGGAGGTGGGCTCAGGGATGTGGAGGGCACCAGGTTCAGAGAAACTTGCAGCTGCCAAGAGAGAGAGAAAATGGGAATTACATTTTCCAGGTAAATTGGGGCATGTTCTGAAGCAAAATAATGTGGAAAAGGCATGAGACTGTAAATTAATTCTGCAATGTCTAATGCAGAAAATGTTCCCCCTGCTGGGTCACGTTACAGGACACTGAATATTTGATAATTTGGGAGCAGGGCATGGCTGGAGAAATGGGAAAGAGTGGGATAAAGGCAGGTAATGAAGGGTGGGTCTGCAGATAACCCATTCCAGAGAAAACGTGTGAAATTAGAATTGCTGAACTAGGGGGAAGGAAACACAAGTTACTAAATTGTGCTACTCTGACACTTCCCATTCTCAGAGAGCACATGAATCACGGAGAAGGCTGCATATTTGTCACAGCTGTGATTTCAGCATCAAAAAGAAATAATTTTAGCTCAGATTTTAGGGGAGTTTCCAGAAAATCTGTCAGTTCAGCCAACCGGATCCTAAACTTCTCCACGATCCTCTGAAGGGGAACTTTCTTTGGGGTTGGACCCACAAAGGAACTCTTGAAACAACCATGGTGACCACACATGGTCAAGGGCCTTGGTGGCTTGGTGGACCACCCTGACGTGTCACAAGCTGCATTTTGATGGCTTTGTGTGCTTTTAAACTGATTTGTGAGCTGAATATTTTTCATTGCAAAGACGAAGAATCGCCAGCAATACAAAAATATCAAAATGCTGAACCACAGCTTTTCGGTTTGGATGGTAAAAAATGATGCCCTCAAGTTTTCTGCTCTCCAAAGCAGTGGGGTTTTATTCTTGGCAGTGACAAAACTCCAGTTCCACCCGCAGTCCTGACTCACTGGGAGTGTTTGGGAGGGGAAGTGGCCTAGCTCCATGAGCCTGCACTAAGAGCTATAGCTGGCAGCAAAAAGGAATGGTTTATATTCCAAAAAAAAATAGGATTCTGGAGTAAACAAACTATTTGCAAGTTCAGATTGGATTTTATAGCAGAGCAGAGGAGATATGAAACTTGGAAAGTATTTAAAAGCTCAAAGCAAAATATTTTATGTGAAACAAAATGTTGCATTCAATTCAAAGTTAATAGTTTCTGCTGGGGAAAAAAATGCCAACAATTCTGATTTTATTTTTCAAAGAGAATTTCTCTATATTGCTCTTACAAACCCTGCCAAACACAGGCACACACATGAGTATATCCAAATTTTAACCCCCATGAGTCCAGGCTGACCTCCCACATTTATTGAAGCATGAGCTGATGCAAACACTTGTATTTTCCCAGATTCCTGAAAACTGAAAAATGGTTTTAAGTCACTCTAAAATGTCTAAAAGAAGGAGATTTTGATGGGGGTTAAATCAACCCAAGGTGAGCTGCAGTGGAAAGGAGGTGTCCTGCTGGCTCCCTCCTTTGCTGGGCTGCCCACACTCCACTTCTCCTCTCCTACCTTTGGCATCCATCTCACTTTGTGGTGAATCAGTGCAGCAAACGAGGCAGCAAAGAACCAACTCTCCCAAAAAAAGAGACTTGTTTGCTGCCAGTTGAGCTCCCTGAATCAGCTCCTCACAGGGCAAACGAGCTCTGGGATCACATGGCTTGGGCAGCAGGAGGAAAAAAAGATGATTCTGTGATATCTGTGTAATGTTTTTACATCAGCTGAGTTTGGAGTTGTCTTGTCTCTAATCTAAGACCTTACAGCACCCTTCTGTTTCAGATCTCTCCTTTCAGGTACAAATCATCTGTTTTTATGCCCATTGAGGGAAGGAAAAAATCCCCAAACCTACCCACAATTTGAAAATTTCTCAAAAGCAATTACAAGGCAATTCATGCTGTTGTTCCTGGAATACAAAGGAGGCCAAGACTATTCTCAAACGTCTTTTTTGCAACAGCTCATAGGTTTTCCTTTTTTCTCTGTGAACCTTTATTATTGGAGCTCTCCTTCTCAGGCCCTGTGCACTCAGTGTTTTATGGATAAAGCCTCAGATTTTTGCTGCAGGCTCATGTTCCAGCCCCACTGGAGGCTCAGCTGGCACTGCAAGACATCCCCAGCTCTCATTCCCACAGCAAACTGCTCAGGGAATGGGATTAAAACGCCTAATATCCCCCAGGATGACTCTCAGGCACATCCTTGGGGACTGATCCGTCAGCTGCTTCACAGCTTGTGTTTAGCAAATACATTTTTTCCTGTGGAAATCCTGCCTAACAGGTTAAAAGGGGATTTTCCTTCTTTTTTTTTCACTCTATAACCCACAGCAAAATCTGAAGTGTGATGGTAGAAATAGCTAAAGCTGACCTGAGACCCCACCCCAGTCCTCCTTTTCATCCCCAGCACCTTCCCTGCAGCACAGGGAACTCGGGATCAGACCAAGAGCTCCGCTTTGGAAAGCTCAGCCTGAAGGGAAGAGAGAAAATCCCTGCTCGTCCCTGAGCTGATCCACTGGATCCCCATCCCAGGGGAGGTGTGGGAGAGTGGGAGGAGGTGGGAGGACAGGTCTGGCCCCTTCCACACTTTCAGGAGCTGCAGGGAAGAGCTGGTCCGAGACAAGAACGTTCACAGGAAACCTTCCGCCTAAAATAGGCGTTGTTCTTCTACACCTCCCACTGAACAGTGGGTACAAGCCAGGAATACAGACTTTGGAAGCGGATTCCGAAGAGCTCTGAGGAATGCATCAAAAAGTCCATATGGTTTTGCCAAATCAAGTGTGCAGAAACTGGGTAAATTTAGCCGAGCGCTGAGGAGCTAAAATTTGTCTCGTTTGACCCAAGTGGAAGGAACAGAGTCATGAGGCTCTTAGACACAAATCCATCTGACTGAATCAGCTCGGGGAGGGCAGAAATTGATGAGTAACACGTTATTTCATGTGTGGAAACAAAAGGACACCTCGGCTCCCAGAGGAGCACCAAGGAACAGGAAAGCAATCCCCAGACAGGTCTAAATAGTGCGACTTTCTCCAACAGATTTAAGTGGTGAAATTCCGAGTGACAAGCGCTTGGCGCTCCGACAGCTGGGCCCACGGCTCCCAAGTTTTCCTCCTGTAGTTCCAAAGAGTGAAAGCTTTGTTTGAAATGGAGGTGGAAATTCTTACAATGAGACAGGAGGTGAAAGCTCTGAGGAGAGTGACGCGTTGCTCATTGTAAAAATCGCCGGTGCTCCGAAGAGTGAGGTGCCAAGAAAAGAAGGAAAGGCTTCCCAAGGCAGGCCCCCAACACCATCCTGTTTCCATCTGCACTGGGATAGTTCAGTCTGCCCATGCCATGCCCCTGGAGCACCCTTCAGATTTCCCAGCCACATCCCAAGAACACCTCTCTGGAGCCTTTGGAGGCTGTGCTTGAGGTCAGGCTCAACGCCACGAAATTCCAGTGGCCGAAATTTTCCATGTACAAACTTACAGGAGTAAATCTTGGCTAGGAGCTTCTTCCTCACCTCAGATCCTGGGCTCAGTTTTAGGCCTCTTTTGACAAGAAGGACATTGAGGGGCTGGAGTATGTCCAGGGAAGGGAACAGAGCTGGGGAAGGGGCTGGAGCACCGGGAGCGACTGAGGGAGCTGGGAAGGGCTCAGCCTGGAGAAAAGGAGGATCCAGAAGGGAAAACTCTGCATCAAAGCCTTCCTGAGACTCCCCTCACTTCTTTTTCCCCTCATGTTTTCTCCCACTTTTTGATTTTCCCCTCACAGCAGGAGAGACCCTGAAGGGAGCAGAGCTGGGAAGGGGCTGGGGAATTCCTGAGGGAGCTGGGAAGAGGCTGGAGAATCCCTGAGGGAGCCGGGAAGGGGCTCGGCCTGTAGAAAAGGAGGATCCAGGAGGGAAAAACTCTGCAGCAGAACCCTCCACAAACTTCCCACACTTTTTTTTCCCCCCTCATGTTTTCTCCCGCTTGATTTTCCCCTCACCGCAAGGGAGACCCTGAGGGGCTGGAGCGGGGAGAAGGGAACAGAGCCGGGCAGGGGCTGGAGAATCCCTGAGGGAGCTGAGAAGGGAATGGAGAATCCCTGAGGGATCTGAGAAGGGAATGGAGAATCCCTGAGGGAGCCGGGCAGGGAATGGAGAATCCCTGAGGGAGCCGGGCAGGGAATGGAGAATCCCTGAGGGAGCCGGGCAGGGGCTCACCTGGAGCAAAGGAGGATCCCCAGGGATCTTTTCCCTCTCTGGAATTCCCTGCCAGGAGGGCACAGCCGGGGGGGTCGGGCTCTGCTCCCAGGGAACAGGGACAGGAGCAGAGGGAACGGCCTCAGGCTGGCCCAGGGCAGCTCAGGGTGGATTGTGGGGAAATTCCTTCATGGAAAGGGTGCTCAGGTGGAGTCCCCATCCCTGCAGGGATTTCACAGCCCTGTGGATTTGGCACTTGGGGACATGGGGCAGTGCTGGCCTTGGCAGTGCTGGGGAATGTTTGGACTCAATGTTTGAGGGTTTGTCCAGTATTTATGATTCTTTTATTCTCTGATTTCTAAACCCTCCCTCCCTCCTCATCTGCCCTCTGTGACCAGAAGCTTCAGCAATATTTCCCTGAAATCCCCCTGGGAAACAGGCTGATTAGGATCCTACCAAAACCCCTATTTCTGACATTACTGCCATGTCAAAAGAGTGGAGAATAATCAACAATCACACACAACAAAGTCCCCCAAATTTACACAACAAGAAAAAGTGCAACTAGAAAAGGAAGGGCAAGTTAAGCACCAATGATAATTTCAATGTAAGGCAATCTTTTATAAAGCTGAATACAAAACAGTGAAGGGCAGTGTTTGTGTAATGGGAAATACAGGTGTGAACACATCTACAGGAAAGAGACACATGAAAGTCCTTTGGTGATTGAACTTGTAGAGTTATCTAGAAAATATTTAAAGATTTAAAGCTCGTTTTTAGTCACACTAAGCCAGCCCTTTCCATACACACAGAAATGTAGGAACCTGGTGATGGAACACCCAGGATGTTGTTCTGAAAACGGTGAAATCCCAGAATCCAGGAGCTGCAGGTAAATCCTGGCACTGAAGTTTTCCTATCCAAACCTGCACTTTTACAAATCCTCATATATAAAAAAATATTATTATGTTTTTCAAAGCATCAGCCCATGGTTCTACAACTTTCACCATCCTCTCTTCCCCTCAAACCTTTAATTAAGTCTCCACTCTGCTTCCAAGCAGCAGCAGAAGCCTAATAGCTTCAGAATATTTCCTTACAAACTTCAAAACAGCCAGACTTGCTGTGAGTTGTAGGCTTTGAACATGAGCTGCTTAAATAATCCCTTTTATTTTTATTTATTCTTGAAAATATCAGATTCTAATCCTCTCTAACCACTGCAATAAAAAAAATGCATAGCTCTTTGGAATATTTTCCTTTTTTGCCACTTTAGCGAGGAATCTATGTGTAACTATGCTGGATTTCTTACTTGAAAAGTGTTCACAGCTGCAAAAAAAAAAAAGTATAAAAATGGTTTTTATCAGCAGATCTTAAGGAACTTTTACAAAGCACTGTTTCTAACAGATGGGGAACCTGAGACTCAGGCAGGAACTTCCCTAAGTCACCCAACAAGGTATTGCAAGCTGAGTTTCTGCTGCGTGAGCATTTTGCTCTTGTGGCTCTTTAGGACTACCCTAAGAGACCTTCAGGAATGGTTTTAAAATAAAACCAGGTTTTATGGCATCAGATTGGGAGTTTTCTTTGATGAGAGGGAAACACACTCTCAAAAACGGCACCTTGGGAAGATGAGGGGAGGAGAGGGCCTGGGGTAGTGTGAAAGTAAATCTGCCACTATGAGTTTTGAATTGTGTGTTTTGCACAATAAAACATTGAATTCCACGCTGGTTTGGGGTGGAAGGACCTTATAACTCATCCCATCCTACCCCTGCCATGGGCAGAGACACCTTCCACTATCCCAGGCTGTTCCAACCTGGCCTTGGACACTCCAGGGATGTGGTGGCCATGGACAGACGCCTGAATACAAAACAGGAATTTCTACAGCTGTAGGAATTGTCCTGTATTTTGCTGCTAAACAAAAATGCAGCAGAAGAAGTGAGCTTGGTCTTTCACATCACCACAAGCAAACATCACCTTCCAGTTTTGAGGTAAACTGGGTTTTGAGCAGCTGAAGGTTAATACATAAATCTGTATTTTTATTTACTGTTGTAGTTCATTCACGGCAGTTTTCTAAAAACCTCCACTTATCCTGCCTGCATTGCTGTGCTCCCCTCAGATTCCTCTGATGGATTAATAGAGCAGAGCCTGCTGTGAATGCAAGACACATTTCCTCACAGATTTGTTTGAAATATAAACTCGGGGCTTAGTTTGCTAAACATTTGTTTTCTTCCCATTTTGATATTTGGAAAGAAAATAGATAGCTCATAATTAGTCAAACATTCACTGGAGAATGAAATAACCACCAGTCCCTTTAATCTGTTGTTCAGAATTCTGCAGGATCTGGAGCTCTATAAATAAATCCTTGCTTGCTCTTTTTTATATTTGTAGCAGTGGAAAGAAATCCTTGACTCTAACTCGCTAACAAAGACTTTAGCACTGCATTCTGAGGTGTGAACCAACAAGGAAAGTTATTATTTTTTATGACTTGCCCGTTTAAACAGAAGGAGGCAAAGTCTAAGACATTCAGATTTGTGACATCAAAGGAAGCGCTGCTCCTTGGCAGATATTTAATAAGGGATCCCAAGCCATTGCCCAGCTTCCTTGGTGGTCTGAGGTCACAGTTTCATATTTCAAAGGCTGGGAGTGAGATTTCCATCTGCACGTGTCTCCTGGCCTGAAAGGGATCTTTAACAGCTCTGGAGGTGGCAACTCCAGCGTCCTGCCCACCTCGGCTTATGGGACAAGCAGGAACATTTGCAAAGGGATTTCAGATGGGAATAACCCAACACTTACAGGCTGAGCACACAGCCACTCAGCTGCACCATTCTTTTTATACATCTTGGTGGGATTTGTCCAGCTGGAAGTGTGCAGGAATTACAAGGCAGCTCCCAGCAGTTGCTAACTTGCAGCAGTGAAAATGGAAGGTTTGAAATAATTGCCCACTTTCCTCTGACACAAACCAATTCAGATGTTTTCAAAGTCCCAGTGACAGGCTGGAGTGCAACACTTCAAAATTGCTCTTCCAGCAAGTGGGAAACTGCTTTAATAAAATTTAGGGAACAATTGTGAGTTCAAAAGAATAATCTTCTACTCTAGACCTACTTGAACACCTGAGAGGGAGAATAAATATTGAACCAACAGATCTCGGAACTGGCTTGCTTGTGCTTCATGTTCTGAGGGATGGGAAAGCTTGATGTTGTTCAGCTTTAAGTTCTGTCCTCGATTCAAACACACTGAAGCAAAATTCTTAAAGTCTAGTGAAGTTGATGATTTTTCAGCCCCTCTCAAATTTATAACTTCTGGGTGTCAAGAGGGTAATGCTGTGGTGAAAGAAATGAAATTCCTGCGTTACACAAATACTGCAGGGCAGGAGAGAGGGGTGGGAGATTAGGCTGACCTAACTCATCTATCACAGAATCCCAGAATGGTTTGGGTTGGAAGAAAACTCCAAGACCATCACAACACACTTCTGCCATGGGTAGGGACACTTTCCAGTATCCCAGGTTGCTCCAAGCCCCATCCAGCCTGGCTTTGGACACCTCCAGGAATTCAGGAACAGCCACAGCTTCTCTGGACATCATGTGCCAGGGCCTCCCCACCCTCACAGGGGAGAACTTCTTACCAATATCTAATTAAAATATCTTTTTTAGCTTAAGACCATTCCTCACTGCCCACGTAAAAAGTCACTCTCCTCTAAGTCCCTTCCCATGCACACCCCCTGTACCTGCCACCCAAACCAAGTCACTAATTGAAAGATTATTTCTGGTCTGTATTAAACAGCACACATTATTCCCATTCATTATTTTGCATAAAGAATGCAGGCCAATTTGTATTATTTATGTGAAATTAGAACATTGGGGGTGTAAAGAGCCTTCAGTCTGGAAATTTGGCTGTTGCCTCACTGAGTAATTTGGTGTTTGCATTAAGGACTTGCTAACATTTCAATCAAGCAGAAGAGGTGATTACACAAGGTCTCTGCCAAAGAGGTCTAGTGGCTCCAAAACCTGAGGGCAGACAGAAGCCCAGGAAAACAAATAACCAAAGTGTGTCCTCCTAAAGGCAAAGAATTCCATAAGCCAGGAGCACAGAGGGGCTCACACTAAACCTGGCAGAGGGATGGCACTGAGGCCCTCCTGCCAAGGTCTGCAGCACCAGGCTGGGACTGAGGCAATAAATAACCCCAGGCAGGGAGGGAACCAGATCCATAAGGGATGACATTTGGGACTTGAGAGGTTTGGAGACCTAGGGGAAATGCAGAGGGCTTCTTTCATCTCAGTCATTAAAAACCTCCATAATTGCATTCATTTGCTCAGGATCGTTGAAAAAGTCTAATTTTCTTCTATGTTTGTGGGACCAGGCAAAGGTCAAGGCAACTGTGCCCTTCAAAAATAGGTATTTTAGTATCAGGAGGACACTCTCATCAGCTCTTCAAGGTACAGAACTTCTGGGCTGCAGGGCTGGTCTGAGGATGCCTTGGGAGGAATGCCCTGCAGTGATTTCCATCAGCCAGCTGATAAGCTTCCTACAAACACCATTCCCATAGGAAAAAGACCTTCTGAATCCCAGGAAATTTTGGAACATCACCCAGGAGAAAGTATCACACGGCACAGATTCCAGAGCAGTAGTTCCAACCCCTGGGTTCTGTGAAAGGGAAATTTTTCTGTGGAGAAAATGGGAAGAGCTTTTTATCTCACTTTGGTGCACATGATGAGGATCTGGAGCCATGAGAGGGAAACACATGGGAACAAAAACCATGGTGTGGACAGCAGGGAGAAGGAGCAAACATCCATACCCATCTCTGCATGGTCAGGATCTCCACTTGTACCCAAAAGGTCTTTACAGGGCACACTGAAAGCTGATTTCATCTCCAATCAGTTTAAAACAGACAAACAAACTGGAAAACATGGACACTGGACACCTCCACCTCTTTTTGCAGCCTGGTCTCACCTGCTGAGACACCCTGAGCCAGGCTGACTCTCTGGCTTAGGACAGAACTCCCTGCCAGGACTAAAACACCCTGAAATGATTATTTCCCTGAGCTGAACCAACATTTATCAACCTTAAAGATGTTTCCCTGAAAAAGCACTGGGGTCTACCTTGCCATGGAGCTTTGGGCAGGCTGGGATACAATGGGAATATCAAATGTAGCAGCACGAGGATATTTCTCAGTTGGATTTGGGATGAATTTGGAGCGTTCATCTGCACCACCAGGCAAGGAGGTGACAGCAAACACCCCAAAAAGCAGAACACAAAGCACAGGGCAAGGGTTCAAGCCCCCCTGCAGCTTTAGGCCATGCTTTAGGTTCCACAGAAACTCCCAGGGGAAAAGCTGCAGCCATCTAGTTCCTACAGCACTTCCACTCGGCTTTCAGGAGAAAACTGAAGTGGGAGTAGCAGTAGTTTTACACATACAAAAAGAGCCATATTTTTATGAGAAAAAAAAGGGGAAAAAAAAAAAAGAAAAGGCTAAAGAAGCAGGAAGCGGAGGAGTAAATGACAGTGGTGGGGAGAAGAGATGTCTCCTTCCATTTAGACAAGCAGACGTACTCTTGCAATTTAATGGATTAGAAGGACTCGGAGATTTTTACTGTCTAGCCACGTAAGTACATTCCAGCTCTTGATTTGCTTTTAGCATCAAAACCAGTCATATATTACATCAGTGGGATTCTTGTTTGTTGAAATAAGTGAATAATTTGGGGAGTATATTCAATTCACTCTTTTTACATTCCCTTGTTTCATCTGGTCTCAGTTTCCACAAGATGCTGTTTGGGAAACTGCAGCTGGGAGCACGTGGGCAGCGAGACAGGTTGGTCAAGGGCTGACATCTCCACTCATTTGCTGGGCTGCATGTTAAATTAATAATGTTAATGTTAAATTAATAACATGCAGGCTGAGCTGGAACGAGCTTGACATGCATCACTTTGGGGGGTTTGGTGTGCAGAGTTCAGAGACTCAACTCAGCTGAGCCAATTTCATGGCTCATCTTTCATCCGCTCATTCTCAGCCTCCCCCATGTCCCCATTCCCCTCCTTCAGGATGAGCCACTTGGGGGGACTAAAATGGCACAAAAAACTTTTTTTTTTTTTTCTTTTGGCAGTGTGGATTTTCTGCTGGTTTAGGGCTCTCAATTGGCTCCTGGAAAGGTCAAGAAGTCGGCACAGAAAATAAACCCCAAGCTGGGAAAAGAGGAGGGAACAGATTGCTGTACCATCAACCCCACCGTCAAAGTACCTGGCAACGGCTTCACACTTGTTCTTCTCATGGAAAAAAAAAAAAGTAACAGTTCTGAAATAGGTAGGATCTTGTTTCTATTGCTAAAGCCTGCGACTTCTGAAGTGACAACCTTCTGATGTTCTGTGGAGCAACCACCACGGCAACTTCCCCTAAAAAAATCTTAACCCATCGTTCTTTTTTTCTATTGCAGGGCTGAAAATTCAGCCAGTCAGAGATAGCCAGTAAAAACAGAAACATCAGCCATCTAAATTCCCATAATATTGACTTGAAACAAAATACACCAGTGTTTACTCTATTGCTTTGGCGTGGGTTGGTTTGTTTGCAGTCAAACCGTAATTTATACTGGCTCCTCACATATTGATATGTTGAGGAAATAAACAGTAAATACTATTTCCAATCCATCTGTTTAACTTGTTAGAAAAACAACAGTCAGAGGCTTTTGAGAATTGTAGTTTTTCTGTACAAACCCAAATTGGGAACTGGAGTTTTGTTTCGCTCCGAGTGCTCTGTGTGGGTTTGGATGAAGTGTGGCTCCAGCCTGAATTCCCAGCTCTCGCTCCAGGTCCTGGCAGAGCTGTGGGCAGTTTGCAGGGATTGTCTGGAGGGGACCCACCACATCTGGGAGCCTGGCTGGAGCCATCCCACTCCTCCCTGCTTCTCCTTGTCTGACACATGGCTGGGACTTTTAGGGAAAACTTCACCCACCAACAGGGAGCTTTCCATGAACTCGGCTCCTTCCCAGTTCTCCTGCTGGCTCTGGAGTGGAGACTGAGCTGGGGCATGAAAAATGGTTTTAATCTTCAGTTCTTCACAGAAAAAATGAAGATATTGTTGTAACGTTTGTTCTTGAAACTCATCGAGCTGAGCAGCTTTTGTGGGCTGCTCTGTCCTAGGGGCAGCACTGCCCTGAGGGTTTGGACAGGGACACTGCTGGACAAGGAGGTCTGGGAATTCATCCCACTCCATCCTCCTGGTGTTTAAAGAAGCCAGGATGGACAGGGCTGGTCTTGTGGAAAAAGTGTCAGGCTGGAAATAGAGGGGTTTTAAGTCTCTTTCCCACCCAAACCATCCTGGGATTCTGGATTTCTGGGAAAGGTGAAGCAAAGCAGCCCCACAGTGCCCTGCCTTGGCATTTAAGTGTTAAATGCTTTAGCAAGTTGTCCAGCAGGGCACAGAAAACAAAGAGGGGACTTTGTTGGCCTGTCAAGCTAATCCACCCTTTAAGCCAAAAGAAATGAAGATGAAGGAGAAGGAGAAGGAGAAGGAGAAGGAGAAGGAGAAGGAGAAGGAGAAGGAAGAAAAGAAAAGAAAAGAAAAGAAAAGAAAAGAAAAGAAAAGAAAAGAAAAGAAAAGAAAAGAAAAGAAAAGAAAAGAAAAGAAAAGAAAAGAAAAGAAAAGAAAAGAAAAGAAAAGAAAAGAAAAGAAAAGAAAAGAAAAGAAAAGAAAAGAAAAGAAAAGAAAAGAAAAGAAAAGAAAAGAAAAGAAAAGAAAAGAAAAGAAAAGAAAAGAAAAGAAAAGAAAAGAAAAGAAAAGAAAAGAAAAGAAAAGAAAAGAAAAGAAAAGAAAAGAAAAGAAAAGAAGGAGGAGGAGAACAAGATTGAGGAGAATGAGGAGAATGAGGAGAACAAAGAAAAGAAAAATAAAAAGGGAAAAAAGAAGGCAAACAGCATAACTTATTGGAAGTAGCAGCTGGTTACCAGTAAGTGAAGGTGGGATGGTTTTGTGATGGGATGGAGAGGAAAGGGTGGGATTTAAGGGAGAAGTTTTCTACAATGAGAGTGGCAAAACACTGGCCCAGGATCCCAGAGCAGCTGTGACTGCACCTGGATCCCTGGAATGTCTCAGGCCAGGTTGGACAAGGCTTGGAGCACCTTGGGACAGTGAAAGGTGTCCCTGCCATGGCAGGGGTGACACTGGATGAGCTTTCAGGTCCCTTCCAACCCAAACCAGGCCGGGATCCCCCCTCTGGCTTCAGCCACCAAGCAAACAAGGCAGTGGAGTCCAGCTGCTTCCATCAGGATTGATGCTGTGCTGAAAGGTGGAGAACAAAACTCCTTCCCTTCAGCCTGTCAGAGCCTGAGCATGAGTAAAGCACTGCCAGGGAAAAGTGCTTGTTGACTCGTGTACAACAAGAGAGAACTATCAGCTTTTAAAGGCTCAATTAAGCTGCTTTCAAGTTCTAGGCCAGCAAGTTAGTACTGTGCTTTAAATATTAAAACTGTGGAGATGGATCTGAGCCTTACACTCCAACCTCGAGGTAGGTAATTTAAACCATCTGCACTGCAGAGCTGCTGCTGGAGCCAATAAAAATATTTCATAATTACTTCTTGCTTCCTTTTTTCACCAGAATCAAATATCATCATCGTTAAAGGTCAGAAACATTCCACTTTTCAACACTTGGAGAAAAATGCTTCTCTAGGTAGCCAGGAAAGGGTTTTCATAGCAGGAATATCCTCAGCTGTGGGTTATGAGCTTTGGAGGAGCAGGTTCCAGACACTCATCTGATTTCTGATACCAGGAGATATCCCAATCATTTCATTTTCTTTCTGTGATTTTGAGTGCTTTCCCCACAACACCCACTCAGAAGAATCTTTCAATGTATTTTAGGTTCATTCCATATAAGCTGAAATCCCTTGATAAATTTTGCATTTCTTTTTGTAGCCTGTCTTGGTCAACTGCAGACCTTTTCTAAGAAAACAGAATTTAAATGCCCTTAGCTTTTTGTGTGGTTTCCAGCTCTCTAACAATGGATTAAAATGCATAAACAGGCTACAGCTGCTCAGCCTTCCAAATTCTGACACCTCCTTCCCTCCACTTGGGACTCCAGCCTCAATTTCTTTTTGTCTTTGACTTTTTGGTGGACTGAAATCCAATCCTTTTGTCTGCATCTGCTGTTAAAAGCCATTTCTCCCCAGCCCCAGCCCCTTGTGTCCCATCAAGCACATTTTCATTTGGCTCAGAAAATCCCAACCAGAGCATTTCATGCCCAGCCACAGAGCCCTGATGAGAGCAGATCTCTGCTCCTGCCTTCTGCAATGACACATGGTGGGTACCTCATTATTTGGGGGGGGAATCAAACAGAATCTTATTTAAAAATAAGGGAACTGCCCTTTGGAAAACTTAAAAAAATATATTGGTCGTTTTCTAAAGTAGGGAAACTATTTAAAGGGCATTAGAATGCATCTAAAAAGTGAAATTTTGCATTTGTTCAGTGGGTTGGACATCTCTGTGAAGCTGCTAAAGCCCACCAGGAAGGAATATCTCCTCAAGAAGATTTTCCCAGGGATTTTATCTCCTCAGGAAGGTTTTCCCAAGGAGTGGCAGCCACTTGGTGCCACCAGCCTTCCCCAGGTGCCACCATCCCATTGGGAAGAGCAGGAATTCTGGCTCACCACCATGTGATGAAATGCCATCCATCAGCTCTGAAGCAATCCCTTCCAGAACACAAAAATACAAAAAAATAACAAACCAGGAATGAAGGGAGCTCTGAGGAGCCCAGCCCTGAGGATTTCACGCGGACAAATGGGATCTTGGGATGCCAAAGCAACAGGAGGAGCAAGCTGCAGGGCACAGGTGCAGGATGCTCATCCCAAGGAGCAGCTTCCATCCCCTGAGCTGTGTATCCCAGCTTTATTCCAGCAGCTTCCACGCAAGGCTCCAGGAAAGATGAGCAGCATCAGACTAATGTGGAGCTAATGAAGGAAGTCAGGGCTGTCCCCAGAGTGAATTGTCACATTTGCCTTCACAGGAGCAGATGGGAGAAGCAGGCTCCTGGAAGCTTCTGTGGGAGTTTCCAGCCAACAGCTCAAGGACTTGGAGACCTTGAGCTTTCAGAACGTGGCAGAGAATGGGCAGCTCTGGGTGTTTGCAGCTGACAGCACTGAACAAGGCTCTGATTCCACCTGCCAGCAGTGCCACTCTGAGCTGGGGCAGGGCACTGTCACAGTGCCAGCACGCCAGGGGTCACCAAGGCACCAGGGAGGGCTCTCCCCTCTAACAGGCTGGGGTGAGGATGGGCTCCAAGGCTTTGGGAATATCCCTAATCCTGCAGTGTTGATGCTGGCCCAGCTCCTGGGGCAGAATAAAATCAAGGAATGATTCACAGAATCACAGATTGGATGGGAAAGGACCATTAAAAGTCATCTAGAGAAACTTCTCTGCCATGGGCAGGGACATTTTCCACTGTCCCAGGCTGCTCCAAGCCCCATCCAGCCTGGCCTGGGGCACTTCCAGGGATCCAGGGACAGCCACAGCTGCTCTGGGCACCTGTGCCAGGACCTCACTGCCCTCATGGTAGAAACTCCTTCCTGATAGCTAATCTAAATTAGATATCAGCCTAAATCCTTCAGTTTAAATCCATTACCTCCTGTCCTGTGGCCTTTAACAGGTCCTGATAAAATTCCTGCCCCCTGAGCAGCTCCACTGGGCACTTATGGAGGGGTTTGCTTCAGAGCTGGTGGATGGCATTTCATCACATGGTGGTGAGCCAGAATTCCTGCTCTTCCCAATGGGATGGTGGCACCTGGGGAAGGCTGTTGGCACCAAGTGGCTGGCACCCCTTTGTAAAAAC
>NW_005054298.1:770529-784910 GCF_000277835.1 Geospiza fortis | reverse complement strand
CCTCCAACAAACATGACCCATGATGTGAAAAACACGAGATCATTAAACACCAGAGACTTTAAATGAACATGATCTCAAGCACATCTGGCTCAGGAATATCCACCAGCCCCACCAAGGTCCTTCCAAGCCAGCAGAGCCCAGCACAGCCAGGCACAGCCTCCTCCCTCCCTCCCCGGCTCCCCAGCCTGAAGAAGGCTCAGCTCAGCCCTGTGAAACATTCTTCTCCACCCACATTTCATCCCAGATGCTGTGCCCGTGGTACAGGCAGCAAATTCCTCAGCTGGGAGCAAAGGAGCAGCATCCAGCAGGGGTGGGTGAGGAGCTCCCTGTCCCAGCCAGCCAGGAGCTCCTGCTGGTGCTGCCATCCATCAGCACCCTTGTGACGGTGCTCACAGGGTTCTTGGGTCAGGGAAGAGACAAAGATCTGACTCCATGGTTCAGAAGGCTTGATTTATTATTTTATGATATATATTACATTAAAACTATACTAAAAGAATAGAAGAAAAGGTTTCATCAGAAGGTTAGCTAAGAAGAGGAATAGCAAAGAATGATAACAAAGCTTCTGTCTCGGACAGAGAGTCCGAGCCAGCTGGGCTGTGATTGGCCATTTATTAGAAATGACCACACGAGACCAATCACAGATGCACCTGTTGCATTCCACAGCAGCAGATAACCATTGTTTACATTTTGTTCCTGAGGCCTCTCAGCTTCTCAGGAGAAAAAATCCTAAGGAAAGGATTTTCCATAAATTTGTCTGTGGCACACCCACCACCCCACTGCCCTGCTTCTCTTGGAAGGGCCTCCTCTAGCCAGGAGGAAAACCAGGCATTCTTATCCCTCATTTCCCCCTTTCCCACCTTTACACAGGCACAGAGAAGACAGGAACTCAGAAATAATAAATATTCAGAGAAGGTCAAATGCAAGAGCCCCCAACTTGTGCTTGTTTTAAACCCTTATTCCAATTTCCTTTGTTTCCACTGTCCCCTTTGCTATCACCTCTGCAGAATCCCTAACCTGAAATTAGGGATTTCTGTGATATTCTCTATCACAGAAATCACCTGTACACCCCCTGGAACCTCTCATCCAGCCTTTATTTCCTGTGGTAGACAAAAGTTGGAAACACCAGTGCCTTTTTCTGGAAATCTTTGGGATCTCCTGTTCTAAAAAAAAAAAACCAAACTGCAAACTTCATCACAGGCATGCATACAACTCTCAGGTAACAGAAATTATTCTGTCCCCACGATTTAAATTAATGAAAATGCTGCAATACAGTATTTCCAGCAGCAAAAGGAAAACTCTTCCTTCCCCTCTTTTACCCAGACAAGCCTGGAACTGAAGCAGGTGTTTGAGCCTGAGTTCCACTTCCTGAGCAGCTCCTCCAGCTGGGCCTAGCTGATGTGAATGAGAGTGTCTGGGAGAGGGTTTGAGTCCTTTTCCCTTCAAATGGCTTTGTCTCTGAACTGAAAAACGGAGAGAAGCAAAGAAGCGCTCTTAGGTCTGGCTTACTGCAGAGAACTGAGCAGCACCAACCTCAGAGCCCAGCTCTGCTCCAATCCCTTCCCCACATTTGTTTCTTCTGCTGGTACATGCAGAAGTAAAAGGCTCCAAGAGACTCCAAAATCAGTCAAAGGCAGAAGACTCCAAAATCTTCTCAGCTTGAAGCTGTGTTTTACCCTGCCTGGTGCAAATGTGACCCAGGAGCTCTGAGAGATCAAAATTCAGAGTAAATTCTCTGTCTGTAAAGTTCTCTTGGATAACTAAAAATATCACAAAGAATTTATAAACTTCCTCAGTTATTCCAGATTTTTTCAATGTTCACAAAGGTGTCGAATATTCAACCCCCCTGGTGGGGACTTCACAGAAATTATTTCAATTTTATACCCAATTATCCTCTGACATCTATAGGTGCTTGGTTTTAGAAACAGATTTTTTTCCAAAAGTTCAGAGGAGGAAAAACTAAAGCTCCATGTCTAAAACAGGACTAAATATTGCAATCACTTTTCATGCATTTTTTAAATGTTAATTTTGTTTGAAATCCTTATACCATCTCCCCACACCTATGAATAAATAATCCCATGCCTGGGCATATTTTATTTGTGTGCACAGGCAAAAATACAGCAATGAATCCTAATTCTTCCCTTCACCATCCAGCAGGCAGGGCAAAAATGTGGGGTGGAATAAAGTTTACTTCTGAGAAAGAAGATTTTGGGAAAATCCAGGTGAGAGATCACTGAGGGCACCATTTTTTAGAGGCTGCTCCCAAGTGGAATTCTTCTCTCCTGGGGGAGTTGATTAAAGTCGAAAGAAAGTTACTGAAATTTTCCTTTCAGAGACATTCAGAAGAAGAAGAAGCAAAAAGCTTCTCAAGGCAAGCAAAGTGAACCTGGTGAAAGAAGAAAAATAGGAACCCTGTGGTCTCAATATTATATAAAAATGAGGAAAAGGAGCAGAGAACACTTTTCCTACTGGCTCTGGTGATCAGAGAGGATTAGGAGCTATTTAAGATCCATCGAGTGCTCTCTGTAATGGTGCTGCTTTTGCCCAAAGCCAAACACTGAAAATTAAAGTCCAGTTTTCAAGGCCTTGAAGGAGAAAAGACTGAGGAAGAAATTGGTGGACAAAATGAAATTCCAAGTGCCATTCTGGGTAAGCTGGGCCAGGGGAAGTGTCCCTGCCCGTGGCAGGGTGGGATGAGCTGAGCTTTAGTCCCTCCCTGCCCAAACCAGCCTGGGATTCTCAGATTCCACGATTCTGTGATTTCTCCTAAATGCCAGATTTCAGAAATAGAGCAAACATTTAACCACCCGGCTTTGTTAACGCATCCTGAGACTCCTGCTCTCCCCAGAAATGAAGAGACTGGGCAATTCCCAGTGATGAGGCTCTGCTGCAGTCACTGGGGATCCTTTCTCTCACATTTAATGGGTGCCAAGTGTCACCTCCTGTCCCATCACTTTGGTCCTGCCCAGCACAGGTAAGAACCAGAGAGCATTAAAACAGAGCAGGGGGGAAAAAATAGATTCTGGGCTGTCTGGGGGACAGATTAAATTTAGTACAAGAGTCGGGCAAGGAGAAAAACTGTACCAGTTGGACTGCTGATGTCTCTGCTCAATCTCTCTCATGCTGGCCATTTCTGCCTTATTCTTCCTGCAGGCATTGTTGGGAAAAGAACGAGTGACAATATTTATAAAAGGCTGAGGGGGAGGACGAGGGAAGCACCAAATGTTGATTTACTGGGGGTGGAAGAGGCAGTCCTCACATCAGAACTGATTTCAAATTGAGAGAGAGTTGTTTTAGATGGGATATTGGGAAGCAACTCCTCCTTGTGAGGGCAGTGAGGCTCTGGCACAGGTGCCCAGAGAAGCTGTGGGTGCCCCTGGATCCCTGGAATGTCCCAGGCCAGGCTGGATGGGGTTTGGAGCACCCTGGGACAGGGGGAGGTGCCCTGCCCATGTTAGGCTTGGGACAAAATGAGCTTTAAGGTCCCTTTTAACCCAAACCATCCTGAAATTCTATTTTATTAGCATCTCCCAGCGCTTCACATGTCACAGGACACAGTCCCAGGCCCCACCACCACTCAGACTACAGCACCTATTAAAAAATGTCCTAAATATGTCGCAGAGACTGGCTTGGAATGTACCAGTCAGGCTGACATCAAGGACATGCTGCTACTGCTTCCAGTCCAGGAAGCCAGGTCATTCTGGGTTCCCATAAATAGAAAGTGGCAAGCCAGGGAAAAAAAAAAACACTCAAGATTCTTGTTGCAAAATTTTTCTCCTCCTGTTCTTGACTTGAAGCCAATGTAACCAAAAGATTGACCTACAAGAGCTCAGATTTCCTTCCTGTTTCTTCCCTCCCATGCCCAAGTTTCAAACTCCTGGCTGTGTTATCTGCAATCCCTGCTGGAGCTCCCTACAATGAAGCTGAACATTCTGGGGGTGAATTCTGGTAATTTCAGCACTTCCAGTCTGAGCCAGCCCAATCCCAGCACCAGCACAGGTTCCATCAGCAGGGCCTTGGCTTTTCTGCCAGCTCTCCTAGGGAAACAGCAGTTCCCAGGCTGTGCCTCTGCTCTCCCTCTCCACCAAGGATGTGTTTGAACCCTTGGCCAGTTTCAACCACATTTAAGGAAAGGACAGAAATCTCCACATCCTTAGGGAGGGTGGAAGGGAAAGCAGAGATTCCCAAAGCAGAGCTCCAGCTCTGGGCATCAGATTCAGGTTTGGGCTGCTGAGATTCTTAAATCTCATCTGGAATTGTTTCTTATTCCATTTGTTTCAGAGCAAGTCACCAGTTTGAGCTTATCCTGGAAAGGACCAAAATGATTCAAGTGGTGCTTGTTTGGTTTCTCTCTGAAATGGAGTGGATTTAGGTTGGATGTTAGGAAGGAATTTCTGGATTGGATGTATCGGGATATTGGATATTTCTGGTTGGATATTGGGAAGGAATTTCTGGAATGGATGTATTAGGATATTGGATATTTCTGGTTGGATATTGGGAAGGAGTTCCTGGCTGGGAGGCTGAGGAGCCAGAGCAGCCGTGGGTGGCCCCCGGTCAGCCTGGGACAGATGAAGATGTCCCTGGGCAAGGCAGGGGTGGCACTGGATGAGCTTTGAGGTCCCTTCCAGCCCAAACCATTCCAGGATTCTGTGATTCCATGATTCTGGGACTCACCCAAGCTCCACAGCTCCTCGTACAGAGCATTAACAGGACTCCAACCCTCGAGCCAAGACTGCAGGGTGACCCTGCTGTGCCATGTCCTGGAGGAAAGGCTTCACCTGGAAACTCACACTGAGCTTCCTGACCAAGCCTGAGCCCCCAGATCCTCACACTCAGAGAGCTCCTTCACCCTGACACCCCAAAACCTCCTCCTGATTTAATCCAGGACAAAACAGAACCCTTGAGTGTTTCCCAGTCAGAACCATCCCTGTGATCACACCCTTAGCAGGGGCAGAGCCCACCCTGGCAGCCCAGAGCTGTGATCATTCTGCTTTCTGACTCCTTCCCAAAGCCTGCAGAGAGATTTCATTTTATCATTAACTGCTAATGGCCAGCCCACACTGCAAACCCTTTATTATTCCTATTAGAGCCAGCGCAACAAGCTGAGGTGACAGACAAGGACTGGGAAAAAATAGCTAAAAGGTATCAAAAAACATACATATGCTCCAAGTTGCTGAAAAACACGTTATGGGCAGGCAGATATTTTTAGGCTGCCATAAACTGACAGGTGCCTACATTATGCTACAAGTCTTTAATCTATAAAATTGGATTTACAGCCAGTGCTTGCAGAAGAATGAATGTGCCTAACAGCCACAAAGACCCACATTCTCTGAGCACACATTTAGGGCTCCCTCAGAACTGTAAAGAAGTGTGCACGTGCTCTTTTTACATTTTCTCCAGGTTTTAATGGCCCCAGAGTAGAAGGAGCTGAGGGGGGTGTTGGGATTTTTTTATTATTGTTTTGGGCTGAGCTTTCACTTCATCAAGGCTATAACAGCAGGTAACTTTTTCCTTGGAAAGCTGGCCTGGAATCAGGCTCTTTAAATAGCAAACAGTTTACCATTAACAGAATTTCCCACTAATGACTCCAGCACGGGCTAAAGCCAGCCATTCCCAAAGGCTGCCCCAGCCAGTGCATCTGTTTTGACTGCAAAAACAAAAACTCACCAGCTGTACAGAAAGGATTTCTGCTCCAGTCTGCAAACAGAGCAGCTTATTTCACCACAAATGCTGTCAAGTCTTTGTCTGGCGGGCAGAAATCCGTCCTTGGTCGGATCTCCTCACCACTAACAAAGACATCGGGGAGCTTTGACTTATTGCAGAAAACATTTTGCTGTGTTAAATGACTTTAAATAATTATTGAGTTCGTACAACCCTGAGCACTCGATTAGTGCTTCAGGATGAGCCTCAAAACCAAGTCTGGAGTGGAACCCAGGGTTTCATACCCAGCTTCCTCGGTATTCCAGCATCCTTTAGCATGTGGATTTCTTTTTCCACACATTTCCAGCATAAATACCCACATACAACCTCTTTCAGGCCCCAAAACACATTCTTTCAACAGAGTGCTGATCCTGGCTATGTATTTGTAAATATTTCAAAGCCCAAAGAGCAGATTCCTTGTACTGACAGCAAAACAAGAGTTACTACAACAAGGACTGGGTATTTTGAACACCTCTGATCAATCTCGGGAATCCTCATGGGACAGAACACTTTAATTCACGTGGCTGCACCGATTCAATTCCTGGATTTATTTCACACTCCCAAAGAGCTTCTCCCAGTTAAAATTAACTCGTGGCCTTTCAGCTCCAGCTGATGCTTCAACCCATGGAAAGTGCTGCAGGAAAACCTCGTTCCCTTCCCTCTCCCTGCAGGCTCTGGCATGGCAGAGGGTCAGAGCTCCAGCTGCCCACGGTGGTCTCTGAGGATCCTGTGCTCCTGAGGGATCCTGCGTGCACCATTTTTCCATTTTCCCTTGGATCAGCACATTCCAATCATTCCTATTTTCTATAAGCACCACTTTGTCCTTTATCAATTTGATTTTGGTTGTAACTGAGGCCATTTTTATGGCCTCACAAGTTACTGGAAGTGAGAAAATCGTTATATTTAAAGCAGGATATGAAACATTTCTTTTATACCTTCAGCAATGTAACTTGATTTCCCATTAATAACATCTAGATTTAATGTCTTACTGGTAAGTCTGCTTCAAAATAGGGAAGCTGAGTCACTCCAAAGTTGAATAGCTTGCCTGGATAAATTCATCAAATTAGATTCCCAGCCCAGATTCCAACCACTACAATGCCCTGTCCTCCAAATGTTTCTCCAGGAAAATTCTCTCACTGCTGTTGATTAATCAACTCTGCAGGTCCTGCTCCTCAAATGCCAATGGGGAACAAAAGAAGAAATTACAAGTTCTGTAATAAACTTGGCAAACTTCTCCGTGGAATCTGTGTCTCCTGTCCGACCTTAACTGTCCCTGAACTTGAAGGACAGCAGGATTTAGTAATTTAAAAAATAAACATTTCTGCTTTAAAGTTAATCCTGCAGAAGCATCCATCTTTCCTGTCCTTTTAGGAACTGGTTACTTATCCTCCCTGAGGAAATGAGCAATAAATATCAATTGTGCAGTTCTAAGCAGTGAAAAGAAAATGTTGGTTTGGTTTTAGTAGGAGACAGGAGTAACTACAAGAGCAAATCATGAAGACAAAACAGTTCCTTATTCCATATCTGTGGAATGAAAGGGATGCATCCTTCAGAAGATTCATTTGAACACTGAAAAGAGGGAAAATAAAAACCCCCAGAGCCAAGGAGGACTCAAATCTCAGCGACATAAAGAGACTCCAGAGAGAGAAGTGAGAATCAATACCCCAATTAAGGGTGTGTAGCTCCTTTAAAATCCTACTCCTTTATTTTAAAATCCTACAGGACAACAAATGGATGGCAAAGAGAGAAAGGAATTCCTGAAATCCAAGAAGTTTCTGGCAGCCTGGCTCCTCCCAGGAGCATTCCCAAACACCAGGACACGGCTCTCAGTGTGCAGTCAGAGGTCAGCCCCAAGGAGGAGCAGGAATTCCCTCCAGGAACGGTGATGTCAGCCCCAAACACGAGATGGAAAGGATCCAGGAAACTTGCGAGCACTGCAGGAACAAACATTTCACTTGGGCACTGGCAGGGAGAGCAGCGTGGGACAGGCAGAGCAGCTCTGTGCAGGGCCAAAGCAGGGATGGCATCAGGAATTCCGGGAGCAGATCCTGCCCTGCCCGTTCCTCCTGCTGCTCCACCCAGCCCAGAGCATTTGCATCCATCAGAAATCCGGATTTTGCATCCCCTTTTGGAGCATGGAAGCATCCACACTCCCTCGCCCAGTGGCTGAGATGCCTGGAGCACAGAGGAGTGGTGGGGAAACAAGGACTTCCACGGAATTCCTGTTCTCTTCCATGGAACTCCTGCTCCCTTCCATGGAATTCCTGTTCTCTTCCATGGAATTCCTGTTCTCTTCCACGGAATTCCTGCTCCCTTCCATGGAATTCCTGCTCCTTCTATGGAACTCCTGCTCCCTTCCATGGAATTCCTGTTCTCTTCCATGGAATTCCTGCTCCCTTCCATGGAACTCCTGCTCCCTTCCACGGAATTCCTGCTCCCTTCCATGGAACTCCTGTTCTCTTCCATGGAACTCCTGCTCCCTTCCACGGAATTCCTGTTCTCTTCCATGGAATTCCTGTTCTCTTCCATGGAATTCCTGCTCCTTCCATGGAACTCCTGTTCTCTTCCATGGAATTCCTGTTCTCTTCCACAGAATTCCTGCTCCCTTCCATGGAATTCCTGCTCCTTCCATGGAACTCCTGCTCCCTTCCATGGAATTCCTGTTCTCTTCCATGGAATTCCTGCTCCCTTCCATGGAACTCCTGCTCCCTTCCACGAAACTCCTGCTCCCTTCCATGGAATTCCTGTTCTCTTCCATGGAACTCCTGTTCTCTTCCATGGAACTCCTGTTCTCTGCCATGGAATTCCTGCTCCCTTCCATGGAATTCCTGCTCCCTGGAACACAGAACCCACCTGGTTCTGAGCCTGCCATGGTCTGATGCTCCCTTTGCACCAGAACCAGGCTGGAAGAACCGGTTTTGGGCGCCCACTAATTTCCACCTTCTGCTTTTGGAATTTTTAATGCCCACAAGAGCAGGGCTGAAGGGCTCTCCTGTGAGCAGGGAACAGCTGATCCTCAGTTCATGAAACCACAGCTCCAGCTTCCTTCACCCTATGAAAATTCCAGCTCCCCTCAGCCTCATTTCTCTCCTGTGCAATAATTTCACAGCTGCCTTAGCAATTGTTCTTTTCTGGAATTTCTGCACCAACAACTATAAATCCTTTTTTTTGCTTGAACTATCCAGATATTTATGAAATATTTCTTTTTTCCCTGCAGTTCAAAGTGAAAAAAATCTGACATTTTAGCAAGCACTTGTCCATGGCTGGCCCAAGATTCAGGAGCCATCCCAGCTGGTTTGGAGAGAATGAGTTTAAATAAGTCACAGAATCATGGAATCACAGGAGGAATTGGGTTGGAAGGGACCTTAAAGCTCATCCAGTTCCGTGGGCAAGGACACCATCCACTGTCCCAGGTTGCTCCAAGCCCTGTCCAACCTGGCCTTGGGCATTCCAGGGATCCAGGGGCAGCCCCAGCCTCTCTGGGCACCCTGTGCCAGGTCCTGCCCACTTGCACAGCCATGAATTTTCCCATAAGAAATGTCCTTCTATGCAATGGAATTCAGATGGAGAATGAGATTTGAGCCCTGATTTACAGAGCTGAAAATCAGAACAGGAAGGAGCCACGCTGGTCTGGGAAGTCCAGAGCTGCTGCTGCTGCCGCCACAGCCAAAGCTGGGAACTCACAGGATGCCACCAACTTTCCCTGCAACATTCTCACCTGCTCTTCCCTGCCAGTCACTTCCTCTTCCCTCTCCTTTATTCCTTGCTTTGCTCTTTGTTCTGCTGCCAATTATTTCCATATTTTCCTTCTGTGGGTTACTTCTCCTCCAGACACCTTGATGTCTGCGGAGCCACAAGGTTTTGCCATCCCAGATGAACCTTTCAGATAATTTCAGGTTTCCAGTAGCATTCCCCACTCCCAAGTGCACTCAGTGTGCATCAGGGTAGCTCTGGGAGATTATTCCTATGGTGTGGTGTTTGTATCCATGTGCAAGCACAGGAGTGCATGTGCACATCTATCCCAAATAAATCCTGGAGCTGAGTCCTGTGAGTGCAACCAGCTCCCAGGGACTGGAACACAGGGTTATCCAGAAGAAAGTGCTCTGTTTTTCATGGATAATGAAATTTTCTTCCCTTACCCTTCAGAATGCAATGAGTCTGTGTGGCAACACAAGCTCTTTGTGTTAAGAAAAACCATTTCTATATTTTTAGAAGAGTGGCCTTCAATAGTGCATTATCTCCATTGCAACGATTTTCTAACCAGAAAACCTCTTCTGAGTCATAATAAAACACATTTATGCAGCACTCGGAGCAAATTGGCCCAAAACTCCCTGAACAATGAGCACCAATCTTGAATTTAAGGGGGGAAGAGGACCTGGTAACAAGTTCCATCCTAGCTCAAGAGCAAACTGAATATAAAACTGGTGTCTTCGCAATTTCAGGGGAAGTGTTGCCCTTCTGCAGGGCTGAGAGCTTCACACTGTGCTGAGAATAAACTTGCAGACAGCAATGACAGCTGTGGGAAGGATGCCATGGAGGAAAATGTTCCAACCTTCCTCACAGCTGACAACAGGAGCAGTCACCCCCCAGAGCATCGCCCTGCTCAGGTACAGGGCCTCAGGCAAGGCTGGGGCTTGGGAGCAAAACAAAGCCAAGGTTGTTAAAGAGAAGCCAGAGGAAGGGTGCTCAAAAATCAGATTGAACTGAGGAATTATCAAATTCTACATTGAGGTAATTTGCTGAATCCATAGCAGGCTTGTATCTCGCCAGGGAGAATGGGGAGATTCACAGTGATCTCTAGGAATGATGGAAAAAATCAAGAGGAAGGGGATGAATGTATTTTAGGCATCTCCTGTCCCCATCATTGATAAATGGCAAATATCTACACTGAGTCATGGTGTTGGAACTAAAAAAATAAAAATTAGCATATAGGATCCATAATTGTTGGTGTCCCTTCCCTGGGCCAGGCTGGATGGGGTCTGGAGCAGCCTGGTTCAGTGCCCATGGGAAGGGGTGGAATGGGATGAGCTTTAAGCTTCAAAATCCATCCCAAACCATTCTGGGATTCTGTGATAAACTTTTTACTAATTTCCTTAAAATCATGTTGTAGATACTGCCCTGTGACAGCCCCTGGGACTCCTTCTCACCATCCAGTTTGGAAGTTGCTGGTTTGTAATGAGATCAGAGACAGAAAGGGAAGAAAGCCCAGTTTGGAATTCCTGGTTTGTGTATCATTATTTGGATGGAAGGCCTTGAAGAGGCAGAAAACACCCCAGAAGGTGTGGCAGGAAGTTGTGGCCTGGTGCAGGAGAAAGTTCCTTGTCAAACCCTGAGTCTTTGGAGATTCCCAGATAAAAGCACTGGAACCCAAGCCCCATCCATGAGAACAGGAGCTCTCTGTCGTGCAAGTTCAGATGTTTTGGACTGAAGCCACACAACCTGGGGAGAACGTTCCCCTCTCTCGTGGCTTTGGGGTCTCCCGGACAGCCGCCAGCCTCCTGCAGGATCCCATCCCTCTCCATGGAAGCAATCCAAGCAGAAAAGCTGTTGTTTTACCACAGACCACACTGCAGCCCCCTCTGCCCACACCTCCCATCCAAGGGCACAGCAGGGTTTGCGTACAGGGCAGGGAATTCCTTCTCCCATCCTGGATCCAGCATCTGCTCCCCTTCTGGGCCTGGAGGCTGCTCCAGAGGGGTTGGATTAAGCCCTTTTCTGACCCAGAGATGGGGCAACTGAGAGGTGTTTTAAAAACTTTGATTCCATTTTCAGTCTCACATGAAGGGTGACATCACACAGATGTTACAATTCACACCATCACAATCAGAGGCTGACTATGTAAACCTTCATCAAACTTTGAGAATTCTCTCCAGATCCATGTCCCACACAGAGGCTCATTTAGGATCTGGGCATAAACATCCCAGGCTTTGCAAAAGCACAGCAGTGCAGGTGTGGTGGTGCCCTGGGTGCCTTGGTTTACCTTCCATGGGGTGATGCCAACTGCCCTGGCACTCTCCCTTCCCCTGCCTCCTCTCAGGAGCACGGTGGGTGAAGGAATGGCTGGAATGTGTTTGGTGGAGCAGAGTTTTCTGCTCTGCAATCACTTGCTGTTTCCTGGGACAAAAAAAAAACCAAAAAAACAAACAAACAAACAAAAAAAAAAGAAAACAAAACAAAAAAAACAACAAAAAAAGCAAACAAACAAAAAAAAACCAACAAAAACCCACCCAAAAAATCAACAGAAAAAAACAAACACAAAACAAACAAACAAAACAAACAAACAAACAAACAAACACCAAAACCCAGGCTTCTTTTAATATCCCCCATTCAAAATCTAGCTCAGCCTCCATTTTCTTGGGTTAAAAGAATCTTTTCTTAATGGGAATTATGCAAATAAAAACACTCCTAATTCGTTTTTCCCATTCATTTGCTCCCTGCTACACTCCAGCATGCAGGTCTCCATATCTCCCCCCATGATCTATTCCTGCGTGCCTGCTCTGCAGAACAAAGAGATGGAAATTGTGGAGCCAGTTCTCCAAGCCCGGCTCTGTCACAGCCACATGAAGAGGCACCAGCAGAACGGGATCCACCAGGAGCAGCCTCAGCATGAGGGAGTTCCCTCACCGGGCTGTCCCTGAGCCAATGGAGCAGCTCTGCAAAGCTTCTCTCTTGGAACCAGGGCAGGAGGAGCTCCAAGATATTCCTGCTCTTTCCAGAGGCAGGAATGAGCCCTTCTGGCTCCCACAGCTCTGCCTCAGCAAGATCCAAAATCCAACAGAATCACAGAATGGCTTGGCTTGGAAAGGACCTTCAGAGGACCTTCAGTTGGACCTTCAGTTGGACCTTCAGAGGTGCGGCTCCAATTTCCAGGTTGGAGGCATCTCTTCTCACTGGATAAGCAACACAAACCCAGCTTAGGCTCCGTTGGTGCCACCAAAATCCTCACAAAAATCAGAATATTTCCAAGTTGGGACTGTTGTTCCTCAAAAAGAAGAAGCATATTTTGTAGGGTAAAAAAGCCTTCTGTTCTCCTTTCCCGTCCTTTTCCCTTCTCTCTGTCAATACAACCTGTTTTCTGCTGTGTCTTCTGATCCCTAATTACAATTTATACAAGATTTTTTCATTGTGGTAGCAGATAAATCTCTGTATCTGGTTCCACCCAAGAGCAGCTGCCCTCAGCTGTTTAACCCTTTGGGCTCCCATAGCTCTGCACCCTCTGACCCAATGAGATCCAAGATCCAACAGAATCATGGAATGGTTTGGCTTGGGAGGGACCTCCAGCTGCAATTTCCAGGTTGGAGGCATCTCTTCTCCTCACTGGATAAACAAAACAAATCCAGCCTGGGCTCTGTTGGTGCCACCAAAACCTTCACAAAAAATCAGAATATTTCCAAGTTGGGATTGTTGTTACTCAAAAAGAAGAAGCATATTTGTAGGGTAAAAAACCACTTCTGTTCTGCTACAATTTATGCAGGATTTTTTCATTCTGGTAGCAGCTAAATCTTTGTATCTGGTGCAACCCAAGAGCAGCTGCCCTCAGCTGTTTAACCCTTTGGGCTCCCATAGCTCTGCACCCTCTGACCCAATGAGATCCAAGATCCAACAGAATCATGGAATGGTTTGGCTTGGGAGGGACCTCCAGCTGCAATTTCCAGGTTGGAGGCATCTCTTCTCCTCACTGGATAAACAAAACAAATCCAGCCTGGGCTCTGTTGGTGCCACCAAAACCTTCACAAAAAATCAGAATATTTCCAAGTTGGGATTGTTGTTACTCAAAAAGAAGAAGCATATTTGTAGGGTAAAAAACCACTTCTGTTCTGCTACAATTTATGCAGGATTTTTTCATTCTGGTAGCAGCTAAATCTTTGTATCTGGTGCAACCCAAGAGCAGCTGCCCTCAGCTGTTTAACCCTTCTGGCTACCACAGCTCAGCACCCTCTGCCTCAGCAAGATCCACAATCCAACAGAATCTTGGGATGGTTTGGCCTGGAAAGGACCTTCAGAGGTCCAGCTCCAATTTCCAAATTGGAGGAATCTTCTCCTCACTGGATAAACAGAACAAACCCAGTCTGGGCTCTGTTGGCACCACCAAAACCTTCACAAAAATCAGAATATTTCCAAGTTGGGACTGTTGTTCCTCAAAAAGAAGGAGCATATTTTGTAGGGTAAAAAACCCCTTCTGTTCTGCTACAGTTAATACAAGATTTTTTCATTCTGGTAGCAGCTAAATCTCTGTATCTGGTGCAACCCAAGAGCAGCTGCCCTCAGCTGTTTAAGTTTAAACCCCAGTTTCTCATTGCAAGCTTCCCAGTTGCTCCATATCCAGCATTTTCCTCCCCGAGCTGACATCTGAAATTCGTCCCTGGTTTACGAGGCTCCAGCAGGCATTTTTAGATGTATTCCTTAAATGTCACTTACAGAGGTTACTGCCTTGGAATATCTAAAAGCAACTGCAGCTGTATCTCCCTAAAAAAAGAAAACTAGTTCCATTTATATTGTATTCACGACACCAGAACCAAAAGCATCCGTGGATTCCAAATTATTGAAGGATGTGCCTATTTTTGGTCCCACTATAATTGTGAGGAAAATAACCAACCCCCCCACAAAAAAAAAAGGAAAAAAAAAAGTGACATATTTCATAACAAGCAGTAGGGTTTGAAACTCCCATCCTGTTTCTTGTTGAT
>NW_005054298.1:758396-770518 GCF_000277835.1 Geospiza fortis | reverse complement strand
TCAAAGCACAAAGATATTGGAGAATCATGGAATGATTGAGGTTGGAAAAGATCTCCAAGATCATCCAGCCCAAGCTGTGGCCAGTCCCCGCCTTGTCCCCAGCCCAGAGCACTGAGTGCCACATCCAGGAATTCCTTGGACATCCAGGCATCCCTCAGAGTTTTTACATCCACTGTACCTTTATAAATTCAAATTATTTTGGAAAATTAATCTCAATAATAAAACTCCAATTTAAATCTTTGCCTGTTGGGCACTCAGTTTCCCTCTAATTCAGGGTAAAGATAAAATAATTTGAATTCTACAGCCACCACTTGGGATTTAGATCAACATTTATCTCTTGTATCCTTGATGGAACCTCATCTATTTCAAACCAAGTTGGTCCAAAATATTGGATTTTTTTTTTTCACATTCCACAACAATCTGGGGTGATTTTACTATTTGGATTCTAAGGCTGATTTTAGTATTTAATCTTATTCATTTTTGACACTACTGTATTTCAGAAAAAGGACCATTTATAGACAAAAAACCAATTTTTCCCAAGATCATGTGTGATTTCCACATCCAACAATTTTTCTCATGTCAATATTTGTCCAGTCAAGTGTTGAAATATAATTTTAAACCCAGTACCATGCCCAGCTCCCATGGTGGTAACAACACAGCGCTTGGCCAGGAAAGCAGGAAAAATGGGAAACTTCCCAAAGGAAAGTAAGGGAATTTCCTGGGAGAGGAGTGGAACAAGAGCATTTCCAATGAGTGACCAAGGCTCTGGGAGCACCCAGCAAAGGCACACACAGAGATGCAGAGAAAAGGAGTGTTAAATAATGGGAATATTAAAGCTTTGCTGGGCTGAGGGAGAGGATTCCAGGATGTTTGGGGTGGTCCTAAGGGCAGAACCTGGCCTTGACATGGGATGTGGCTTTGGGATGTCTGCTGGATATTCCTGTTACACATTCTGAAGGAAATCTGTGGGATTTTCACTCACCTCCTGCTTAATGCTGAATTGTTGATTCGATTTTTTTTTCTGCCTTAGAGATGGGGTAACTCAGAGGTGTTTTAAAAACTCCTATTCCATTTTCAGTCTCACGAGAAGGGTGAGACAATAGAGATGTTAGAATTCACACCGTCACAATCAACTATTTCTTAATTATGAGCCAAATATTTCCTAATTACAATACATTATAAGTGCTTCTTGGCCTATCAGCTTCAGCCACACTATGCTGTAAATGCCTTAAAACCAATCATCTAAAATTACCCCTTGTGGCTCCTACTACAATGCATCTTTCATAGTTCCATTCCTCCAAAGTATCTAGTCCTGTTCACATTTGTAGAATTTTTAGAATTCGTAGAATTTGTAGAATTAGTACAATTTGTAGAGTTTTTAGAATTTGTAGAATCTGTAGAATTCACCGCAAATCCATTTCCCACACTGAATGAATGAGCTCTAATTGAGCTAATTCTGGGATGAGGCAGGAGGTGAAGTCTGACCTCGCTGAGAATTTCGCTGCGGACGGGGATGGGAGATGAGGAAAGGAGTGGAGGAGCAGCAGAATTAGGGATTAACAAACTGCCCAACATTGCACCTACAGCACACAGGAGGCCCTGGCATCTCCTCAGCACCAGCATCAGGGGACAACCCAAGCTGGGAGGAGAATCCCAGTCCAACCTTCCTCTCCAAAACCCACCCCAACTTCCTCAGAGTTAAAACCAGCCATGCCCTGAAAACCTCCAAGGCACCACCCCAACACTTCTGAGCAACTCTTCCCCAGCTTGGCTGTCTAATGAGGCAGAGGGATATTTTTAAATGCCCATGACACCATTAGCCAAGTTTAGCTTGGCTTTGGGTAAATAAACAGAACAAGCAAATCATTTGCAATGAGTTAATAGACAGATCCCCGAACGCACGGGAACACCACCTACGGATCCATAGAGCATATGGAACTTGTTGGGAGAGGAGATTGCATCTCCATCCTCCACAACAACAGTCAATAGCAGCTATAAATACCCCGGGGTTTGTCACATATTTGGGTTTTTTTGTCATTTGGAAGGTGGGAGAGCCCAAACAAGTGTGGCTGCAGCGGGGAAGTCGCTGCTCGCCGCGATTTCCAGGCACAATTATGCAGATTTGTTCACACAGCCTGCACAGATTTCTCACTGCTGCCCCTGACCCCAGCTCGGATAATCTATATTTTAGCGCTGCAAACCAGACTGGGAGGCTTTTTCTTGCTGACTGTGCTGAAAATCCAGCTCCAGGCTGCTCACAAATAGCTTTTAGTTGCTGTGAAGTCCCCCCCAACTCTTCCATAAAGACAACAGCCAACAAACTCAGGGCTCTGGGAGGAGCAGGAGACACAGATTCCTCCACTGGACATTGAAATAGTGGAATAATGGTGGCAATAAACTGTCAGCAACTACAAGACAGATAAATAAAGGGGCTTTGATTTTCCTCTTGCAGCTCCAGCTCCCATCCCAAGCAGGTGGCAGCTCCTACTCACAGTGCCCTGCACACACGAGCAGCTACTCAAAGGTTCAGCTCCCCATGGAATTCTCTTTGCTCTGGCCTTTAATGTCCTTTTTGTACCTGCACTCACCCCCACTGCCCACTCAACAACCTTACTCCTTCTTTTGATATTTATATTTCAATATATTTCCTCCCACAGTTCCACAGAGCAGGCCCCACGCTCTGGTTTTTAGAAGCTTGGTTTACAAACAGCAATTTTTGCTACAAACAATGAGAAAAAAAGGGGAAAATCAGGTAGATTTGGGGGGAATATTTTTGGCAGTGCTTCTGCAGTGATCACATTCCACAGCACACAGCCTCTTACACCAACCTAGCCCGAAAGTCCTGCAGGGTATTTTCCTCCATAAATCCAATTAGTATTAATTGGAGCCACATCCACGTTTTGAAAGAGAAACACAGGCTAAGAAGTGCCTGATCAGAGTGGGATTAGTCACCTATCCCAGGCACCAAAATGTGATAAACACCGGGCAGAATTCCATGCTGAGATTATTCCCTGCTCAATTCCCCATGCTCCAGGGATGAGAGCCATCAGAAGTTGCTCTTGCCCTTGAAATGATCTCTTTACAGAAAAACTTTCCTCAGTCATCATCAGATTTTCTTGTCATTTCTCTAATCAGCACATGCTGCTGGAAAACTAATTTGGGGGAAAATACATATATATATCCACAGACATTAAAATCCACCTGCTGACTATATATAGATATACTTAACATTTCAAAGTAAATGATACAGCCACACAGAAGAATCTCTTCATGGCTTTCAGACCCTTTTTGCTAATAAATCACTAATTCCCAAACTTTATTCATGAAAAACAGAAGGGGAGAGAAAATGAGTCTGGTTTATTTTAGGAAATGCAAAGGGAAGCATGTAACAATGGCTCTGGGATGTCTCCTTGTATTTCCAGAAGGATTTAAATCAGGATTTGTTGGAAAATATTCCAGTACAGTTTGAAACTGGGCTTTGTGGAAGTGGCTGGTGTGAACTAATAATAATTTTGGATTTTTTTTAAGTTGATTGTTGTTAGAAAATTCTTCACAGGGCAGGTAAACCCGGTATCCAAAACATTGGATGTTTATTTTTAAACACTGAGAGGACAAAACAATATGGAAAAAAAATCCTAAAATACCTACATCGATGTCCCTTCTTAAAAATGAGATTCAGAAATTAGTCCAGAGACCTTAAGTGAAGTTAAAAATTAAAAGAAGTAACAGAAACTACTTAGTTTAACAGAAATCAGTTAACTGTAATTATATATTTTATATATATACATAGGATAAACATGTGATAAAGATGGAGAACAGGAATTTTTTCACAAACCATAAAACAAGAAGAGGAAATCTAGGAAAAAAAGAACCTGGAAAAAGTCAGTTCCAACTACAACCTACTGATGGGAAATTCCTGAGCAGCAGAAAGCTAAAGATGGCAAATCCTGAATTTTAAGGAATTTCTTGCTCAACCTTCAGAGAGAAAACCCAAAGAGGCCCTAAATGTAAGTGCTAAATGCAGAGTCATCCTGAGATTGTCAGGGACTGCAATAAATAGATTTTCACACCTATTTTGAACCCCACATCCAAAGGTTCTGTGACAATAACAAAACCCTATAAAACTCCCCCTCCTTCCAAGCGGTGCCACAAACAAAAGGGAGACAAAGAATTCTGGGGAGAAGCATTACAGCATTTTTAT
Organism: Geospiza fortis; assembly: GCF_000277835.1. Classification (NCBI taxonomy): domain Eukaryota; kingdom Metazoa; phylum Chordata; class Aves; order Passeriformes; family Thraupidae; genus Geospiza; species Geospiza fortis. The sequence goes on along the minus strand of NW_005054298.1, from coordinate 766,317 downwards.
TTCTCATGAGAAAGAGGAAAACTGACTCCAAACTCATTTTAAATGAATTTTTCAAGGCACAGGACTCTTCCCAAAACTTTCTGTCCAGGTAGAATCAGCAATTCCTCCTAGCAAAGAATTTCTCAACCAAAAATCTTTTCTCAAGAAGTGTTTAAGGGAGGGTAGGAACAGAGAGAGAAATTTATTTTTAAAACTAAAACCTACTCCTAAACACAGGGAGAGTTTCAGACCCAGATTTTATAGCAGAGTTGAACTAAAAATTCTGGAAGTTTATAATGGAAATGCTGACAGACCCTAAAATACAGCGACACCAGTGTGTGTCACTATAACAAAGTGGCATTTAGGACTTTTTTTATTTTTTTCTTTTGCTAGACTTTGATTCCTGCAAAGGTCACATTTGAATAAAACTATCAGTAAACCTCATTAAAAGTATCAGCTCTGCCAGAAAGGCCTTCTTTTTATTATTTCTTTATTTTTTTAACCTAACTCGCACAGTCTTAAAGAACAAATTGTTTTTCCTCCAATTTTTTCTCCTGCATCGCTCTGGATGGAGAGCCACGAAGGGCAGAGGAGGATGCAGGAATTCCCTGGAGCTGAATTCCCAGAGGATGAACAAATTGTTTTTTCTCCATTTTTTTTCTCCAATTATAGAAGAAATTGTTTTTTCTTCCATTTTTTTCTCCTGCATCACTCTGGATGGAGAGCCATGAAGGAGAGGAGGATGCAGGATTTCCCTGGAGCTGAATTCCCAGGGGATGGAGCACAGAGCCAGGCAAACCCTCTTGGCTCTGGCCCAAGCCTCTTTTCTCCCTGATTATATCCCCATGGGGTGCTTAGGGAGCTTAAACACTGCATGGGATTTTCCAGCAGAAGAAAGGAGTGCCAGAGGGCCCACAACCAAAATTCACCATCAGCCTTGCACTAAAAGGGAGCAGATTCCAGGGCACACACACACCTGCCTTCCTTTGCCTCACTGCCTTCCCACCAGAATTCCATTTATGACGGAGAAATTACTGAGAGTTTGTTTTAACCATTGGAAGGGCTGGAAGTTCTGCTTAAAATTCAGTTTGTTGAGCGCTCTCCGCTGAAAAATCCAGCAGAATTTATGATTGAAAATTTAGAATTTGAAATTATGAATTTAGGGTTTGAAATTTAGGATTCAGAATTGCAAATCCAGGCATTAGGACATGAGCAGGGTTCCTTCTCCCAAGAGGTTTTTAATACTTTGAGATTTAACACAGATTTAAAGGTGGTGATGTGGGACTGCTGAAATGAACACCTGATTTAGGATGTTCAGGGATAAACCCACAGCCCTCAGCTCCCTCACCAGCCAAAGGAGAAGACAAATATCAGGGAATGATTCCCAGGTGCTGGATGGAATATCCCAGAGCTTCAGAGGAGTTAAAAACCAACCAAAAAAAATAATAAAATCACACTTATAAAACTACTGCTACAAATTCTGGTGACTGTTTGGCTTCCTCTACTTCTTCTAAGGATTTAATATCTAATACCAGTTTAAAATATCCTGTTTTCATGCTGGGAATTATGGAAGCTGCAGCAAGGACAGGCACAAAATGCATCTCCTCTTACCAGTGCTCCATGTGCCACTTCCACAGCGCATTCTGCCAAGTGGGAAAGCTGGAAACGAAGGATTCACAAATGCAAAAGTACAGTATTTATGGGTCAGGGTGGAAAATAAATCCTACCTATGTATGTTGAACTCAAATTTGCTGAGTACAACATTCTTAGAAAGTGGAGTAGAGTAATTTTTAATTTTGTATAAATTACCTGAATCCAAAAGGAAATGTCTGTCCTTATCTGGCTTTTATTGCAATTATCAGCAGTTCCCATCCCTGGCAGTGCCCAAGGCCGGGCTGGACAGGGCACGGACAGCCTGGGATAGGGAAAGGTGTCCCTGCCATGGCAGGGGTGGCATTGGATGATCTTTAAGGTCCCTTCCAGCCCAAACCATCCCAGGATTGTGGCATTCCATTTTCCCACGATTCTGTCCCCCCCAGAAGTGCCCCCCTAAAAGATCATTTTAGTCTTTGCACATGGCAGCTCACTGTGCAAATCCTTGGCTCTGTGGGGTGTGAGGAGATCAGGAAAGGCTCCCAGGAAGAGACATCAGAGATCACAAGTCTCCCAAGACAAACCCAAAGTCATGGGACGATCCATTTGATTAATGAAGGAGCACATGGAGGCTCTGCTTCCCACATCAGTGGCTGCTGCTGGTTTTGCAGATCCTGCAGGGTCCTTTTGTCCTTCCCTGCTGTCCCCAGGCAGGGATTGCTCCATGCTGGGCTCTCACCCACTTCCTCTGCCACGGGGAGCTGCTTTTTCCACACTCCCCAAGGGAATGCTGCTGACCAAATCAAAGGGACAGCTTCCTCCTGCTGCCTCTGTCTGCCCTCTGCCACCACCACACAGGGGTGAGAGGTGGAGGCACTGCAGGACCAGGGGTTCCTGATGGCATCAGAGCAGCCCCAGAGAGCTCCGCGGGCAGAGCCAGGAGACTCCTGTGGTCACTGGGAAATCAGGAGCTCACTGGTGATACTCACACTCTGCTAAAACGAGGGTCACAAATCACCAGCAGTCCACAAGCCCCATATGGACAATTCTCCCCCACTGTGGTACAGCTGGACGAAGAGGAGGATGCTCCATCCCTGGAAGTGGCTAAGGCCAGGCTGGACAGGGCTTGGAGCAGCCTGGGACAGTGGGAGATGTTCCTGCCATGGCAGGGGTGGGATGGGATGGGCTTTAAGGTCCCTTCCTGATGCCTCAGGTTTGAGCATTTATATTTTTCAGGCTCTGTGCTGCTTCAGTGTGCAGCTCTGAGCTTCACATTCAGTGTTGCTGAGCTCTGTGCACAGAGCAGGGAGACAAAACAATTCCTGCTCCAGCTGGGCACCAAGGACAAATGACCCAAATCTCAACCCAGGAGCACAAACCCCGTGGGCTGGAGAGAGAAAAACAAGCAGGGTGGGACTGCCTGGGCTAAAGCTGGAATGGGACAATGAAGTGCAAGGTGCAAATGGAGCAGAACTGATCCCAGGGAGAGACCCCGGGAGCGCTCGTGCATTTTGGGGCCATTTTGGTTCATCTTGGGTGCAGCCCTGGCTGGGCTCTGGTGCTGCCCAAGGTGCATCCATGGAGGAGATCCTTTGGATAAATCCCTGCTTTATTCTGGAACTCTGTCCAGCCTCTGCTCTAAGGTAACCTTGACAAGGCACCAATCCAACCCAAACCAGTCTGGGATTTTGGGATCCCATCTCATTCCCTTCAGTGGCTACAGTCTACTCAGTACTGGTGGGGTTTTTTAACCCCCCCAGATTTATGTTTAAGTTCAGCACTATTTCTAAATTTCATCTGCTGGATCTGCAAGTCATTTAAAGATAAAGATAATTAACAGTGTTCCCAGCACACGTATCCTTTGCTTCACATAAACTTTCTGCATGTATTTTTTCCCCCTAATGTCTCTTAAAAGTTCTCTTTCACAGGTGGATTCCATCTGCATTAGGTTATTTTTTCTTTAATGTTTTTAATTAATAAGCACTTGTCCACAAGCTGAGTGTCCTCATTTTGTTATTTCTTGCTTTTCTTTCCATCTGTACGATTTCCTGCTCACTTTCTGCCTCTCCCGTGCTAATTACTGAGAGCTGGTAATCAACTTTGGGGTTGGTGCTGGTCGAGACAGAGGGAGCAGAGTCAGCATTCCCGACCTGGAGCCATCAATAAATCTGGGAGAGGAGGCAACTGAGACCAGCTCAGGGCTTCCAGATAAGATGTCTCATGTTGTACTGGGATGACATGCAGAAATCCCACAGTGACACATCCCAGAAGCTCCGCCAGGATTCCTCCCTGGAGCTCCACACGTGCCATGCCAGGACAGAGTGCTCCTGACAGGGACACTCCTGGAGAACCAGGGAATTGTGGAATGGTTTGGAAAGTGCCTTAAAGATTTTATTGTCCCACCTTTCCCATGGGCAGGGACACCTTCCTCCATCCCAGCTGCTCCAAGCCTTGTCCAACCTGGCCTTGGACATTCCAGGGATCCAGCCCCAGCTGCTCTGGGAATTCCAGCCCAGCCAGGAATTCCCAATTCCCAATATCCCACCTAAACCTCCCGTCTTTCAGTTTGCCTCCCTTCCCCACATACCCAGCACCCATGCTTTGGGTTTCCCTGCTTTCCCAAGCGCAGATAATCGCTGACATCCCATAATCCCTCCCACTCCCCCAAGTGGAACTCAGCTATTCCATTAAAAGTGCACATCCTTGTAAATGTTTCCGGATTGCTGCTGCAAGGGAGCTTTTAATAAATCCACTCCCAATAGCTGTGAATGCTAATAGAAATAATCAATTCAGCACTTAACACTTCAATCACAAGACGTATTTTTAGCCTATTACTGATAGCCATGTTATAAAAACAGAAGTCTGTTCTGTTCCCTGCTTTTCTGCTAGAAACAGTGCCAGAAACAAGCAAAGAATATTTAAGCTTTTTTCCACTTATTTACTTGCTGTGTCTCAGGCTAAAATAATAACACAGAAGCTCCACTTTGGCTGCACTGTTGTCTTGGTGAGTGTTTAGAACTTCAAGCTGGCAACAAGGTAAATATTTAGTGATTACTTGGATTCTCTTCAGCAGTCATATCCTCTGAATTTAATTTTTTGGGTGATATTTTAAACCATTTCAAATCCAGATTGAAGTTTTAATCCCTCATGTCTCACTATTTTTTGTTTTGTTTTGTTTTGTTTTCCTTCTTGGAAAATTTGTTTTTTGGAGGTTTCTTAACTCATTTTTTTTTTTCACACATAAATACATATGTGAATATGTCATTTAAATTAGGAGAGCTTGATATTCAGGGCATCTCAATTGCCTTGCTGAAGGAAATGAGTCTTGCAGGAACCATTGGTTCTCTCTGCAGCCCCATCCACATCTTGATTCCAGCCATGAATTAATGACAAACATGTGCCTTGCTGCACTGCAGTCAGGCAGATCTGGACAATCCACAGTTTGTCCAAACACAGAGCTCAAGGAAGTCTGGGATGTTCAAGTTTCATGTAAGGATTTTAAACGGATTTGGCAGTGCCTGGAATGAGTTCCCACTGATCTGAGATGTCTTCGTGCCAAACTAATGGTCCAGCTGAACAAGGCACACCCAGCCCCCTGAGCAGAGTGGAAACTGAGAAGCTCAGGGAGCAAAACCTCCCTAGGAAGGAGCAAATCCTACAGTCAGAACTGCAGTTCCAACAAAGCCCAGTTATCCAAGCACGATGAAAAGCAATTCACACTTTTGGTTTGAAATTTGAAACCACCAGAAAAATGCAAACGATCACTTTTATTGAAATTTGGCTTTTCTTGAAGAGGACTGAAAAAGAGATGGAGAAGGACTTTTTAGATGGGCAGATAGAGACAGGACAAGGGGGAATGGGATCAGACTTGAATATTGGGAAGGAATTTTTGGCTGTGAGGGTGGGAAGGGGCTGGAATGGAATTCCCAGAGCAGCTGTGGCTGCCCCTGGGTCCCTGGCAGTGCCCAGGGCCAGGCTGGGATGGTGGAAGGTGTCCCTGCCATGGCAGGGGTGGGATGGGATGAGATCTGGGGTCCCTGCAGACCCAGCCTTGTCTGTGGCTCCATGAGTGATCAGAAGTTCCATGGCATCACTTTTGTCATGTTCTCCTTGCACAGGGAGCCCAGCCCCTCCTGAGGCAGGGACACCCTCCATGTGCACTGGGATGGAGGCCAAAACCCAGAGCCTTTGGAGAAAGAACCAGGATTAATTATTCCAGGGATGCTGCCTTCCTCATCTCTGATGCATTTTTATTGATTACTCTAAGTGAACATCTACAAACAACTGATACCCAGATTTTAACCGCCAATAAACGCAACTGTGGGGGGAAATAAACAACCTCCAGCTAGAAAAAAATCCTTTTTTTAAAATTTTTTTAAAAATTATTTTTTTAAATTTGTGCTGAAGCAATAGCTGTGAGCGCAGCAGAAGGCCCAGAGCTTGTGAGGCTGAATTACACCCAAGGCACAAATGCATTGCCACTCTCGCCGTGCCTGGTGGCGTCAGGAGTCTGAGTCAGAGCCCTTAAGTGCAGAGAGGTCAATGCCAGCCCCCACCAGAACGTTCAGCCACTCTCCCAGACATTTTAATGTATCTATTAAATTTCTGCTTTATTAACCTTAGCTCAAAGCCCGCAGTAATAACCCCACATCAATTAAAGCGGTTCCACAATTCCTAGACAAAGTTGAGCAGGAGGAAAGAAGGGGAGGGGGGAAAGAAAAAAAGAAAAATGAGGGAATGCATTTGCTTCTTTTCCAGTCTGAGCAAGGGATGAGGAGAGTGGGATTGACATTTCTTCCTTTGGGAACGCAGGGATTGAAGCTGCAGGGTGATGTTTGCCCTGTCCCACTCCCAGCAAACGTCACCTGAGGAAACACTTCAGGAAATATCCTTAATTCCTGCCACAGGCAGCCCCACTCCAGCCTGGCAATAACCCCACATGCCAAAATTCCTGAGCAAATCATGGAGTGAGGGACAATGAGGGACAACGAGGGAGAACAAGGGGCATTTCCTGTGGTTAAACCCATAAAACTCTGCCCGGCCCAGGTTTGTCCCTTTGGGCTCATAGGAGGGGTTGCACCATTGCTCTTTTCCCAACCTGGAGATGATTTTAGGAGGAGGAAAGAGAAAAGGGGATTTTTGTTGGGAGGCCTTTGGGGGCAGTGATGGGAAGATGTCCATGAAAGTTAAAAAATTACTAAAATCTACTAAATCTACTAACCTCACTGAACTTATTAAAATCATCTTTTTATTTATTTTGTCAAAATGAAATTTTATTTCATTTCCAGATTGGGAAAAAGGCAGCAGCACAAGGCAGGTATTGATCAGCAGCAATAATCTGGTATTGATCAGCAGCACTGGGTCTCTGCTCATTGAGGGTTTCCTCTCTCCTGTCCCCACACCAGGAGCAGCTCCAGCCTAACTCTGGTGGATTTTCACCCACTGAATCCCCAATTCCACACTTTTCCATGCCCCAATCCCACACTTTTGTTGCTGGTTGGAGCCAAAGGCCCAGCCCAGGGCTGAAGGGCTGAGCTGGGCACAGCCACATTCCCAGCTTGTCCCAGAAGAACAGAGCTGCTGGAGGATCTCAGCCTGCTTAAACCCTTTAAAAAAGGGGTTTTCTCTAGGGAAAACCTTCCACAAAGGGTGAAAAGTCAACAAAATGAACATTTTCTTCTTGTCTTGGGCTGATGAAAATACCATCCCAAATTAAAAATATACCAGGAACAGGGAATTGAGGAGGATCAAACTCCCATTTGACACAAAAGTCTGGGGATGTTTCTTCTCCTCTTCACTTTTTTTTCCATGAAAATATCACCTTTTGCAATTGCTACTCTGGCTAAAATAGAATTTGGACCTGAAAACTCTTTATCAATGGATTATAAATAATTTGTCCTGTCAAATTATTATAATTATCCTTTGAGCATGAGATTTACTCAACAGAACGTTGAAAAAAAAAATCACTCTGCTCCTGAATATTTTCCTCCCAGAATCACAGAACCAGAGAATTCTTGATTAATTTGGGTTGGAAGGGATCTTTAAAGCTCAGCCCATTCCAACCCCTGCCATGGAGCACATGAAGGGGAAAAGGGATTAAAGGACAAGAGTTTGAGATGGACAATACTCCATCCATGAACCTGCAGAGAGGCCCTGAGATGTTGAAATGTTGCCCTTCCCAATAAAATTGCAGTTTAATATCTGGACCATCTGGAATTATTTATTTAGGCATCGTATTTGTTGCTGTTGCTATTTAAAGAACCTCTCTGTAAATTCAGGAAATGCTGTGCATATGCAAAGGTCCCCTAAAAACATAAGGAAATCACTTTCCAGGTTTCTGGGAAGCTTT
>NW_005054298.1:756038-758368 GCF_000277835.1 Geospiza fortis | reverse complement strand
GTTCTATTTCACCCAATTCCTTTGCCAACAGTCAATATCCCATTCTCTGTGACTTGTCCAATAAGTCCAGAGTGGTTTCATAAGTGATTTACAAACTGACAGAGGCAGTGCAAGGGAGATTTGGGTTTACTTGGAATTATTGCATAACCAGGTCTGAAAAATGAAGAGCTTTTCAATAATTTTGTGTAAAGGAGGTACTTCCAAGAATAAATGTGAAAAATCAGAAATGTGGTAGGGGATGGTAACTCTGGGGACCTCTTTCAGCTCTGGAAGGGACTTTATGGATCATTTAAATGCATCTGTTTGCTGGACAAGTACTCAAAGAAAGAGTAAAAAATACTCAAAAAACTAGAAAATTCCTGAAGTAAATGCAAAAATAAATTATGCCTTGTATGACACAAAAACTTGGCTAAAACATTTCTCAGTACTCCTCTGGTCAAACTCCTTCTCCCTCTCATCACTGAATTTAATCGTGAGTTAAAAATAAGATACGGAGATTCTCAAGCTACAATTTTAATTTTTCCTTAAAATCACTGGGAGAAAAGACTCTGATTTAAGAGGCAACAGAGTTCTTGTGTTCTACTCCATGGTCAGCAGGAACTCGGGCTCTGTGCAGCAGAAAACAATTCCTGACCTTAGAGAGATGCATTAAAAACACAAACTCCTCCAGAGAACGCTCAGCCAAAGACCAAACCCTAATTTGAGGAGCTATTAAAAACTAAATCAAATTCAAAAAAAATCCTAGTGCTATCACTACATACCTGAGCCAAAAGCACAGATGACAAAAAAACCCCACCACTTTTTTTTTGTTTTAAATTAACAAGTGAATCAGAAACAGTCAGACTCAGCACTCTAATTTCCTCATTTCCTATAATTAACTGAGCTTTCAACACCTCTTCTAATTTACTGATGATTATCTTTTTATTCACCAATCTAGATTAGAACATAACTGACATTCTTTGCTACCCACTGGCTCAGATGTTCTCATCTTTCTGCCTCAAAAGATAACAAGGAGCTGTTCCTTGGTGGATTTATTTTCCTTCCCTTCTCCCATTCCAGATGTCCACACACCTCCTGAACACCAGAAATCCTCCAAAACCCCCAAAAGTTGCTTTTTTCTGATCATTACACATTGATTTTTCCCAGAATCAGCTCTTTCCTCATCTCCATCTAAATCAGATTTAATTTTGCAGAGGGGTTTGATCAACCTGTTGCTCCTCTCTCCTGCACTAATGGAGCAAATTTTTCATGCTTTGACACAGCAATTTATAAATCTACTACAAAAAATGCATCATGGCACCAGGACTGGGGTTATCCAGGTAATTCCCACAGCTCTTATTGATGGGAAGAGTGGGGAAAAGAATAAAAACATTGTGGGAATCAGAAAAATAGAAACCTTCACAAACTCAAAAAAGTTTAATTTACAGCTTTAGAAGAAATCTAGATTAATATAAAAACATAATACACAAACATTGAACAAAAAAAAAATTGTAAACTTATTTTTCTATAATTATAAGTAAAAATATACCTTAAGTAAGAAAGTGGATTAGATAAAAAGGTAAAGAATTTTATAATGTAGTAATATAATAATGTAATTGTATAGGATAAACAAAGAGTTTAAATGTTATAATAAAAGTGTACGTGTGACAACACATTAGACAAATATGTCCACATTACAGTAAAAATAAGTCAAAAAAACCAAAATAAACTCTGTAACATCAGAGTTAAGTCAGAAAGTTTTATATTACCTATATTATATATTACAACAACTACACAACATGAGAAATTAATATTAAAGATGGAAAAAAAAACATTTCTTAGGATTAGTCAGATGTTTTGCTTTGTTTTTCAAGCATGACAGATATTATCTGATTTTTTTCCCCTCTGTTTGAAAACCGCACAGGACTTCCTTTACCCCCATTTTCCAGTGACACCATCCAGAACCCCTCAGACTGACAATGGTTGTTGTTTTTTTATTCCCTGCCTGCCCAGCAGCATTTCTGACCTGCTGCTAATCTCCCGGGATAATCAATTTGCAAACCAAGAAAATCTGGTCTCACCAGGTCCTGGCCCAGCCCTCTCCAAAAGGACAATTCCCACCTCTGCTTTTCCCCCTGCTATTTTTATCTGCAGGATGGCTCGCAGACATTGATCCCCAAATGTTTTTGAGGCAGCAACCACCTGAGAATATTGGATGAGTTTTGTGTGATATAGGAATTAATTCTGAGGAGTTACAAGCAGCTTTAATCAGGAATTTCTGGGAGTAAAAGCAGGTGGTTTTTCCAAGTTTTAGGGACAACTTTCCAACTTTCAGTCAAAACTGAAGGGTG
>NW_005054298.1:741744-756028 GCF_000277835.1 Geospiza fortis | reverse complement strand
GCATTCCTGGAGCTCAGAGCTGCTTTTGGCAAGGCTCAGATTTCTCCAGTCCATGCCCACAGCAGGGACCACCTGGATTCTGGAGCACACGGAGCCTCCCCAAGTCCCTGCTCCACCCAGGGAATACCTAAACCTGATCCCAGTCCTATCTCCAGCCCCATCTCCCCATGAATCAGATCATTTCCTGGGGTTTCTCACCTGGTTTCACCCATTCTGCTCTCCAGGCTGCAATTACTGCTTTATTGCCACACACACATTCCCTGAACAATCCACATGTGCTCTGTAGGAATTCCTGATGGGCAGGGGAAGAGCTCTGGGGTCCCCTCTGTCCCCTCCCCACACTGCTGGTCTGCCTGATGTGTCCCCACACCGCTGTGGTGTATTTTTGGTGGAACAATGACTCACAGATTGATTTCTTTCCCAGAATTCAGCCTCTCTTCCCCCAGAGATCTCCTTGGGAACAGAGAGGAGCAAATTCCAGGTGCTTTCCGTGAGGGATGAGCGCTCCACGGGCTCTGCACTCTGAGCCACAGCCAGTATCAATGTCCTAATGGATGGCACCATTAATATTAATCACTTTTAGAGCCTTCACACCCAGACTGTGTTGAGGAGCTCTTTCTGCATAAAATCCCTGCAGTTGTGGATCCCTGGGGCTTTGCTCAGCTCCTTCCCATGGCCACCCTCACCCATCACCTCCACTGCCACACATTCCTCCTAAATGGAACCAGATTTTTCCTCAGAGTAACCCAGCATCTCCCTCTGTCCCCAAACGTCCCTCTTGCCATCTCCAAGACTGATTTCCACCCCAGCACAGCCCATGAGCCAGGCTCTGTCTGCCTTTCCACTGGTCAAATATGTATTTTACATCTCCTCCGCTGCTGCTCCTCGCACGTGGAAATTATTTCCTGCACAAGGTACCCAGTTGCTCTCTTTCAAGCCCTGCTGGGAGATTTTCCTTTGGCTGCTACCTGTTCCAAAAATGATGTTTTGCTTTAGCCCCTGCCTGCCAGGTGGATCCATTCCACCCCAGTGCTGCCAGGGGCTGCCCTTTCTTAGTGGCTTTGTACTTAAATCATCTCTTAAAATTCAATTGCCGTGTCTGAGGGACACTTCTAATTCAAAATCTGAACAAAGCATTGCAGAGCAACCCATGTTCTGTAACTTCAATTCCCAGGCACTGCAGTTACAGAAACAGTAAAAAACATGTTTGGGTATTGGGGGTGGGGGGGATGTTGGCAGTTTTCTAAGCAGAAATGCAAATTTAACAAGAAGATAAAATGACTTTCAGTATCAGAAACAGATTAAAACTAAAGCCATGCAATGGGTCAGAGAATTCAATTTATATTTCTTGATATCCACAGAATGGTTTGGGTTAGAAGGGACATCACAGTGCCCCTGCCATGGCAGGAACACCTCCCACTGTCCCAGGCTGCTCCAGCCTGGCCTTGGGCATTCCAGGGATCCAGGGGCAGCCACAGCAAATCTGGGAATTCCCAATTCCCAATGTCCCATCCATCCCTGCCCTCTGGCAGTGGGAGCCATTCCCTGGCTCCTGTCCCTCCATGCCTTGTCCCCAGTCCCTCTGCAGCTCTCCTGGAGCCCTTCAGGCCCTGCCAGGGGCTCTGAGCTCTGCCTGGAGCCTTCCCTTCTCCAGGGGAACATTCCCAGCTCTCCCAGCCTGGCTCCAGAGGGGCTCCAGCCCTGCAGCAGCTCCAGGTCCCTCCTTACATTGATGTGTTTGTGTTTCCCCAGATTTTTACAGATTTATTCCTTGGACAGCTACAGCAGCTCCTTCCTGGCACCTGACCTAGAGTGGTCTGGCTGGGATCCTCCTTCCCCACCAGCTCTGCAGTGAATCTCTCCAGGGTGTAAATCAGAGCAGTAAATTGGGAATCTCCAATATTCCATTGCCCGTCCATGCAAACCCCGGAGTGGATAATGGCCTTGGTGTGGAACCCAGAGCCCCACCCCAGTGCTGGGTTTGCCAGTGCCCTTTTGGGGGGATATTTTCATGTTTTGGGGGAGCTGTGGTGCAGGTCCAGCTCTGCTTTGGGTGATTTGCAATGCCAGCCCCTGGGGTGTGTGCAAACTGCAGGAACAATAGCCAAACAATGTCTCTGCGTTTGTGACTGAAGGGAATTCTTGGCACTGGCAGCTCTGTGCTGTATTTACTGATTTCACAGTGTAAACACATATGTTGCAAGACAGATGGACCTTTCCCCCCAGCTTTCAGCAATGGGTGTCTCATCAGGGAAGGGATTAAGGAGATCTTAAAAATCTTTAAACAAGGTTTCTGCAGCCCTGCAGAAAGGCCAGGATTATGGGACACAAAGGGCTGTGCTCCCAGGGAGCAGCCAGGCCACACTAAACAGATCACTCAGCAGTGCTTTAATGACATTACAGAAAAGGGGTTCACCATAGATTTGGCTATCAACTGCACCCAGGTGGCTTTGCAAGACAAAATTTTGGCTTTTTGGTCCACGTCCATGCTCTGAACAGCAGTGGGGCTGTGATTTTACAGAAAACAGCTCTCATCTGAAACTTCTTGTACAACACAGCCACGCTACCAAATTGTCTTGGACACGTTTTCTAGGAAAATTCAGTGGGTTTTGTAAAAACAGAATCCGTGGGTTTGGGGGTGGAACAAAATCCACATCAAGGCACTTAGAAATTTGACAGAAAATAAAGTTTTTAGCCTCAGTCTTTGTTTGATTAAAGGTCTATTGTGATATTTGTAAAGTCCACCTTATAAAAATCAATATTCTTTTTTAACTGGGGAGATCTCTGATGGGGCAGAATGAACTCATTCTATGAACAAGAGGCTGATAAACTCCTGAACCTTATCTGGGATCAGTTTTTCTTCCAAAGATTTGCAGGAATCATCATAGTTCTTATTTCTTCTCAAGAAAGAACATATTTTTCTGTGTTTAGCTAAAGACTCCACAGAACCTCACCATCACCAGATCCCTGTCTTCATCACTGGCTCTGGGACAGAATGACATCCAGAATTTTTATTCCTGTTTTGTGTTTTATTTTGAGGGGTATTTTTGTTACTTTCAGAGACAGAAGCTTTAAAATTACATATGGGAGAACAAAAAAGCCTCTGTTTTAATGAAGTTGCGAAGATTTGCCTCAAGTAGCTACAATCTTTCCAAAGCAAAAAAAAAAACACCAGCAGCAAAGTAAAGCTGTGAAATCACTGGAGAGATGAAGGGCATAAGACTTTTGACTCATATTTGAGAAGTTATTAATTAATTAATTTTTTTTCTGCAAGGCTGGGTTAGGGAAGGAATAAGAATGGGTGTGGAAATAGGTGGGAGCGAAAAGGAAATGAGGAGGCAAAGAGGAAGAGAAAGCATGAAGGGCAATAAAAAAATCTATTAAAAAATATGTTTTTCTAGCAAAAAAAAGCTGACAAGATGAAGAAATGGGTGATTTCCTGCAAGAGAAGCAGGTGCTGTGCTCAGTTTGGGTGGAGGGATCAGCTGAAGCTCTGTTAGCTGGGATGTTGCACATCCCTCCCGCGACCTTGCGCAGCCATTGCAGCATCTGCAGCCACTCCCTGCTCCCATCCCAGCCCCAAACCTGCCTGGAAATCCCTGTGGAGAGGCTGGGCTGCCACAGGGACACACAGCTCTGCCCCATCCCGTCTCCTGTTCCTCCCTGGTTCGCTCCACTGCCAGCACCCCTCTCCTCCAACCTTTGCCAGCAGGGCCCTCCCGGAATCAAATCTCATTTTTCAGCACAGGAACCCTCAGAGCAGCAAACCTTGCGGAGCAGGGGGTGCTAAGAACTGACTGGAATTCTCATATGTTATGGATGAACACGCTCCCTAATGCTACTTAAAAGATTTAACGTCTGATATTCTCCTAATGAGATTAAGGGGACAAAGAATTGAAAACAAGGGATGTTTACAATTACTGGCACCTGAGGAGCAGTGATGTCACATGGAAAAAAAATAAAGTTTTACACCAGAGATGCATTTCCTGGGCAACCTGAGCGTGTTCAGCTCTTGTTTGTCTGCTTGCTTCAATGCTGGAGTGGAGAAGAGAAATTAATTCAACAGCAGGGTCAATCATCAGCAATTAGAAGATGAGCATATTTAAATGACAGCAGAAATCCAAGTGTAGCTGGGAAGCAAAAGGAGGAAATTACCATCAGGAACACGCCACGCTCACCCTTCTCACCCCTCAAGCACATCACAGCTCACAGAATGACATTTTCCGTGCCTCTGGACAGCACTGCTGCTCCCTGACACCCCAAAACCTCCTGTCCCCACTGCAGCCAGCAAATCTGCCAGTTCAGAGAGGCCACATCTCCCACCTTCCCCCCTCAAACCCCCTCTTTTCTTTTACTGTGCTATTTTCAAAACACAAACTTTGAGAAGGGATGACATTTCAGATTCCCTAAATGACAGGTAAAGGAGCAATAAAGTTAAAAAAAAAAAACCATTGCAAAACTCAAGGGAAAGGTTGGGTAAATATTTTTATGTTATTTTTGTTCACTCAGTCGTGTCCCAGAGTTTTACTCAGAGGTGAAGCCCTGCCATCTTTCTGAGAGCATGAAAATGAGCCCTGCAACTGGAAGCTGTAAATTAATTTATTTTTTTGAACATTTCAACAGCTGGATATGGGTAACAAACACCCCAACTGGAGCTTGGATCCCCAATCTGAGCATTCCAGCTCCGAGGCTGAGAGATCCAATTGTGGAATCATGGAGCAGTTTGGGTTGGAAGGGACTGGAAAGCTCTTCTTGTCCCAGCCCTGCCACGGGCAGGGACACCTCCCACTATGCCAGGCTGCTCCAAGACTCCTTGTGCCCATCCTTTGGGATCAGCTCCAGGCTCCAGCCGGGTTTCAGCAGCTCAGCACATTCCAGCCTCACAGCTCTGTCCAGGGGTTTTGTTTGAGGTCCTGCAGATCTTCCAGGAGGGATGAACACCCCAAGAAATCCCTTCACAGGGGAGTGATCTGTTAGGCTCTCACCAAAAAAAAAATCAATTTTTTTCCACTTTTTTAAGAAGAAGAATCCATGGCCTTCAGTTGAGGCTGATTCCAAGTGATGGAGCCTGAGATGGGCACCAGCTTCCAGAGGAGCATTTCCCTTCTCTGTCTCCAGTGGTTTCCAAAGCTCCCAGGTGAGTCCTGGCAGCAGCAGATCCTCCCCAGGTGAACCAAACGCCCAGGTGGGACCCATGGGGTGCCCTCCCCAAAGCTGGCACTGCATTCACACCCTGCTGTGCCCACCCCTCACACCCCAGGCATTTCTGGCATCTCTGTCACTCCAGCACAGGGATTTGTTTCTGCTGTGGCCATTGAGCGCTCAGACCTCAAATTACTGAGTAAGGAAAGAACCCCACCCAAAAAAAAACCCCACTTTATTTATTTGTGGCGCTTTGATCCATGCAGTGCTTATTCTTGAAAAACCTCTTATCAGCTTCGAGGAGGTAAAATACTGTGATAAGATATGCAGATCTCATTAAACTCATTTTTATCTAATGCCATTTTTATCTCTGCTTTTAATAGAGAAGGCAGTAAGAATACTGAAGGAGAGGCATCTCCTTTCCTTTCTTGTACATTTTTTTTAAGTCAGGGAGCTTTGAGGTCAGATTTGGAGGCTTCTCTGGGGTTCTGTTTGCACGGCAAACAGCAATGTTTTATTCTTCAGAGGTTAAGACAGACTGCCAAAGTAAAATTTACTTTCTGACCCTGGTTTTTCATAAAAATATTGCACTAGAGATACAGAGCTTGGCAAGTGTGACAAACAAAAACAAGCACACAGGAAAATTACACTTGTCCCAAAGGGCCAGACTAGAATAGAATCTCCTGGAAATACAAAAACTGCTCTCAAAAGCAGTTTTCCAACTACTCCCTAAACCAGCCTGTCAGGGTCTTAATACACATTTTACCTGCCAGGTTTAAATATCTGCTCCTCTGATTATATGGAAATGAAAGAGCTCAAACCTTTAAATTAGTCACACCAAGCTTCCACCTGTTAGCAACCTGTCACAGCACAATTCCCTCAAACTGAAATCATGGAATGGTTTGGGTTGGGAGGGACCTGAAAGATCATCTTGTGTCCCATGGGCAGGGACACCTTCCACCATCCCAGGCTGATCCCACCTGGCCTGGGCATTCCAGGGATCCAGGGGCAGCCCCTGCTCTGGGAATCCCAGCCCAGCCAGGAATTCCCAATTCCCAATGTCCCATCCATCCCTGCCCTCTGGCAGTGGGAGCCATTCCCTGGCTCCTGTCCCTCCATGCCTTGTCCCCAGTCCCTCTGCAGCTCTCCTGGAGCCCTTCAGGCCCTGCCAGGGGCTCTGAGCTCTGCCTGGAGCCTTCCCTTCTCCAGGGGAACATTCCCAGCTCTCCCAGCCTGGCTCCAGAGGGGCTCCAGCCCTTCAGCAGCTCCTGGCTCCTCTGGACTCTCCAGCAGCTCCAGGTCCTGCTGATGGTGAACCCCGGGGCTGGGGTCTCACCTGAGGGGGCAGAGGGGCACAATCCCAATCCCTTTCCTGCTGCCTGAGCCATGGGATCAGCCCAGGGCACTGGAGGGTGCCAGGGAGCACAGCTGGGACAGGTCCAGCTCCTCCTAAACCAGGGCTGCTCTCCATGCCCAGGGCTGCTCTCCATCCCCAGACTGCTCTCCATGCCCAGGGCTGCTCTCCATCCCCAGGCCGCCCCTCCTGCCCACCCAGGGCTGCTCTCCATCCCCAGGCTGCTCTCCATGCCCAGGGCTGCTCTCCATGCCCAGGGCTGCTCTCCATCCCCAGGCTGCTCTCCATGCCCAGGGCTGCTCTCCAACCCCTGCCCACCCAGCCTGGATTGTGCTGGGGTTCCTGGCCAGCTCCAGGAGCAGCTCTTGGCCTTGACAAGGATCTCTGGTCCCACCTCTGAGCCCTCCCAGGTCCCTCTGGATGCTCCATCCCTCCCTCTGGCCCTGACCTCACACAGGGGGGGTTTGGCTCTCTGGGGCTGGGCTGTGGCCACCAAGTCCCCCACGTTCTCACAGGGGTTTTGTGCAGCACCTGGGCATAAAAATGTCCTTCCAAAAGGCATTTTCCACATGCTGCCAGCTGCAAACATAAAATGGGAGATGCTGCTCAAAGTTCAGAGCTGCCATCCCACCACTTGGCCTTTCCCTGCTCCAGTGCAGTCAGGACCTCTCACTGCGTTAATGTTTTCTCTCCAGAATCATTATAATGAACAACCTTTATAAATAATGCATTTCCTCTACTCCCTTTTGTTCTGTGGGGACAATTCCTCCTCATAAAACATCACAGATGACAGAAGAGAATCAGGATTTGAAAAGATTTAGAAGCATTCAAGCATCAGATAGAGGTTTTTTCATCTAATAATGTTTTTTTTTTATTATTTAGTTTAAATACTTAGTATAATGCTGTTTTGTTATAAAACACCCATGCTGTACATATTAAAAAATTACTGGTCTCGAACTCATCTCTTATGTTCTTTCTGTCAACAACCAGACACATTCTGCCTCTTCTTTCACAAAGCCATTTCAAGAAATGTCATTATTCTCCAGTCATAGCCCACAACTTCATTATCCTTGTCAGCCTTGAATATTTATCTCTGGAATTTTCTGTCACTTCAGTGGTACAGAGGGACTTGGAGGGGTGAAGATGAAATACAGACCTTTCTGTCACCTTTTTTTTATATTGTGAGGGGTTCATTTGCCAATACCCCAAATGCAGAGACACAAATAGTCCTTGAAAAGTTTAAATTATCTAAATCCATGTTTACTGAAGTTTATGAATCATTATTTCTGCTCCAGTTGCTTGAAAAGACGCCGTGCCTGTTTACAACTTGTTTGAAACACGCTGATCTATATCCAAGATTTTTTTCCTCAAAACAAAACCCCAGAAATTCCAGCAGCAGGGATGGAGCTGTATTTATTGGGAATAAACACACAGACACGGGGCTGTGCTGCTTGCAAGGGGGACAGGACGTCACTGTCACCACCACAAATAAGGACAGCACCAGAAACTGAGATAAGAGGTATTTCCATATGGAAATTCCAGTAGGGAAAATATTTTCGAAATTGAGATTCCTGGTCAAGAGAACAAAGTGGGGTCTGCTACAAGTTACTGGTGAATATTCAAGTTACAGCACAGCAAAAATGTACTTTCAACCATTCATGGTCTTGTGTGCTATCTCTAAACCATGTCTGTGTTCCCATTTGGATTTTGACAGAATAAAGAGAAATAAAAGTGAAAGAAAATCATTAAAAATGGAACTGATGACCAGGGGAGCTGTGGCTGCCCCTGGATCCATGGGAGTGTCCAAGGCCAGGCTGGATGAGGCTTGGAGCAGCCTGGCACAGCAGAAGGTGTCCTTGCCATGGCAGGGCTGGGATGGGATGAGATTTAAGGTCCCTTCCAACCCAAACATTCTGGGATTCTCTGTTCCCATGAACTACAATAAATACAAATATTCCCATTCCGGCTTCACCCCACTCAGGTTAACAACTGCAAACCAGGCTGCAGCAGAGTGATTTATTAATATATTTAGTAATTGGTGACAAATAAAACTTATTCCTAAATAGAGTTATGTGTACGTTTCTAGAGCCATCTGCCATATATAAAGAGCTGGGTGTGTTTGGAGCATTTTCCCAGAGCAATCTCATCTGTCTTGTTGTCTGCAGCCTTAAAGAGTTGGATGACTAAAACCGAAATCTATAAATAAGGACTTTGTACAGTTTTTAAATTTATACTCTGGATCTTTTCATATAATACAGCTTTCCTGTATTCCACAGCTTCCTACATCCTGCTTTCATACTCCAGACGAATTCTATCACACAGCTCCTCTGGAATCTGAATCCCTTTGGGGCAGAAATGAGAATGAGAGGAGACTCATGGAAGTGCAGGATCCCAGAATGGGTTGGGAGGGAGCTGAAATTGAGATTCCACCCACGCCATGGGCAGGGACACCTTCCCCCATCCCAGGGCACGGAAATCCCGCTGTGCATGAAGGACACTGAAGACTCCTGCAACTTTATGAATAAAAGGAGAGTCCAGGGGGCACAGCCCGAGAGGTTTTCTCTCTCCAGGTTCCTTTAATCCCAATTCCCTCCCCATTGCTGAGGTGCCAGGAAGGTGGAGTGTGACCGTGTTCACAGGGGTCTCAGGATGAGGGAAGAGACGAGGATCTGACTCCGTGTTTCAGAAGGCTGATTTATTATTTTATGATATATATTATATTAAAACTATACTAAAAGACTAGAAGAAAGGATTTCATCAGAAGGCTGGCTAAGAATAGCATAGAAAAGTGATAACGAAGGCTTGTGGACTCTCTGTCCGAGCCAGCTGACTGTGATTGGCCATTAATTAGAAACAACCACATGAGACCAATCACAGATGCACCTGTTGCATCCCACAGCAGCAGATAATCAATGTTTACATTTTGTTCCTGAGGCCTCTCAGCTTTTCAGGAGGAAAAATCCTAAGGGTTTTTCATAAAAGATGTCTGCCACAGTGGAGCCTCCCCGAACCTCCCGCCCCACAAATCCCCCCTCGAACCCGGCGTTTTAGCCCAAAGTTCAGAAGTTCAGCCTTGTGCAGTCCCCATGTCTCTGTGACCTGTCTGGGCTCTGCCAGCCCTGCTGCTCGTGGTCCCAGAGACACCGAGACCCATCCCAGAGTTGTTATCGCCCATCCCTTCACCCACCCAACTGTGTCCTACCACTGGAGATCCTGGCACCGTAACAATCCATTTCTAATGTTCTCTTCTTTCACAAATGCCACATTCATTCCTCCCAATCGCTGTTCTGGTGGCTGCCCCGCAGCCCTGGCTCGGTCCCACACCCAGCCTTGGCATCCTGACCACAGAGAAACCCCAAAATCCTCTGTGCAAACCCAAAACCTTCGCACAAGCCCCAAATCCTCCACCCTGGCTCCGTAACAGCCTGGGCAGGGCTGGGGGTGTAGGAACAAGACTTCCGTGGTTTCCCTCTCCTGGTAGCCGGGAATACAAAAGATTTGCAGCCAGCTCTGAATTAAAGTGCGTTTTTCACACCTTCCCAACCAGTTCCTGATGGATTTCTCTGCTCACACGATTCCAAGGAGCCCCGGATTGGTTCTCTAAACCCTCTAATGTATAAATAAGACTTTTTTCAACACTAAAGAAAGGCTTTTATTCAAATGCTGGCATTAGGGATGATTGCAGAAAAACTAACCAAAATTATTCATCAATAATTGATCAATTGATCCAATCAATATTGATATTATTCATTACAGACAATGGATTGTACAGAAGCTGTGTGTGGAATCACTCCAGAAAAACACAGATGCATCATCCTCAACAAACCTGGAGTGGCTGCAGGTTTCTCTGTTTATTTATTTATTCCTTCTTTGAATAGCAAGTATTTTGGGAACACCTCTGGAGTTAATGCATCCCGGAATGAAATGAAGTTTTCCTCTCAGATTTCACACACAGGCTCAACCTACTTCCATACTAACTCCAGGAGCCTGTCTGCTCACTTTGTGCTAGATCAAAGCAGAAAGGCAGGATTCAAACGCAGGGTTTTGTTTCGGTTTTTCCAAGAGCTCCACTAAAATTGCCAAAGAAACAACGCCCAATAACAAATATAAAAATGCCAAAGAAATAAAACAGATAACGTCCCTTCCCGCCCCCCCTCAAATCCTGAAATTAATCCATAATTAAAGAAATAGGTGAGAATAAGCACTCAATATTTTTATTTTATATTTACAGTGTGTCTGCATTCTGTCCCTTTGGCTACAACTGAAGCTCATGTACAGCTCTATTTTTGGAAGGGTGGGCAAACTTATCACTGTTTTAGTGATAAAGCACGAATATATCAATATAATATTAGTTTTAAGTTCCTATAACTTCCTCTGCATACAACCTGCTGGCACAGAGTAATTGAAACACAATATTTGATTTTTAAAAGGCAACTCCCAAGAAAACAAACAAGACCAACCTTGCACTGTTTAGAAAGGTCATGGATGAGAGAACTAAAATTGCCAGGAGTAATTCTGGGGCTTGGAAGGAGGAAAATTATTCTCCTTCCTTTGCATATGAATAATAATGGTTTCTTTTTTACATAAAACATAAGAGTAAAGGCACCACAACAATCACTTGAAGCTGCTCTGGAATTCCACAGGAACATTTCTCATCCTCTGCAGTGGCTTTCCTGAGCTTAAAATTCATTTATAATTTTTTGTATTCCAGTGTAACACAAAACTTTCTATCTCACCTACATGAGAATTCTACAAATCCTGACACCACCGCCACCAGCACATCCCATTGTCCATCCCTGTTTTGTAAAACCTTTCCAAGACACAGCAACAAAAACTTTGTGCATAATTCCATGAGTGAAATTTTGAATAGAAAAATTTAAAGTGTATGTCATAGAAATAGAAAATTGAAATAGAAATAGAAATGTAAAAAAAAAAAAGGAATTATCATCAATTGTAGAAAAGGAATTTTCTATGAAATCTCTATTTTATTGAAATAGAAATAGAAATGTTAAAAACAGGATGGACCAGCAGTCCAGGAAAATTATCCACCCGGTGAATTGAATCTGATTTAAACACCACCCCCTATCCAGCATCGGTAAAATATTCAGAATTACCATTATTTAACAAATAAAAATTCTCAATTTCCAACTGCAAACCAAATATCACAATTCCACAGCAGCTTTCTGAAGAGATTTATTCAGAAATAAATCTTAAAAGCATGACTGACATTTTTTAGTCAGTACCTTGTATTAGGGATGGAAATTCATAACTTCAAAAAATAGTGCCAAAAAATAGGAAGTTCAGTAATCTGGGTTTAGTAAAAATAAGGAAACATTCCAGATATTGATGAGATACTCATTAGGAACTTCCTGAATACAGCTTTAAATAACTTTATTGTTTATTATTTCTTTAATAATAAACAATAATTTATTAATAATTCTATTAATAATAAATATTTGTCTTTATTTATTAATAATATTATGTATAATTTATTCTATATATTCGTTTTTATTATTACCATTATTAATATTATTATTAATACATTGTCTGTATCCAAAACCATCCAAAATTTCTTGCAGGAAAATCTTTCCTATGTTCAATTCTGGCCGCTCAATAAATCATTCCTGGAAAAACTGATGCTCCTTGGGCTCTGAGCAGCCCTGAATTTGTTGCTGCTTCTGTGACTCCTCAGCTATGATAAATATGCTGCAATTAAAGCCACATGAATGTCCTGAGACCTTCTGTGATATTTTTAATTGTAGCCACCAGAAAAAGGCAGTTTTAGTGCATGATTCTCATTAACAGGACATAGTGAATTTTCAAATGTCACTGACAGCTTGTGCTGCTTTTATTTGGGTTCCCTGGGGAAGCCCAGGGATATATTATTATTGTTATATTATTATTATTATTACTAAACGAACAGGGTTTGGGGGTTTTTTCCTGTTTTATTAGGTCATGAAACGGAGAGTAACTTGTGGGTAGAGGTGGACTTTATTGTCCAAGTTATGAGTTCAGGTGAAACAAGTAAAGAATAAATTTGCACAGCTGCTGGAATTTCTGGCACGTTTGACCATGGTGCCCAAAATGAAAGGGGCTCACAGAGTTATGAGGGAAAAATGTGGAAAACAAACTTCATTCACCCCCCAGGTCCAGAAACTGATTTCTGGAAATCCAGAACTGATTTCTTTTTGAAACTCAGGCTGAAACACTTCTCAGTTGGAAACCAAAACCAGTAACAATGACTTCATTTGATGTTTCCAAGGTTTAAAAGTGTTTATTTCACCAAAATAATTTGTTCTAATTTCATAAGTGAAGTTTCCAGCAGTGCTAATGAGCCCAATTCTTCTCTTTAAAGTTTCAGCACAAATGCACACCCATGTTTGTATCTTTTTAATGAGTTTATAGGATTTTATGAGGAGTCTTTGAGCCTCCTTAGTTCAGGGACAAAACTTCAGCTGAGTGCAGTGAGAACAAATCATGGGCAGGAAAACTCCTACCTCTCCTAAAGACCTGCTTTTTCTGGGATTACTGGGAGAAACAGAAACAAGGCTGAGAAAACTGATTCTTCTCCCTGCCAAGACCTCAGTGCTTCATTTACAACTGTCCAAAATGACTTTTCAGAGTGGGTTTTCCTGCTTTCTCACCTCACTTTGGAGGCTCCCAGCCCTGCACTTTGGAGGCCCCAGCAGTGGCAAGTTGGTCTTGCTGTTCAATCCCAGTTGGTCAAGCTTCAGGCTAAACCCCCCTGGAGAACTGCTGTGCCCGACTTAGAGCCCAGACAAACTGTGTGAACGGGGCCTAAGAGGATTCTGCTCTAATGCCCAGGGGAATAAGGCTCTTTAATGCACAAAAAGCCTCCTAATGGGCTCTGGGGTCACTCCTCAGTCCCCAGCAGCACCCAGAGCTACCTGGGCATGTTCACAGTGCTCCAACCTGCACCTGCTGCCCTTCCAATGCTGATTAAAAACCTCAATTATTCTCTCTTAGTCAGTAAAGTCCCAGACAGCAACATCCACATTGGAACTGCTCCTTTCCAGTTTCCCCCAGAAGTGCTGGCTCCTGAAATTTGGATTTCAGGATCGCTCGGAGGCTCCTGTGCTGCAGGTTCCCAAAATCTCACATTTTATTTAATGCCTGACTATTTGGTAATTGCTCCTGTTCAGTCTCACACCTGCTTGAATGATTTCAGCTTTTAATGTGCCTCATCTCATTCTGAGGCACATCAATCCAGGAGGAGATCGCAGCACCTTGAAATACTAATGCTTGTCACACTCTTTAATCTTCTCTAAAAGGTCTTGTTCCTTGTGTGCTTAAATCTCTTAATAGCTTTTCCCTCTCCTTAGGTTTTTACTTTTGTGCAACCCATTCTAGTTAGGCTGGAGTTTGTTTAATTTTCATTTCAGTGAAGAGCAGGAGCAATAATCTAAAAGCCTGGATTATTGCTGTATTAGTAAAAAAAGATAAAATTGCTTTTTCTAAAAAATTTCCTTTTTTTTCTCCTCAGGCATGAAACTCTCTTAAAAATGCATCTGTAGGAATAAAAGAAACTTTTTGGAATGTAAAAACCCTGCAAGAACTTACACTTGGTTGTATCTGAGGATCACTTGGAGCACAGCTGGATCTCATAGCTAAATTTCTGACATTTTGGAACAGTGGGAATGATTGACACTGCACTGCTAAACACCTCTTACAATAATGAGATTATTCTTTTATTCCAGACTCCTTTTTATTCTGTTGCCCATTTAGAAATGCTTACCTGGTGCTGTTTTATCTCCTTGCACCATTCCT
>NW_005054298.1:740892-741734 GCF_000277835.1 Geospiza fortis | reverse complement strand
CTGCTCTGGCCAGGCTGCTGAGGTTCCTACAATGCACTCACAGTGGGAGGGGATCCTTACAAATTCAACTACAGCAGAAATAATTTTTGCCATTTCCCTCCCAATATTCCAGCAAAAATCTAATTCAAAAGGATTGCTCCATGGAGCAAACCTGCAGGACTCCCCAAACCCCCTTGGAGACCCGCCACACTCCTTGGGACAGCATTTTAAGGCTAAATTAACACCACCTGCACAAGAGCAACAGTTGTTAAAATCATGGTTCTCTGGAAAGTTAAAATTAGGGTTCTCTGGAAAGCTGCTGCTATCACATGCAGACTTTTTAAATCCTTTACTCATTGCTCAATCCACTGATGTGTTTCAGACTCATCAGTGTTCACTCAGACCTTCAACTATCTCCAGGATACACAGAAACACCTGTGCCACTCAGTATTAGGCACCTGCTCTGTGATACAGAAAAAAACCCCAAAAATTACATTTAAAATACATTAAAATATATAAAATACATTGTATCCCCAATGTGAAAATCTTACACAATCTTTAAAGTTTGGGGTTTTTTTCCCTCTCATTGTTATCCAAAATGCTTAATGATAATTGTCCCCAGTTTTTGAGACAGCTGCAGTTCAGCCTTTATTTGAAGGGAGGGATGCTTGGTGCCTTGAAGAGCTCTCACACAGAGTTTTAGCAGCAGACAGGGACAGGGCAGGGTTAAAATATTGTCTTGTTTTATCCTGTCCAAATACTCCTGGAAAGGATCATGTCTGACCTATGACAACATTGCTGTGAGCACTCAGGCACAGAACTGATCAAATGGAGCCATTCGGCTCAAGAGCAGAGATCCAGCA
>NW_005054298.1:719229-740882 GCF_000277835.1 Geospiza fortis | reverse complement strand
TTTGGTTCTGCCCTAAACCCTCCACCTTGCTCTATGTCTATTACTACATTCTAAACCCTTAAACTCTGAGTTTCCCACCCTGTGATATCACACACTTCTATCCAAACTCCACACCCACAATCCCAGTTCTACCATTCCATTTTGGAAGCTTCTCCACGGTCTCAGGTCAGTGCAGTGTTCTCCTGGGGGTCAGTGCCTGGCAGCACAGAAATCTGAAATTCCCAGCAGCCAGAACTCCAACACATTCCCACTTTGCTCTCCAGGAAAATCTGCCCCTTGTCTCTCCAAAGCACAGCACAGGGCTGGCCCTGCATTTCTCCACAGCTCTTCCTATTTTCTTTCAAAGCTCTGAGGCAAAGGAGATTACAATCAATACCTGAGGTGTTTATGAAATCTCACCTGGGCAGTGCAGGAATCCCATTCTGTTCCATCAAAGGTGAGACTCAATTTCTCTGTCAAAATATTTACCCAAAAAAGGATCCTCTGTCAAGGTTATCCCATTTTGTAAGAATTTCCAAGCAGTTTTTCAGTTGGGACAGAGGGGTTTATTCAAAGCATTCCAGACTGGTTTGAGTTGGAAGGGACCTTAAATCCCATCCTGGAAGGCAGGGCCACCTCCCACTCACTGTCCCAGGGGCTCCAAGCCTCATCCAGCCTGGCCTTGGATCCTTCCAGGGATCCAGGGGCAGCCACAGCTTGTCTGGGAATTCCATTCCAGGGCCTGCCCACCCTCCCAGCCAAGAATTCCTTCCCAATCTCCCATCCATCCCTGCCCTCTGCCAGTGGGAACCCATTCCCTGTGTCCTGTCACTGCCTGTGTTAAAAATCACTCTCCCACTTTTTTACAAGCCCCCTTTAAGTCCTGAAAAACAAAGACGAGGTCTCCCAGAGCCTTGTCTGCCTGTTTGACCTCTACACACAACTCCTGTAATGAAGACCTCACCAAACAATCAGGATCATCTCAACAACCACCTTGATGCTGAGGCTGAGCTCAGGTGACACCTGAACTCTGACACATTCTTCTTCCCAAACCCAAAGAAACTCAGTTCTGGAGCAAAACTTCTATTTTCTGCCAAAATTTTCCAGATTTTGTGGGAAGGAAGGGAAGCTCTGAGTGTCTGTTCCACCACCTTGACTAACCCAGGGTTTCTCTTCTCCTCTCACTGTTCCAGCAGGAGCAGGGGCAATTCCAGAGCCTTGGGAAGGAGCTGCCAGTGCCCACTCCTGGCAGGGGATAGGAGTGTTTATTCCCCCCTGAATAAACATGTTTAATCCCTATGTGGGATTTCAGCAGAGCCACACTCAGGGGACCAGAGCAGTGTCACGTGTGTCCCCAAGCAGGGCTGGCTGCCAGGACCTGAACCTGTGGTTCCAGAGAGTCTACATGTCCGTCTGGGAAACCCAACCTGCTGCCTGGAGCATGAAACCATCCCCAGTTTAAACCTGCCAGCCTTATTCCTCTGGAATGTCCCTGTGCATGAGTGGAATAGCCAACCCCGCTGGATAAGCACATGAGCTGGATGCTTTGCCTAAAATGATCAGAAGTAAAATAACTCTGCTGGCATTTAAATCACCAGAATTCCCTGCAAAGGCAGCCCTGGAGAGGAGCAGGAACATGGGTTATTCCATGGGCTCCCACAGCCAACCCCATTGCAGAGGTCACCTGCGATGAAAAAGTTGTCACATGGACATGAGGTCGCGTGGCCATGATAAACCTGGATGGAATTCCACATATTCTGTAACAATTCATTGGGAATGTTGCACCCACAGAGCTGCCTGAGCAGAAAAGGAACAATCTCAAACAGTTTTAACAATGGCTAAGTGTTGATTTTTGCCATGATCAATTGTCATTGACAATATTTTATTTATTTTCCCAACTACCACCTGCTGGTTCTTTTGGGCTTTTTTTTTGTTGTTGTTGTTTGTTTGTTTTTTTCTGTTTGGGTCAAGGTTGGGATTGAAAGTGTTCAAGATGGTATTTCATATTCAGATTTAGATGTTTATTATTTCTTATCTATGTCACACTCTGACAAGCTGTGAGTTCTACAGCATTTCAGTAACAAGCTACAAAATGGCCCTGTATTTATCTCTACAAGATCTTTTAAGGAAAAACTATTTAATTAAGAAATGACACCTAAATTATTTTTACTTTTAATCTAATAACTAATTACTTATGTCTTGTAATGTGGACTTTTCTGCCTAATTACAAAATACTACCCAAACTCATGAAGATGAAGGTGAGAAAGACAAACTACTGTTCTAAAACCTCTATCTTAGTTTTATATATACTACTATATTCTAAAACCTTAACCTCTAAGTTTCTACCATGTGATATTACACACTTTTATTTAAGCTACACACTTGTAATTTCAGTTCTATTAATTAATTTTGGAAGCTTTCTCTATGGCTTCAGGTCAAATGTAGTGTTTTCTTGAGGTTTTGTGCCTTTTAGCACAGAAAGTTCAAAACTCTTTGTATTTAGGGTTCTAACAGCCAACTGCCTTTAAATATCTCTCAATCACTGGTGATTAACAGCTGCAATAACTATAATTGGGTCACTGCAGCTTTAATCCCCACTTTCACCCCTAAACCTAAACAACTGAAAAGCAAATCAGAAACGAAGCAGCAAAACACACCTTTAATTTCTGCAGCAGTAGCACTGCTCTAACCCTCCAGAGGTAATTATCATCCTTAATAACTCCAGATATGATTGAGGCTTTTAACAAAAGGAATGCTGCCTTGGAAGCCTCTGCCACGACTCAGAATGTGACTGCTGTGAAAAGATGTCAGCTGAGGAATAAATGTGCTTTATTAATGATGGGTACGTGAGGGGATGTGCAAACTCTGCCCAGGAGGAGCTGGGAAAGGTGACATTTTTTGACTCTTACAGGGAGGAAGTTGCACAAGAGGCCCCAGGCAAGGCTGAAGGGAAGGAATTGGAACCACGACCTCAAAATCAACAGGTTTGGCAAGGAGGGTTTTGGGTCGGGGTTATTTGTGGGTAGGAATGGATTTCCTAAATATCGAGCAGCAATGTTTCTAAATGTTATTGTTTAAACAACAGCTCTTTCCACATCCAGCATTGGTGGATGCTGCAACCAACAATCAAACTATTAACCCACAGTTTTGAGATTGGAATAAGTCAAATCAGGCTCAGTTTATCAGGTAAGATAATTCCATTTTTTGTACACGATCAATTCTCACATTTCCTGTTGTATAACTCATGAAACCATTTTTATTTCAGCCCTGGGAAGGGCACTGCTGGTGTTGAGTTTGAAGAAACCAGGGATGTCAATAAATGCCTGAGATAAAGGAGCTGTTCTTTGTGAGTTTTTCCCAAAAGATTTGGTGTAACTCAGCACCAGGCTGCTCTTCTGTGTTTAAGACATGGAGCAATCCAAAATCACCCACTCAGAAATGAAACAGTAGTGCAAAAAATTACACCAAATTATGTTATTTCCAGACAGTACCACAGCACACCTGTAGGGATGTGATCAAAAATTAGGAGTATCCACATCTCCAAGTAACAGTCCCAAAAAGAAAATTCACCTGATCCTGAGAGATGCTCTGTAGATTGCTTTGTATTTTGAATTTCTAAAGCAAATACCAAAGCAGTGATTATGATCTGCTAATGACTTTTCCACCTACTCCTTGAAACTGTTTAACAACCTCGAGGTAAAAGTTTGAACAGAAACCATTCGTTTGCCTGGGGTACTTTCTCTGGAATGTTTAAAGACAC
The DNA here is from genome assembly GCF_000277835.1 of Geospiza fortis. Lineage (NCBI taxonomy): Eukaryota > Metazoa > Chordata > Aves > Passeriformes > Thraupidae > Geospiza > Geospiza fortis. Next base: position 737,143 of record NW_005054298.1, on the reverse strand, counting down.
AATTTTTTTTTTTTAAGAGGAAGATTATAGCGAATAATAAAAACTCTGAAAATTAATCTGGCAAAACATTCCTGCGGGAACCCCCTCGGGTTAGGATGAGGCTGTGCCAAGCACAGCAGCTGGGATTGCTCCCAGGGGAGCCATCAGCTGCAGGGCTGGAGCTCTACAAGCTGCCCTTTCCCTGCAATGGTGTTCACATGTGTGCAACGTGCAGGGAAAACACAGATGGATTTATGGAGGATGAAGGAATATCGTGCTGTGCAATTATTTATGGTGTTAAAATGTTTTTCACTTTTTTGTAATAGTCCTGACCAGTGCTGCTCACTGGAATGAAAGCTGAGCCTTGGCTTCTGCCCATCCTTGCCTTCCTGACATTTACATATTTGCAATAATTATTCCTAAATACTACAACAGGTACTATAGAAAACCCTTTCTATTTCTCTATGTTGTTTAAAAGCCATAAATTTTATTTTTTTTTAATATAAAGGTAGCCCATGACAAACTAGGAAAGGAACAGGTATTTCCTGAATCTGTCAAGCACTGATGGCTTCCAGAAATGATCCCAAATCCACCTTTTCCACAAGAAGAAAGGAAAGCTGTTTGACACACAAAATCCAGGATGACAGAACCCTGGAATGATTTGGATTGGAAAGGACCTTAAAGCCCATCCTGCTGTGTGCAGGGACAACTTCCACTGTCCCAGGGTGCTGTCCCAGCCTGGCCTGGGACACTGCCAGGGATGGGACAAATCTCAGAAATATCAGATGGATCAATATCAGAAGTCACCATCCACCAGAAAAAGGGATTGTAAGAATGTGAGGACAGAAGAAAATTAGAGAAGATGGGGCAGAACTTGCAGAAATAGCAGCAAAGTTGTGCAAGAAGTGAAACCAAAGGACCTCAATGCAGCATTGACTGAGGGGAGAATCTCATTACTAAGGAAAGGAAATTCTGACAGAGCTGACTGAATCCATATCCCAGGCAATTTGTGTTGTACATACACCAGGTATAGCAGCACAACTCACAATTATGCTGTTCACCCACAGAATGCGGTAAAACGCCATGAAACAAAATCTAATTTTTATATTTAAAATCCACAAACCTCAGTGATTGTTGTGCCTTGAACAAGTGGTCAGTGTGAATTCCCAGAAATTCTCCCAATCTCACTCTTGCAGCACTCTCTGCTCCATTACAAATTGCTTGATTATAAAAAGTGAGCTCAGAAGTTTTCTGTCGAGGGGGTTTTTCTTCCTGCGGGGAAACACCAGCAATCACCAAGCTTTTCCACAAAGAATTCAGCTCAAATCAAGATAGATCTCAACTTTGACACTAAAAAAGTGCAGGGAAACAGATTAGCTGGCAGCTTTTTAAGCAGCTGGCAGGGAATAGCTATAAATTCACTTCTCCCACTGGCTCCCAAGGAAATTTGCTTTCCTGATTACTGGAAAGAGACTCATGGGGGAGGCTGGTGCAATCAGAACATTCTGTAGTGCAGCAGCACTTCAGAGCTTCAGAAATCCTTGCACTGAGATTTAAACCACGTGGACACAACTTTATTGTCTAATTTTCCCTTTGAAAATTCGGATGGAGTTGTTTCAAAAGAAATAAACTTAGGTCCCCATGTTTATTTGGTCCCACCTTTGTGGTTTTTAGTAAAATCTTTTCCCCCATTCTCTGTAGCAGCCACATAGGTGGGGGTTTGCAGTTCCTGGCTGCAAGACACGAGGGCAAATAGTTTCATTTTAACTCACAGCTCATAATTTTAAATTTTGTGTCATTTTAATTTCACATCCCCGCTATTTCCAAGGAAATAAACAAGGCAGGGAGACGCTGCCACTCCTAATCCCCCTGCTGGTGCCAAGGTCACGGAGGGAAGGCCAGGTCAGTGCATTAAGTGCTGAGTGCCAGTAATAGCTGCTCTTGCTTGGAGATGTCACTTTGCATTTGTCTGGAGAAGTCAGCAGAGGAGTTCAAGCCGCCCTGATGGAGGTGATGGGCAGAGTGTGCCGTTTTTAATCAGTAAATTGGTTTACAGGAGCAAACTTTCTGTTCAATTGGCTCACAGCATTAGAGCAATGTGCAAGAAATTTCATTTTACCTCAGAATTATTCTGTTCACAAAGAATTTGCGTCATGCATTTCTTTTTGTATCTTCCTAATTCAAATCCAGGTTCTGGGCTTTATCTCAGATGTGAGGTGATAAGAAAACACCACAACTGCAGTTAAACAGGGAAGGTAAGAGCCAGGCTAACCCACACTCTCCCATCCCTTCTCCAGTTTCCCAGAAAGGGAAGTGCTTATACCTCCTTTTCCTATGAATATCCAGTATAATTCAGCTATTTAAATGTCTTGGGCTCCTTTAAATCACAGCATTATTAGAAGGCTCCAAAATATGTCTTAATAAAGTAAATTTTTTGTCTGTTTGGGTTTGTTGGGGATTTGTTGGGGATTTTTTTAATCATCCTTGTTGTGCAATGTGGCGAAACATCCGAATTCCCAGCATTTCTTCTGGAGTATTTTCTTCCTGGGAAGGAACATAAGAGGTGAAAGAATGGGAAGAGCTGTAGGATCTCTGCTCACAGGGTGCTCTGAAGGCCTCAGGAGTGCACATGTTGACTATAACCAGATGGCTGCAGGCTGCTAAAATATTCCCATCTCCAACACTGCCAATATTGCAGTGACTCCTGCTTTTCTCAGCAGTGTCACTGACCACGTCTGCTTTTGTTAAGTGTCCCATACAAAGCTGCAGAGTGGCTTCCAACCTTTCCCAAACTTTCTGCCCTTCACACCCCCACATCCCCAGCTCTGCCCCAATTCCAGCTTTCCCCACACTTGATTACAAACCTTCTCATGGACATAGTTTTGACTTAATTAATCATCCTCTTAATGAGCAAACCCAGCACAGCAATGTCAGGGCTCAAAAATTATCTGCACAGCTTTAAACACAGAATCTTTTATAACTCAGAGCATAGCCAGGGATATTAGGAGAGTTTTAACAGATTTACTGTATTCAATAATTTAACTAACACATGGATTTAATAAATAACTGCCTCAGGTTGAAAGGTGTAGCTGGGTGTGTATTCTATTTCCATCTGTTAGAGGTGGGGCAGTTATCCTCTGTTCATTGGGAAGTTTTTTCTTTATCTCTTCCACACCAATCCTCCCTCCAGGAGATCTCTTCTGTCCATGGGCCATTAATTATTAATTATCTTCTGTCCATGGCCACTGAGTGTCCCTGCATGGCTGACAAAATTCCATCATCCCATGGGGAAATGCTCCACCCAGGGGAGGAGCCAAGCATTCCTACCTGGATACAATCTGAGCCTGGAGCAGCACAGCAGCCTTTGCCCACTGCATTCCCAGAGGAGCAGCTTTCTGCTCCCTGCATTCCCAGAGGAGCAGCTTTCTGCTGCCCTGCATTGCCAGAGGAGCAGCTTTCTGCTGCCCTGCATTCCCAGAGGAGCAGCTTTCTGCTGCCCTGCATTGCCAGAGGAGCCCAGGCCCATCTGCAGCAGCCCTGGAGCTGCAGAGGAAAACTCCCCCCTTGTGCAGGATCCCTGCTCCAGCAGCAGCACAGCTGGCACTGCAGGAGGGCTGAGCCCCCATGGGATGGGGCTGTGCCACCCCCTGACACACAGGGGGACAGCTCCTGCTCTCACTCTGGCAGTAGTTAATTTTCTTTTTTTTTTTTTTGTATATTGCATTTATATCTTTTTTTTAATTTTCCTAGTAAAGAACAGTTATTCCTGTTCCCATCTCTTTGCCTGCGAACCCCTTAATTTTAAAATTATAATAATTCAGAGGGAAGGGGTTTACATTTCCCATTTCAAGGAAGGCTCTGCCTTCCTTAGCAGACACCTGGCATTTCAAACCAAAACAGTAACACTGTAGGATATGAAAGGGTTGTGATGTCCACCATGCAAGGGCAGACCTACAGAGAAACCCCAATGTCCCAGTGCCCCACCCTGCTCCATTGCACCCAAATTCCTGCTTCCCACACCTCCTGCACCCCTTCCAGCCAACCCCACTCCTGATGCACCTGAGCACCTTTGGATCCACCTCCTCAGCTCTGGGTCTCAGATCCCTCTCCCACTTCCCCTCCTCATTTCCCATCTATTTCAAATTCTTTCCATGCTTCCAGGCCCCACACTGAGCAGAAGATTCTTGGGAGTTTGGTCACTCTTGGAGTACAATCACACTGATAAATAGAAGTTTGCAAGTTCACATCAGTTTGTCACATCCTGGCTGGTGGAATTATTCATTGCAGAGGACAAATTGTGTGTGAGAGCCCCATTTATCCGACACCAGTTCCATGGGACAATCCATGGCAGGTCTCAGCCTCCTCTGGAAGGTGGAAATCATCCCATCCCAGCCAGCTGAAAGGGCCTGAATCATTTCTCTGATTGCCCACACCTCCCACAGAAAATACTGGGCAGAAAAGGTGATTAGCATCCCAGTTAACAGAGCCCAAAGCTATTAGTAATAAATCCATTAGAACTTTTAATTAAAACCCCGAAACTCGTCAGGCAAAATCCACCCCATACAATAAAATAAATTTATAATATCAGTAATAATTAGCAATGCATCCTGTAGGATTAAAAATCATTAAAATAATTACATTTTGAAGTATTTTTAAATAGGTAATAGACTGCTTCAAAGACACTAATAAAATTATATTCAGAACCTGTAGGCTACTGTCCAGGCAGGATATACTCTGAGTGTAGTCTAAAATAATCAACTTTCAAGTAATTAACAAGTAGCAGGCACTGGATAATTATTTTTAATGATCTTGCCTTCCTTCTTGAAGATAACAAAGATTTGGGGCCCCTCTGAGCAAAATTTGGAGACAGACACACTTTGTGTGTTGCCCAACATCCAAAAAGAAACAGGCTCTAAATATTCCAAGATTACAGGGGCACACAAATAGTCTGGAGCCCAAAATTCCTATTGAGGAAAACCAAAAGTCAATTCAAATATCAGTTGTCCAGGGTGATAAGAACTGGTTTTACCTGCACTTGCCAAAATTCAAGTTGTGTTATAAAAAGGCTCAATGGACTTGGTCAATATTAGTCTAAAACCACAAGGAAAATGAGTCTGCAGGATAAATTCCTGAGCTGGTTGGAAGTTTAGGGGATTTTCCTTGTTCTCTGCTTCCAGAATTTTTGCAGAAAATATGCAAAAGCCTGAAGGAAGGGAAGAGAATGATACAGCTTCCATGAAGTGAAAGGTTAGGGGACAGAGCTCCACATTTCCAAAGCAGCTCCACTCCACTCTGGGTCCCAGCCCTAAGCTGAGCGGGATTTCTGGAAGCTCCTGGGATCTGAACTGCTCCATCCAGCCCAAATCTGCCAAACTGGTTCATAAACAACCCCAGGCAGAGATGGATGGAGCTGCAGGACAGCTCCAGCCTAAAAAACTCCCAGTAGGAAACAACTTCCTGGGAAAATGATCAGGTGCAGAGGAGTGGAAGTAGCTTGTCAAAATTAAAGCTTAATTAAAATATGAGGAGCAGACCAACATTAAATGGACAAGCTGGACCTTTAGTACAAGGCTAGATGAAATGATACCACTTAAAAAAGCTCTTTGTACAGCACTAAATCTCCAAAACTCAAAGCCCAGAACCAATGCTTTACTTTGCCCAAAATAAAAAATTGTCTCAAGATTCAATTTGGAGTTGAAAAGAAGTTATTAATTTCTAAACTTCCATTAAAAATTCCAGAATAATGCAACAGCACTGCCAAAGCTGAGCATGGTCAAGCATTCTCAGGTGTTTATCAATATCCCCTTATCATTTAGACTATCTGCAAGCAGAACACCAGGTGAGATTGGCAGATGTTTGGGGCTGAGGTGCTGACAACAGCTCAAAAATGCACAGCCACAATTGTCCTCAACGAGGAGAATTTGGGTAATAAAGCACTGAAAGGCATCAGCAGGTGGCTCCTCCTCCCCTGTTTCATGTGATCAATGGGAATTCGCCTGTTCCTGAAGACATTTGTCTGATTTAACAATATTTTTTTTTTTATCCCAGAATCATGGAATGGTTTGGGACACCTTCCACTGTCCCAGGCTGCTCCAAACCCATCCTACCTGGCCTTGGACACTTCCAGGGATCCAGGAGCAGCCCCAGCTTCTCTGGGAGCACGTGCATCACCACCCTTGCAGCCAGGAATTCCTTCCCAAGAGCTAAACTATATTCCAATCAACAACTGGGCCAAAAATTAAAATTTTTCCACACCATCCACTGGTGTTTCCTGGATATCCATCCAATACCAAGGCTGCACATGCACGCAGAGACTGAAAATCACCACGCAGTGCTAATAAGCAGAATGTAAAACAGTCATTAAAGGCAAATGTAATGAACTGTTAAGTCTAGACTATTCCACAAAGACTGGCAATAGGCTGGATTTTGAGCTCTTTTATGATGGGTTCTGGAAGAAAAAGTAACCAACATGAAAATGAAGTTTGAGAAAAAAAAAATCCCTCAGAAGATGTTGCAGTTTTAAGGAAGAATGATAAAAAGTGTTTTAAAGAGGAATAAGAGAGAAAGCAAGCTGATAGAACAGGATGAAAAAAACCCAAAACACTAAAAAGACATTTATCTGAAATGCTTCTTCATGAGAAAAGTAAAATAAATAAACCCAGTCATCAAGGTAGTGGTGAAGAGCAGCTCTGTGAGTGAGAACTGAGCTTGGCAGGAAAATAAAACTGAAGTGATACAAACTTGCATATGCTGAGAGTCCAACTGAGAATTGTCATTACCACAAAGATTCAAATTAATGACAGGAGATTCGTGGAGGAATAATAAAAAATTTAAGTGAGCAGGGACAAATGAGAAATCATTAAAACTTTGAAAAAACCTCAGATGTAGGCAGCATAGCTTAACACAACTCTGAAAAATGGGGGGAAAATGAGTCCTGCCTATTCATTTTTCAATGGGATAAACATTAGTGCTGCAATTGTATTTCACTCCCTGGCGTTCTGTCGTTGGCTTTATGGGGCAATGACTTGACTTAGAAGCAGGAAGAGAAAAAATTAAGGTACAATCAGAAAGCAGCTTCAAGTTTGACTTGTTAAATCAGTTGGCAGTGGGGTATTTTGACCTGAAAAGGCCATGTAAAAGAAATTGTGGAGTTCCAGCCAGCCTGGAAACCAGCTTGGCTAAGCCACAGCAGGTGAAGTCCGGCCCTGTCAGCTGGGCTCAGTGCTCTCAGCAAACCTCTGGGGCTGGGAAATCCTCCAGTTGTCTGCAATAAAGTTCAATGGATTACACTTGAATAGATTGAATAGATTCATTTTTTTTCTGCAAAGGTCAATAGATTGTCCAGAGTCAAAATTGATACCCACCAGCACTAATTCTAAAAATGATCCCAGCCCATCACAGGCTCTGTGCCCTTCTCTGTACCCCTCTGGCTCTGAGTTCAGGTTGTTTCCATCTCCTCCTGCTTTGCCTGGTTGGGATCGAGCTGGAATGAGACAGCAACACTCTTACTCACACTATACACTTGTAATCTCAGTGCTATTTTTCAATTTTGGAAGCTTTCTCTATGTCCTCAAGTCAAATACAATATTCTCTTGTGGGTTTGTGCCTTTCAGAACAGAAAGTGCAAAATCCTCAGCACCCAGGGTTCCAACACCTGGGACAAACTGATGGAAATTTGTGGGTTCTGCACAGAGCTCTGTAAGATCTCAGCTTTTTCTTGGGACATCACAGCAGAGAATCACAGAACCATTGGAAAGGAACTCCAAGATCATGGAGTCCAAGGTGTGGCAATCCCCACCTTGTCACCCAGCCCAGAGCACTGAGTGCCATATCCATTCCTTTAGAAGTCATAGTGCACAGGCCTGCAGGGAAATAATAACCAAATTCCTGTCCCTAATTACTCCTTTTCAACAGAGAAGCTCATTTAAAGTGCGAGGTATCTGTGATGATGCTGGGTATGAATGTGCTGTCCCCCCAAAATGAGCAGCAGAGCCCTCCTCAGGCAGCAGTCCCTGATGGTGGAAAGCTCCCCTGGCCCCCAGAGGATGTGAGCAGAGGGAAAGCAGCTCTGCAGAGGCAAACTGGGCACAACTGGGCCCAAGCGGGAGCTTTGGAGCAGCCTCAAGCACTTGGCAGGACCCAGGCCCAAAGGTGGAAGGGCTCCCCTGACAAACACAGCCAGAGCTCAGCCCTGCAGAGCTGTCACTATGTGCGGAGCTCCAGGATGTTCCCTGAAGCACAGTAATTCCTGTATCCAGCCACTCCTGCCCTTGGATCAAGTCTGGCCACTTGAGGGACTAGAGAAAAACAGGCAGTAATCGAGCTCAGGCTGGGATTTTTGCACTTAAAGCAGAATTATATGGACTTACATCACCTCTCCACCTGAAGCAGGCTCATATTTACCAGGGTGGTGTGAAAGACCCCTGGCCATCTGGGATTTTTATTGAAAGAAGAGACCAAGCCTAAGAAGCAGCTAATACTCACTGCAGCAGCTGTGCACTGTCTCCAAGGAGAATTATGGGCCAGGCCTTGCATGCGTGGCATTGCTCTGGGAGGAGCTGATTAGACACACTTTGGTGAGGAGAGAAATGTTCTCCATCAAATAAACAGTTGGAGAAGGCAATTCTGGATGCATCCTCACACGTTTGCCTCTGCTGCAAATACAGGGTGATTCCAGAAACTCCTTTGTTGGTTTTTGTAGAAGTAATTAATTCTGGCTATAGAATAGGCAGCGGAGCTAATTACAGATGGAAAGTATCTATAAAATGAATTAAAATTCACAAGCAAACATTGCTGAAGGAGTTGACCATTTATTTTTAATGCTTTTAGGAGCATCTATACTTGCAAAGAGGAGCATAATAGCATCGAGCAAAAACTTCTCTTTTGAAGAATATGATTTTAAAAAGTGAAATACGCAGTGTGGGTGCATTTAAGATGTTATCTTACACATTCTCAAGCTACTCCTGACACATATGGTACAAATTCTGTTGTCTTTGAAGTCATAAGCTGACTGGGACACTGGAAATATACTGAGGATTTAGTTAAATTCTACCTCTACCCACATAAAGTTGTAGAAAATACCAATTACTTCTGAGTTTTGTTCATTATTTATATCTATCTAAACTGAAAATAAATAAATTCTGTTGCTGGAATACAATTCTCAATTTCTGCAGGCACCACAATTAACTCCTGCACGAATATTGCAGCTGTAATGTTGTGTTACACCCCTTGTGATAGAGCTGAAAACCCCAATTATTTAATGTCTGACACAATCGCCACATTCTGAATTTCTCTAATGCACAAAATCTTTTTCTGATGTAATACTTTAAACACCTGTAAAATTAATGAATGGACCCCATATATTGTGCATAAATCCTCATTTCTTTCTGTTAATAGAAGGAAAAGATTTTTCTGTGGGATTGATTCTCCCAGTTTTTAAGAACTGCTCTAACAGACAGATCCCAGCATGGAAGAATTAAGGATGCCAAGGTTTGTTGTTTTAATCCCAACAGAAATGAGAAAAATAATAGCAATTCTCATTTATGTAATTCTTTTGGACATGAGGGTGTCTGGTGCTTACAAATTACCTTGGCTGGTTGTTTTTGTTCACGTGGCACTTTTCTAAAACTGAAGAATGAACAAATGGGAACAAACAACCTGCAATAAACAAGTGGCCATTCTTTTCTTCCAAAGATTTTATACATCAGTGGCTTGAAATAATATGGATGCTATTTCCAGCCACTTAAAAATAACTCCTAGTGCAGTATTTTCTTGTTACTATTGAGGGTGGGAGCAAGAATAGCTTTCCAAAAGAATATTTGGCATAGGAGCAGTGTGCTATATTTTTTTTAATAAAAGATCTCATGACACAAAGGCATCTGAGACTCAAGGACATGGAAATTCAGCTGGAGCCCTCACATGAAAAATGCACCTTATATCCCCCAAAATTCTTGATTGGTAAAGAATCATTATAAATAATTATGTGGGATTGGAAATATTAAATGGACTGCAACAAGTTGATTTATGGTAGCAAATAAAAACATACTCACAGGCTATTAACACACTACTCAGTGTAGTGTTTACTACATGAGTGTAAATAAATTTCTTCCAGTAGATCTTTATTGGGACCTGCCAGTCTATTTCCACTTGAGACTCAGCTGGTTAGATCCTGACCTGGTGCAAAATAAAATAATTGACAGGATTTCTTTCTAGTGAACTTAAGAATTAAAAATAAAACAAACAGCACTAGCATTAATTCCTTTGTTGATGATTAAATAAGAAGTGCTTTCTGCCACTCTTCATTCTTAGGCAGCACTTGATTCTTCCCAAGAATGTCAGCAAGTCCCTGCTGAGCCCTCTGATCCCCCCCAAAGCTAAAAGTGTAGTGCAGGGTCACCAGGATGCCTGCAGGGACCCTGGGCTCAGCAGCACCCAGCAGCGACTCCGTAAGGACAGCCCGGCTTAAAAAAGAGCCCCAAAGAAATAGGAAACTGCAGCAAACCCCAAAAGGCTGCAATGATCTCACCCCGCATTTCAGGAGCCTCTGGAGGAGCAGCAAAGAGAATATTGGGACTATTTTGGCCCCAGCTATGCACAGGGGGTGGGTTTGCTGTCTGCAGGGAAAGCTGGCCTGTGGGAATGGCTTTGGAGTGACCCAGTGCCACAAGGCGCTCAGTGGGCTCAGGGAGCTGGGACAGGAGCAGGAGAACCTCCCAAAATCCAGCCTGGAGACCATTGCAATGGGTCAGAGATCTGACAGGAGAACCTCACCTGGAGATCATTGCAATGGGTCAGAGATCTGACAGGAGAACCTCACCTGGAGATCATTGCAATGGGTCAGAGATCCCACAGGAACACCTCCCAAAATCCAGCCTGGAGACCATTGCAATGGGTCAGAGATCTGACAGGAGAACCTCACCTGGAGATCATTGCAATGGGTCAGAGATCCCACAGGAACACCTCCCAAAATCCAGCCTGGAGATCATTGCAATGGGTCAGAAATCTCACAGGAACACCTCCCAAAATCCAGCCTGGAGACCATTGCAGTGGGTCAGAGATCTGACAGGAGAACCTCACCTGGAGACCATTGCAATGGGTCAGAGATCTCACAGGAGAACCTTACCAGGAGATCATTGCAATGGGTCAGAGATCCCACAGGAGAACCTCTCCTGGAGATCATTGCAATGGGTCAGAAATCTCACAGGAACACCTCCCAAAATCCAGCCTGGAGACCATTGCAATGGGTCAGAGATCTGACAGGAGAACCTCACCTGGAGATCATTGCAATGGGTCAGAGATCTCACAGGAGAACCTCCCAAAATCCAACCTGGAGACCATTGCAATGGGTCAGAGATCTCACAGGAGAACCTTCCAAAATCTCACCTGGAGATCATTGTAGGAAACCACTGAAGGTTTTAAAAGTGCAACAAAGCAGCTCTGGCTGCAGTTCAGTCTGGCTGCAGTTCCCCACTCTGTCCTGACACACCCGTTTGTCATTTCAGCACATCACCAGGTACCATTTCTCATTGAATTCCTGCATTCTCCAGCTACATTTCAGTACCAAAACTGTGAAATGTTTAACTTGTACCTGTGCTGGGAACCAGTTAAGTGGGATTGGTGGAGCTGAGTGGGATGGAGGCAAGAAGGAAACTCTTCCATTCCTCTATGTCAAAGTGAATCCCACTGGAATTCTGACTCAGGGGGCTCCAAGGTGGAATCGTGGAATTGTTAAGGTTGGGAAACCCCTGTGAGATCAACTCCAACCATCACCAGTGTCCACCACAATCCATGTCCTCAAGTGCCACATCCACACATTTTCTGAACACTTCCAGGGATGGGGACTCCACCCTTCCCTGAGATGTTCCAATGTTTTACAGCCCATTCCTTGAAAGAATTTTTCCTAATATCCAATTTAAACCTTTCCTGACACAACTTGAGGCCCTCTCCTCAATTATTACCATTGGAAAAATTTATTTTGGAAAAAAAATTGCTTTGGAAACAAAATTGATGTTGTGGATTTTTGATTTTCTTATAGCAAAAGACAGCTCTTGACTTCATATCCATTCTTAACCCTCATTTAATAATCCAGAATATTTATATTATTAAATAGTTATTTGTAACAATCATGCTGACTCTCAATGATTTGAAGACATTTTCCTATTTAACCATTTGCATTCTTTGTCTAATAATTATCAATTTTAGTGATCCTAAATACCTCATGAAAAAACAACTGGACAGAAATTGCATGGAAGAGAACATAAATTATATCAACTGATAGAATTCAGACAGAAGAGACAAAGTTTGGGGCCCCTCCTCAGGAGCAAAAATGCCATAGAATTTTTTAAACTTTTACGAGTGTGTTTTCTGATTTATGGTGTTTAAGATGAGATTTTGAACTGTAAATGGTGATAACTCACTTGTCAGGTATGACAATATCTGCTGTAAAGAAATAAAAGGGGAGGGCAAAACGGGGATCTCACTGTGATCAGTGAAGTACTACAGGGAGCAAACCCCCAAGGAGTGCACACTGCCAGCAGATGGAAAAGTTCCTGTGCTAAGATGTTTGGAAGTAACAAAAAACATGGACAGGCAGGAAAATTGAAATTCAGATCTCCCAGCTCTGAATTCAAATTGTATCAATGCACTTGGATTGATTATTCAGACACAGCAGCCAAAAATCACTTAGCAGGGAACAGAATCCACTGCAAATTCCTGCAGCAGCCTTTGGAATCTTTTCTCCACAGACCAAAAAATCTTCCCATTTCAAGAGCTCATGAGAAATACAGCGGACCACTATTCTATTTTCTTAAGTTTTAGAATAATGAGCCTTAATTTCTTGCCTAGAAGCAAAGAAAGGGAATTTTTATGGCAAATCATTTGATGTAATTCTGTATGAAAAAAGCAGGTTTTTCATTGAATTTGGGTTGGCAGCAAAAGCCCGGGGATATATCAAAACCTCTCCTCAAAAGAAGGGATTTTAATCCTGATTTATAGGATTCCTCAAGGCACAAAGCCTTGATAATTTTTTTTAATATCCCAAAAAATCAAGAATTCTTGTGAAATACATGTGATAGAGGGTGTGGACCCAGCAAACACGAGTTCAGCCACCACCCTTAACCTACAAGGCTCAGACACAAGAAAGAAATTAAGACATGAAGCAAATGCTTCTGTCAATCCATCCCCAGGATGGATCCTGAAGGATGTTGATATCAGCAACAGACGTTCATAAAGCAACAGAAAAATACTGAATTTACCACAAATTTTAAACAAAACTGGAAATTTGTTAATAATCAGGTGTAGAGAGTTATGGATTACTAAACTCTCACCAGCCAAGCAAGGGCAGATTTCAGCATTAATGGATTCAGAGAATGGATTCCTCAGTAATTTCAAGGGCAGCAGAACCTCAGCTTGAACTGTTCCCAACCTCTGCTCTCAGTGGTGAACTTCAGCATCCCCAGAGTGAGTCAGAGTTTGCACAACCAGGAAGACTGTGGGGATGAAAAGGACTGGACAAGTCATTCCCAGCACCACGAGTGCTCCATGGCTGGAACTGCATGGAAAAATCCCCTCTTACTGAAAAAACAAAGGATGCCTGTGGAACATTTGGCTCCACATCCCAGCTCTCCCTCCACCTGTTATCTCTGTTATTTTTGGCAGCAGTGCTGGGGGAGTCCAGTTGAAGTGTGGATTTCACTGCTCAACCTGTTGGCAAATTCCATCAAGGGGGGTTTCTCCATGCCTGGTGTCATGGCAGGGAAGTGAAGAATCCATAAGAAAACAGAAAAATCAGAGGTGTGAGCCCCTGTGGAGGCATTCCCTCCCAGGATAACGTGGAACTGGGAGAAGGAAGCCACAGGATGAATTCTGCAGTGCTCTTTGTGTCTCTGGTCTCTCCCAGTTTGCTGTTGCTGCTCTGGGGTCATTTCCCTTTGGATGAAGTTAAGATGGCTTAAAATGAGAATAAAACCCCTGAGCTGAAGACCAAGGTAGATTTTTTGCAATGTGGACTGATATCAACAAAATTCAATTTCTAAATGGTTCTAGTGATGCCAGCAAAGGGAAACCATGAAGTGAATATGGCCCTGACAAAATCCCTAATTGGGGCTGAATGATGCTCATCACCTCATTCTCCTGGCTGGGGATGTCACCAAGGCCTGTAACACCTCCAGCTCCTGCAATCAGCCCTTTAGGATCTTCCTGAGCAGGAGTCTGTACCCTGAGCAGTGGTTTTGTGTGTGTTTTCAGGGTTTTTGTTTCACTTCAATAGCCACTGATGGTGATTTAAAAATCTATTCATGCTTTTGGCCTCCGCAATCTCCTGCGGCAGCGCATTCCAAAATTTAATTCCGTGCTATTTAAGAACACTCCACGTTTGCATACTGCCTGGTTCTTGTGTATGAAAAAGGATGAAAAATGATGTTCTGTGCACCTTTCCCACACTATTCATGAATTCAGAGGCTCCCCCCATAACTCTGCATTTCGTGTTCTCATTGCAGAGTGGAAAAATCCTAAAGAATTCAATCTCTCCTCACAGAGCAGTTGCTCCATAATTTTGATCACTGTGTGTGCTCACTGTGACATCTCAAGTTACTGTCTAAACTTTGCAAGACCACGGGACTGGTTTAAATAAACCACAGCTTTGCTGGAAATCAGAATTACAGTTAAAAAGCAAATTATAATCACAGCCAAAAACATTGTTAGAAGTTGTCCCTTTTATAAATACAGGGCAAAAGCAACACAAGTGACTAACAGTGTTGTCATGTGAGGTGTTGGTCCAAAGGTCTCTCATAAAAAAGTCTAAGTTATAAAAAGACTTTTTATGGCATATAAAGTCATAAAAAGATTCTCACTCACACATGAGAAGGATGCTGCCCTTATCTGTAACCAGGGAAAAGCAGCAGCTCCAGACAGGTAAACTCTGGGCAGTGGGAGGGTACAAATTCCCAGTGGAGAAATACCCCAGGGAGAACACGGGGCAGTAAATCAGCCCCTGGGCTAAGGAGATCTCAGACAGGCAAAAAGCAGCAAGCTGGAACAGCTGTGCCCCAGGAAATGCAGAACAAATGGATTTGCCACCTCCTGACTCCAGGGATCCCAGTACCTCTGGAGAGAACAGCAGGGGCAAGCAGGGAAATTGGGAATTGTAATTGGATTTGCTGAACAAGTTAGAAACATCCAAATTGCTGCTTCATTTCAGTGCTAAATGTGTTTTGCTCAGAAAGGAGGGTAGAGATGACTGAAATTAACAGAACTCTGCAAAATAAAATAGGTAGGATGGGTCTTTAAAAAAAATTAAATAGGGTCTTTAGCATGGAGATGGAAAGTGAGAGGGGCTGAGCAGAACAATTCCTACAGGGATGATGAGCTGACCATGGCCAGTGCACATCCTGCAGCACCCAGGGCAAATTCCACTGGCACTGTGCTGGGAGTAGAACAGGGGTGAGAATTCAGCTTGCCCAAATTACAGCCCATAATAAGATACATTTGGGGTTCAGCTGACAGACTGGATTAAAAGATCACTGCCTGGCTGGAGGTGTCTGCATTGCCACCTTTATTGTCCCTAAAACCTGTCACAACCTCTCTGTCACATATTTCCAGGTAAATGGTCTCTGATCCATCCAGGGCACAAAGATCCAAGGTCCCATATCAATGGGAATGATATCAATTATATTATTTGGAATTGTATCAATGACATAATCAATCAATACACTTCCAATATGTCAATAACTCACTTTAACCTCAGCCATTTGACAGAACTGTATTAAGAAACTCTATGTGAAGTTTTTCATGAGTTTTTCCATTGTTAACATCTCCTGTATAACTCAAGGCCACAACTGGCAATTTGGTTTTTGTTAAATTAGAACTTCTTTTCATTACAAAGAAAATTTTTCTTGAAAAGCTTTCTTAGAGTTTGAAAAAAAAAATTAAATTGTGTTTTTAAATCCTGACATGAAAAACTCAAAAATCCTTGAACAGTTCAAATTCATAAACTGAAGTAAACTTTGAAAATGCACAAAGGGGTTTATTCCAGATTGGCACATATGTTAGAGGAAATTAGGATTTATTTATGATAATGAAATTAATTTTAAAAAAGGCAAGAAGAGGAGGGACTCAGTACTAAATTTACTGACATCTTTTTCAAAGTGTTCTCATAGAAATATCCAGTTCCAATCAATTTTACTGTAACTGTTTTCAAGAAGGATGTTTGATGAGTGTAAGTACATTTAGACACCAAAATTATTTATTTTCATGTTTATCAAAACCAATATTCAGGATTTAACAAGTCTCTAAAATAGCAGAGTCAGTTAAGTAATAAAATTGATCATAAAAGTTTATTAATTTGCAGTTGTGATCAGGAAATGGGATTCAAATGAACCAGCTTAAATTAATTTCAAATCTTCTCTTGCCCAACCATTAAATAAATTTTTAATGTGTCTAAAAGACTGTAAGTATTAGGATATGACAAAAAAATTCAAGCTGAGCATTTCTGTCTACCAGCAGTACATATTTCAGAATTGAAATTCTCCTTTCCTCTTCTATTCTCCCATTTTAAGCAGAAATCACAGCTGAAAACAGCTGAGTCAAATGTATTTTATTTGGTCTGTAATGAGCATTTTTCAATGCTTCCCTGACTGTTCCCAATAAATTACTTTGTAATTAGACCACTGAATTTGGAGTTGATTTGCCAATGTCTGTGTGGATCATGGGACATTGTGTTTTTTATCAAAATTGCCTGAGATGAGGAGCACAGCAGGTTTCTGTTGCTGTGTCTTCTGAATTCAGGTGAGGTGGAATCCTTAAACGTTATCAAAGCACTCCCAGTTTGCTTTGAAATCCAAGCAACCTAAAAATAGGCTGAAAAAGCTTCTGGAAGAAGGAAAGTGTGGAGTAAACTTATTTCAAAACAGACTTTTCCCAGCAGAACAAATAATCTCTAAGGCAGGAGATGAGTGATGTGAAAAAGGATGATGTGCCATTAAAAAATCTTTATACTAAACAAGGTGCCTTGTGAAAGTATCCTTTTTCTCTTATAAAAGACACAGGGGTTGAAAATAATCAGTTCTGCCAATGATAACCTATTCTTAAATTCTATTTACTTGCTGTGTATGCTATCATTGTTTACTTGAAGTGGCTTATAAAGCTGCCTGACAAAAAATAGCATTATAATATTAAATTAGTAATTGATCAGCAGATAAATGGGATTTTCTTCTCCTCAGATTGCCACTGACTTTGGACCAGATGAAGCTGTGCTGGATTTATTACAAGAAAGATTGTGGGAACTCTGAGGTTCCAAAAGCTTCCCAACATGGGGAGTTCTGTGTCCCATGTCCCAGAACCTGCTGGGTGCATCAGTTTTGTGACTTCAGAGGGGTACTGAGGTGACCCCATCCCATTAATTCCACTTGCTCTTCCTCATTTTTGGGGTGAGGATGATTGCTGTGCTTCCCAGGCAGTGCTAATAGTCCCTTCCTAAATAATCCCACGGAGGCAGACGAGGAGAAGAGGAGCAGCATTAATCAGAGGGAGCTGAAATGAGTAGAATTAGCACAAAATAGTCCAAAATAGAAAAGCTCTAGACCACAAGATGAGACTTGTTTCATTAGCTATAAGTAGCACCATGTGTAGGAGCATATAAAGTGTGGCTACATTTCAAATATAAAAATATTACCATGAGGCTTCTCCCTCCCACTCTATTATACTCTCCAAGAGAAAAGAGAGTAGGTAGACAATGAAATTCTTAGTTCACTGCCAAGAATTCCAGTGCAAACAAATTATCAAGAGAATCAGGTAAGAATAATGATGTGATATTGATAGAGAAAGCAGGAACTCCGTATAAATTAAAGTTTAAAATAAACTGTAGGAGTGACAGAAGGAAAAGGTAAAGGCAGGCAGAGAGGAATCTCAGTATTTTGAGAGAGGGAAGGGATGGACACAG
>NW_005054298.1:702515-719219 GCF_000277835.1 Geospiza fortis | reverse complement strand
GGCTCTTTCCTCCTTGGATGACAGGAGCAGCAGCAACACAATGTCACAGACACATTTTATGAAAAATCCTTTCCTTAAGATTTTTCCTCCTGAAAAGCTGAGAGGCCTCAGGAACAAAATGTAAACATTGATTATCTGCTGCTGTGGAATGCAACAGGTGGATCTGTGATTGGTCTCATGTGGATGTTTCTAATTAATGGCCAATCACAGTCAGCTGGCTCGGACTCTCTGTCCCAGACACCAACCTTTGTTATTCATTCATTCTTTTTCTATTCTCAGCTAGCCTTCTGATGAAATCCTTTCTTCTATTCTTTTAGTATAGTTTTAATATAATATATATCATAAAATAATAAATCAGCGTTCTGAACATGGAGTCAGATCCTCGTCTCTTCCCTCATCCTCAGACCCCTGTGAACACAGTCACAACACAAGCCTCTTCTTATGGAAAAAAACAGGAATTTCAGCAGAAAGCAGCTCCTGATTGCCAAAATTAGCCTTTTGGAAAAGAGACTCTACTATTATCTTCACGAGGCAGTGGGGAGCAGAGGTGGCTGTGCTGTTTCTGAGGAAGTTTGGGATTTGAGCAGCTCAGTCCATTTCCCGTGGCTCCTGGGAATATTCCCGTTGGCTCCTGAGCTGAGCACACCAGCAGAGGTATTTTTACCCTGCCTGGCTTACTTTCCTTCCCAAGGTTATCCAGTGTGAAGTGATCAGGGCTGAAATCCCAATTCTGCTCCTTGAGCAATCTCAGGGATCGTTTGCTCTGACCTACTTTTCCTCCTGCTGGATGCTCCTGTGCCTTCCTGGGCTGGATGGGATCTAAATCCCCAGGGAATTCCCAGGAAAGGCAGCTCCTCTCAGCCACCAAGATTTCCTTCTTCTGCTGGAAACCTACCTAGGAAGACACTTGATCCTTCTCACAAAGATAAAGGCAAAATCTGCCAAATTCTAAATTATGGGATGATTTTGTTTGGTCACAAATTCAAATTTCATCGGTTCACTGAATTTGTAAAAGTGTTGGACAGAATCACATTAAATCCATTTAATGCCAATTGGATCAGGAGACTGAAGGAATTCCAAAGAATCATTGTTGAAAGTGAAAATAATGTCAAAAAAATGAAAAAATTAAGGAAGAAAATGTTTACCAACACACTGAATGTGCTCCCACTTAAAGATGCTCCAAGATGAAAAGTCAAGCACTTGAATAAAAAATTTCACTCAAACTCCTGAAGACATGAACAGAACTGATGCAAATATTTTATGCTGTTTTCCCCCACAAAAGAAAAGTCTGCCTGTAGAAATGTTCTGCTTTCCAGCTCTACAGATGGTTTTTTAAACAGAGAAAAGTAAAATTGTAAAATAAAAGTAAAATAAAAAAAGCAAAAGTTTAGCACTGGCCTTCATTCTTATCAAGAGGAACGACTGGAAGGGAAGTTGAGCCATTAATATGGATAATTCTTAAAGGAAAAAAAGGGAAAAATAAAAAAAAAATTACTTTGTGTATGTGTAATGTATGGGTCTATATGTACATGAAAAGCATTACATGTAAATTTTAGAATAACCAGAGGAAAAAAATGTTCTAAAATTCTGAGGACTTCCACATTTTACACACCTTAACATGATTATGTAGAAATTGGTAGCTCACAAAACTAAAAATTTCTGTTCTTCAAAGAAGACCTGAGCTAAATTCCATAAAATCAGAAGGGTTTTTGTTAAGATTTCTTCCCTCTGTTTTATTTTGCATATGTCATTTTATTGTATATTGGGGCAACATAACTGTTATTCAAATAAAACAAAACTAAAGATTAAAATGCTTTAATCCCCTGTGTCAGCAGTCAAAAAATATCAATAATTTTGATAGAAATGTCTTAGAACTGATGGAAATTAATGCTGTAAAGAGTAGAAATAAATAAATAAATATTTTATATATATATATAAAGAGTATATACATCTATATAAGAATGTTAACAAGAGACTGGACAATAATAAAGTTACATAGATCTGTCTGAATGGATTCTTGAGCATTTAGCATATAATTACCCTTTTCCAAACCAAAATGCATCCTATTATTAATGGATAATTATTATTATTATTAGTAATGGTTTACACCTCTGTCCTACCATGCAATTAGAGAGCACTACAAGACTGCACAAGATTTATTGAAGAGCCCCAGAAATGGTTTTTTTGGGAGTGTCCCCCTGCCAGGGAGGGATGTCCAGGTGAAGTTTCCCCCCTGTGTGCAGGGTTTGTTTTGGAGGAGTTCCACTTCTGTGATTCTTTAAGCTCTTTACAACTCCCTCATCTCATTTGCACTGCTGGAGATCTTTAAAGCCACTCTCTTCATAGTTAAAAACAACATAACAAGATTAGGCTGGGAGCCAAGGAAATCAACCCTGTGCCAAGCAGGCCTGGAATTCTAATTAGAGCATCGTTTGTATTAACCTCCATTTCCCACCAGAAGGACAATATGAGCACTTCTGTGATTGTAGCAGGAATTATTGATTCCAGCAATGGACTGCAAGGGAGAAACCAGGAAATGTAATCCCAGCGTTCTAGGGTAGGATTAATAGGGAGGTCATTCCGAAAAAAAATATATATTAATCTAAAAATGCTTTCTAGAAACCAGAAAATGTAATCTTAACAGCACAATATATTAATTAATTAATTAATTATAAATAAATCAATAAATATATATATATATATATAAAAATTAATAGGGAGGTCATTCAGACAAAAATATATATGAATCTAAATATGCTTTATAGAAACCAGAAAATGTAATCCTTACAGCACAGCTGGGGGGAGGTTATTCAGAAAAAATATATTAATTAATTATAAATAAATAAATATATATATAAATTAATAGGGAGGTCATTCAGACAAAAATATATATGAATCTAAATATGCTTTATAGAAACCAGAAAATGTAATCCTTACAGCACAGCTGGGGGGAGGTTATTCAGAAAAAATATATTAATTAATTATAAATAAATAAATATATATATAAATTAATAGGGAGGTCATTCAGACAAAAATATATATGAATCTAAATATGCTTTATAGAAACCAGAAAATGTAATCCTTACAGCACAGCTGGGGGGAGGTTATTCAGAAAAAATATATTAATTAATTATAAATAAATAAATATATATATAAATTAATAGGGAGGTCATTCAGACAAAAATATATATGAATCTAAATATGCTTTATAGAAACCAGAAAATGTAATCCTTACAGCACAGCTGGGGGGAGGTTATTCAGAAAAAATATATTAATTAATTATAAATAAATAAATATATATATAAATTAATAGGGAGGTCATTCAGACAAAAATATATATGAATCTAAATATGCTTTATAGAAACCAGAAAATGTAATCCTTACAGCACAGCTGGGGGGAGGTTATTCAGAAAAAATATATTAATTAATTATAAATAAATAAATATATATATAAATTAATAGGGAGGTCATTCAGACAAAAATATATATGAATCTAAATATGCTTTATAGAAACCAGAAAATGTAATCCTTACAGCACAGCTGGGGGGAGGTTATTCAGAAAAAATATATTAATTAATTAATTAATTAAACATAGCTATTAATTAATAAGGAGGTTATTCAGACAAACATATATATATATATATATATATGAATCTAAAAATGCTTCATAGAAACCAAAACATGTAATCTTAACAGCACAGCTTGGGGGAGGTTATTCAGACCAAAAAAAAAAATCTATTAATTAATGAAAAATAGATATTAATTAATAGGGAGGTTATTCAGACAAAAATATGTATTAATCTAAAATGCTTCATAGAAAAGTAAAAAGGAGAGTCCTAATTTAGCAAGAAGGATTTGATAAGCAGGACTATGGGAAGGGTATTTCTGTCCTAACCTGGTAAAACTCTTTCAATGGCCTTGGAATTTGGCATTTGGTGAAATTTTCACCATCACCCCAGGACAGGAGCCACCACAGCGAGACATTAAGTCAAGGAATTTCTAGAAAAAGGGAATTTTGTAGAAGGATGTTATTTGGTGAGTGATGTCTCCAAAATCCTAAAGATACCAGCCAGAACAGTTTATCATATAAAAGAATACATTTTAAAGACAATTTTTTATGAGAATTCAAATACCCTAATGAATTTACAAGACAATTCTGTGACTTCGATCACAGGTACTGTATCACTGTCTTTTATTGGAGAGTTTGAAAAGTGTGGCCTGAAATAAATATTAAAAATACACTTACAGCACTAATTCAAACAGGTACAACCAGTGAAATTAAAATAACATTCATATTTCAAACAGAAAATTGCCTAAATATCAGTATTATCAATGCCTGGGTATCCTCACTGAAACCTTTGCCATTCTTTGCAAAATAAACTTAACACAAACCCAACAAAAGCTGGGGATGTGTGGAATGAATGTGTTTATCCCAAGCTATTTACCACAGCAGAATCATATATGAACATGAATCTCCAAGTGTGAAAACACTTGTGGTGCATGTTCTAGCAGTTGTTTTGCAATGGAGATGCTATTTTTGTTTCCACATAGAGACAAACACTAAAAATGAAATTATAAAAATCCTTTGAAATTCACTATCCTAGAAAAAAAATCAGCTAAGCTTCAAAACTTCCATGAGATTATTAATTGTGCTTTGAGTGATGGGTGTGGAGTTCAAATCATACTTCTATGTGACAAAAACTGCCTGATAAAACAATGAAGTTTGTCATAGGATACCTTGAAATTATTTCTCATCTGTGAGAATTTAAGAACATTTCTTCTCTGTGACAGAGCAGGTTAAAAAATTTTGTGCAAGGAAGAAAGTTCCTATAAAAACAGCCATGAAAATATTGTTGAATTTTTTAAGAACTCATTTCTGTCCCGTGTCCCAGGCCAGGCTGGATGGGGTTTGGAGCAGCCTGGAAAGTGTCCTTACCCCTGGCAGGGAATGGGAATGGGGATGGGGATGGGGATGGGAATGGGGAAGGTGATAAAACAATGAAGTTTGTCATAGGATACCTTGAAATTATTTCTCATCTGTGAGAATTTAAGAATTTAACATTTCTTCTCTGTGACAGAGCAGGTTAAAAAATTTTGTGCAAGGAAGAAAGTTCCTATAAAAACAGCCATGAAAATATTGTTGAATTTTTTAAGAACTCATTTCTGTCCCGTGTCCCAGGCCAGGCTGGATGGGGTTTGGAGCAGCCTGGAAAGTGTCCTTACCCCTGGCAGGGAATGGGAATGGGGATGGGGATGGGGATGGGAATGGGCATAGGGAAGGAATGGGAATGAGGATGGGGAAGGGGGTGGGAATGGGGATGGGAACAGGAATGGGGATGGGAAAGAGGGTGGGAAAGGGGATAGGAATGGGAAAAGAGATGGGGATGAGAAAGAGAATATGAATGGGAAAGGGGATAGGGATGGGGATGGGAATGGAGTTCCAGATGGGAATGGGAATGGGAATGGGAACGGGAATGGGAAAGGGATGAGATGGGATGGGATGGGATGGGAAAGGGAAAGGGAAAGGGAATGGGATGGAATGGAATGGAATGGAATGGAATGAGCTTTAAGGTCTCTTTTTTTTCCAGGTTCCTGCAGAGAACTTCCCAAGTTGTGGCAGTCAAGTGGGAAATGCAGATGGCAACTTGTTGCTTTAGGCTTAAATCAAGCTCAGCTGTAACAAAACCTTTTTCAAATATTTTTCAAGGCTTTCAGAATTCGTAAAGCTTTGGTTGGTGTTTTACAAGTCACTGGGCTCGGTTTATTTAAGAAGTTAATTTCTATTTTGGAATAATCTGGAAGAAAACCATCTGAGAGGAACTTGATTCTCCCCAGAAGTTTCTTGCCTCTGCAGCTCTTGTGAACACTGAGCAGAGCAATCTTACATTTTAATGCCTTCAGAAGTAGGAAAGTTCCTTCCCCAGGAAAATATGATTGATTGTTACAATGACAGTAATTGCATTTTAGTAAAAGTAACCATTATGGTAATTTTCCTCCAGAAAGAGACATTTAACTAACTTAAGTAACTTGTTACTTTTCAACACATTAACTTTGACAAATTTAACATTACAAACGTACAGAGTTCACAGCCACAACAACGTGCATCACTTAGGAAGTGTGCACACTTTTTATTTCTATATATCAAGCAGTGTTTCCAAATAGGAGATGCTAAAAAAACTGTGCATACATAACACAGCATTAATTAAACTGTTAAGAGCAGCTCTAGCACATCCAGTGCCAAGTCTCCTGTTGAAAAATCCTGCCTTCCAAGCAGCAAACTTCTATCAGAATTTCATTGCAGGGATGCTTCCCAAGCACCTCTTGAATCCCAGCCTCATCCCCTGAACTCTCTGCACCATCAGAGCTCCTGCATTTTCTGCAGCCTGTTATTTATAAACATTTCATGTCACTCAGGTTGTAGTAACTTATGAAAAGTGTAGTTTCTGTAATTTAATCACCCAGAGTTTGCTTCATACAGTTTCACATGAGTTAAAATAAAAATGCTCTGCCTTTGCTTTAAAGATAATAATCATTCCTTATGCTTTAAACTGAAGCTCAGTGAATTTCCATACTACAGAACATTTTTACACTAGAAAAGAACTGAAATTAATCTGGATTCAAACTTTGTTTTTAAGAAATTTCCTTTAAATGGAAATATCAAAAATTTGAATTTCAATCCAACAGATTTAAGATTTTCACTTCACTTTTCTAACTTCTTTGAAGGAACAGATTAGGCATTTAGCTGGAACAGTGCAGGTTTACCTTGCTCTTATTTAAAGATCCCAGTCACATTTTTAAGGAAAATAACATAAATGCTGTAAGATGGAGGAGAGACCAGAGAAAATTACAGACAGGTAAAAAATAAAAAGAATATTAATCTGTATTATCTCAAAGTCTGCTGAACTGCTTTTTCAGCAGCAGCCTTCCAAATAATTAAAAAAAAAAAACTTAGCTTTTCTTTTTTATTATTTTTAAACTTTATTTTTAACTTCTAAGAACTTAAACCTGTAAACTGGTCAATGATTTTCTTGGCTCTTATAACCAAAAGCAACTCTTAGGTTGGAAACTCTTCCTGAAAGAAAAGGCAGAACTGAATAGTCGGAGTGGATTGGAAATTCACACAGTTGAAGGAACCTTTAATTCCAATGTTTTCAGGGTGTGCTGGAGTCCCCGTCCTGGAGGGAGTTAAGAGCTGTGTGGATGTGGCACTTGGGGGCATGGGGCAGTGCTGGCCCTGGCAGGGATGGACCCCATGACCTTGGAGGTTATCCCAGCTTAAACAATTCTGTGATTTTCTAAGATTAAAATCTTTCCACTCCGGCTCATCATCTACTCCATGACAGTGAGAGAATATTTGAGAAAACCCCAAAACTCTTTTGGTTGTTCAAAGCTGAAGTGAAATCAGGGATAACTCAGTGGAACAGCCAGAACCCAGGACACACATTAGGAGCTATCATCCCACCATGGAATTTTGTGAGATTATTTTTGTAACTCAGTGTCCTAGTTACTGTTGAGAAGAGGAGGAAACTTCCAGTTTAGACAGAATTGGCAGGTGACCTCTATAATTAGTCCTTTATCTTTCCCACGTCTCCTAAATGACACAAGACAAACTCCACACCTGAATTTTGCTTGGCAGGGAGCAGAGTTAATTCTGCAATATCAGCTAGGAAATGGAGATTTGGTGGTGTCCTTGCAGGTGCAGAGGTGACCTTTTACTCAGTACAACTCTAAATGATGGCTCCATCTTTGACCTAAGGTTTAAAAAACCCCACAAACAAATCCATCAGCCAGGGGTGTAGTGTCATTGTTCCTGCCCATGCCCACAAACTGCCTGCTCCCTGTAAAGTTCTGTGCTTCTGTGTCTAACAGCAAAATAAATGTAATTTGGGATGAGCAAACGTCTGTAAATCCTCGTAATCCAAGGATAAACCACTTGTGAAACTCACAGATTAATTTAGCAGAGTTTTGGAGAAAATGAGCTGCTCCAAGTATCAGATTTTAACACTGATAAGTCACTCAAGTCCTGTATTTTTCTTCCATTGTTTTGTTGCATAAATATGGACTGAAACTACCTAATACAGAAAGTATCTGCTGTCAGAGGATAGAAAAATATTTCAGAGGGTGTGGGAATGTGTTTTGCTTAGAGACAATTTGGATCACAGAAGATACAATTTGATGTTTTTAAGAGAAAATTAGTTAAAGTCAGGCAGGTGATGGAGACAAAATTAGCCCAGGGTCACACCCTGGGTTCTCTCCAAGGTGTGCCTTGGGAGTCAGGGCATAAAAATAAGACCATTAATCCTCTTGTAGAATATCTGGCTGTTTAACAAGGAGCCATAGTTTAAACTGCAATTCCTTTAAAAACCAGCCCTTGCAACAAAAAATGAGCTCCTGGTTTCCTGCACACACTTGTTGTGGTCTCAGCCCTGGGAAGGTGCAGACCTTCAAGCCAGCATAAATATTGGAGAGGCTGGGGAGGAGCTGAGTTCAGAAAGGAGTATAAGGCTGATGTTTTTGGCTTCTTGGCTGGGCTGGTTTTAACCCAAATCAGTTCCCCAATCAATTAAAAGTGCAGCTGCAAGAACATTTGTGCAGGGCAGGGCAGCATCTCTGGCTTATGCTGGCTTAAAGTGTTTGTGGAAGTGCAGCAGGAGTGTAACTGAAGAGCTGCTATAGTCTAACATTGCCAATAATCCACAAATGCCATTCCACAACACAGGAATAGTTAAACTTATAAATGGCCTGGCCATGTGCTTGCCAGTGGGGCCTGACAGAGGAGAGCTTGGAAATGGCTGTAACAGCTTGAAAAATATCTGAGTTTGGAGGTAACTGCTTGTTCCGAGAGCAAGGACAAAACTCTGCTTCCCAGAGTGCATCTCAGGGTGCTGGATGAGAAATGTGCCCTGCAGAAGGCACAGAGCAGCTCCTGGGAGGCAGCTGGGACCCGCCAGGGCCACTGTCCCCACGTCTCTCAGGCCAGCCTGTGCTGCCATCACAGGATCCTCTCACAGCCCGACTCTGCCACTTGCCCGCTCTTCATCAGCCACTTGGAAACCTTTCTGCTTAAAATTCCCACTAATGAGTCAACAGGAGCAGAGAATGCAGCTGAGGGAACAGCAGAAGCACCAGGGGAATCCACCTGGAAATGACACTCCCGTTTTTCCATTGCTACTTTATTATGATATCAACACACACCACGGACACTCTGACTGCTGGTTTTGTGTAATTTCACAAAAAGTTGGGCTGGACATGTGCAGATCCATGTTTGTTGTCTTAACCTGGCCTCAGTATATCCTACTTTCTAGGATATCCTATTTTCTACTCTGTCTGAACACTTTATCTTCATTTCTATATTGACATAGAAATCCTACCATAAGTATTATTCCAAATATTGGAATAACGGAAAATAATGCAATTACATTCCAAGTAAATTTTAAAAAAATTCAGCAGAAAACCACATCTTTATCTGGTAAAAATTTCAAGTAGAATTTAACTAAACCAATAATGGAGAAGAAAAATCACCTTACTGTTAACATATGTTATATATTGTGCTCATCCCACTGAGTTTTTCTCAGATAATAGTTTTTATAGACAACAGCATGCTGGGATTTTAAAACAATAGTTTTAAAAAAGGTGATTTCAATATTTTGAAGCTTGTTTGTTAAACATTTGGCAATAATTCTTCAATGCAGACAGGATTTTTCCAGATAATGCCAGGTAATATGGATGGAACATCCAGCCACATCCTAGTCCTCCCCTCCAGCAGCACAAAACACACATGGCTCAGGGAATTGCCTCATATTTTAATGATAATAAAATTTGGAACCCAATCTAGATTGGGACTATTGGCTGTAAGAGGTCATTGAAATAGAAATATTAACCAAAAAGGAAAAACCTGCCTGTTTCCTTTCACTTGCCTAGGCCTGAGAACTCCCATGGCAGTGTCCATTAAACTCGGCAAGGGATCTTGTCCGAGCTTTCCCAAACCTGAAATCTCAGCAGGACCTGAGCAGTCAAACATGGAGGACCCTTAACCAAAAATAAAAAAGTCAAACTAAGTAGTGCCATGCACAATTCCAGAAGAAAACCTGATCTTTCAACCCAAACTGCAGCCAAGCAACTGTTCCAAAGGAATAAGCCTTCAAACCCATGGGAATGTCTCTCCTGGGAGCTGTTTAAGCTTCCTTAATGCTCTTAATCCACCTTGATATTGAGCTGCCAGACACTGTGGCACCCACCTTCCCACTTCCAAATAGCTGCTCAAGTGCTGGAGCATTTCTTTCCCCTCAGTGGAGATCCTGACAGCTCTAGGGCATGAATTAACCAAGTTTTCCCCCTCTGTGTTTGTGGCCCTCCAGCTCACTGGAAGTGAAAACCTCTGGTGAACTTGGAGAAAAAACAAACCATATTTTAGGGCAGGTTAAAAACTCCAGAATCCATGTGTGTGTCCTTCAGCTTCCCTAACTCTCCACATGAAACAAAAATACTTTTCCCCTTGCAGTTTCATGAAAGTTAATTAGCTGATATTACTAAAACCGGGTGCATGCACTATGTAACACTACAAAATTAGAAGTACATTTTCATTGCCTAAAGAATTTCAAGGCAAAAAAAAGAAAGAGCCTTCATATCAGAAAGGTTGATGCTGTGTACAAAATTTTCTAAGTAAATGGAAAAAATTGGTTAAATTTTGTTCATTTAAAAGAGCCTGAACTGAAAAAACCTCTCACTCTAGGGGATAAACAGAATTTTGCCATCTCAGATATGAACATTATCTGTTCAATGTCTGAATTGGAATTATTATAAAATTATTTGCAGATGAATGAACTCCAAAACAATTCAGCAGTAGAAGCTGGAGGAGGATTTAGCTCCCCAGTGGCCTGAACAATGGGTAAGAGCACCAGGCTGGGATGTTCTGCTGGTTGCAGAAGAAAGATTCTGGGTTTGAATTTACAGGATTTCAAATCCCTGGAATGGCTCAGACCATCCATCTTGTCAGAGCACATTCACCAGAGAGAAACGTTCCAGCTGGATTGTGCTTATGAAAAAAGAAATGAGCAGCTATTGGGGGTTCCCAAGCTGAGAAACTTGTCCTTCTTAAAATCTGAAATAGGTCAAATTTGGGACTCTTCCACACTTTTTCCTATGAAACCTGTAACGTGCCAGATTTTCAGGAATTACAGCACTTGGGGAGAGGAATTATTTCTGTCACAGTGAACAGGAACAAAGGGGTGCCTGAGCTGCTGTTGGCAGGATTATTTTAATGCTACTTAAATTCTGTGCAGAAATTATGAAATCCCTAAATCAGGGATTATGGGCTGCAACCAAAACACATTGACTTAGAGCAATTCACAGCCATTGTCCCAGAGCCACACCTGTGACTTCATCAGGATTCCTGCTCCATTCCCACATAACTCCTCTAACAAAGGCTTCAGATAACAGCAGCAACAGCAGCAGCTGCATTTCTCTAAAGGAAATGGGCCTCCAATCACAGTTCAATCATTTTGCTTTGCAGAAAGGCTTTATTAGCCTAAACCTGCTGCCTCTGGAAGCAGGATAACTGCTTGTGCCATGGCGTGTGTTTGTAAGGGTTAATTCTGCACTCCCCAGTTATCAGCAATAAAAACTATAAAAGTATGAGCAGTTTGTCCATTACCATGGATGGATACCTTCCTTTTGTAAAATTCCAAATGGCAAATTGTCAACTGCAACACCCATGGATGATTTGATAAACACTTAACTCTGTTCCCATTCCTTCCCATCCCTGAAGCCAATTAGTCACACTCTGAATCCTCAGCTTTTTAGTTTTTAGCAAAACCAGTAACGAATATTTGAGTCCCGGTATCCTCCAACCCATCTGAACCTTCCAGAATTCCATTCCCATTATCATTCTATATCAACACTGCAGGAAACTTTATTATTTTCTGTTGGAGCAAAAACTGGCATTCATTTGTCTTCCCCAGCACTCATTTTCTCTGTGACATCGATCTGAACCAAAAAATATTTCCAGGAATGTTCTCCTTACTGAGGTTTTTGATTACCAAAGTATGAGCCAGCTCTCCTGATGCCACCCTCCAGAAAGCTTCTAGGATATTTTGAATGACACCATAAGTAATTACAGCTATTCATGTATTTGTATTCCAAAACAAGCAGAAGTCATATTGACACAATAATTCTGAAGAGCACACAATTGAATACTCTGAAGATCTGACAATCTCTCCACACTTGGCCACTTCACACTCCTACTTCTTATGATTATTTAATTACAAATTGTTGGCCTAAAATATTTAAATCTTTATCTACAAATATATGTATCAAGCCTTTCAAAGGCAGTGCAAAAGATCTTTAAAATCTGCTATCACTGTCAGGACGCTGTAGCAAAAAAACAACAAACACTTGTCACATATTTTAAGAATCTTTCAAAAATAACGTTGAAAACATGACAATGTTGCAGAACTTTTGCATTCTGTGATGAACACAGAGTCAGTTTATAACTGAATCTATAAATTATGGTCTATTCTGAGAAGGGAGATCTCTACACAGACCCTGAGAACATCCTTTTCATAGCACAGACTGATTTTAGGAATTCAGCTTGGACACTCTTCACTCACAAAAAAAAAGGATTCTACAGTACAAATGAGGACTGGAGAAAACTATCCAGAAAATGCCATTTTGCTGTGAAATATGGATGAAATCATAGCTGATAAATGCCACAGCAATAAAACCCTGTGACACAACAAAGTGCCCCTAAGAGACAAGGGAGTGTCTGAAAGCAACCAGAAGCTCCAGGGGGATGATCTCTTCTGACAAGACTGGAAATCCTAGAAAGAAACATCCCTACCTCCTTCAGGAAAATAGGTTAGGCAGCTTGGAATCCCTGCTCTAAGGAAGCAAAAGTCGGGCTAACAGGTCAAAAAGGAAAAATAATCCTTGACTGAAATGTAGCTTTTGTGGAAACAACTTGATGAAGCTTGTATCAGGTTAATTTCTGTAATGTTTTGTATCTTTCTTGTTAAACCTGAGGCAGAGAAAAATCCCTGGTGGTGTGGGGTCTACAGGCTCCAGGTGTTTAATTGAAAAGGGAATTAGTACACACAAACTCACTACAAAAACAGCTTCACAGAACACGATCCAGGCCAAATCCTGTCACTGCTCATGTAAATAAAATGATCCCACTTTAGCCCTACACCAAAGCAGGGCTGTGATTTCAGCCTGTATTTCAATTTGTGGATATTCAGCTGGATTCTACAGCTGCATCTAAAATATGTAAGTTTGATTTAAAACATTAAAGGAGAACATTTTGATGGTCACCTATATTGCCCCAACCCAAAAGCATCGCAGAGGCAAGCTTTGGATTTCATTTCAGTTCAGCAGCAGCATTTAAAAGGTTGATTAATTCCACATTCTCTCATGTTTTCAAGTTGTGCTACTCATATAACTGTAAAGTATCTCAGTAGTTTTGGAACAGAGTAAAAAGTGCAAAATAATGAATAATTTGTAGGAATTTTATCATCTGTCCACAGCAACAGAACTGAAAATTTGTATTAAAACTCTTTTGGAATATGATGAGTTTCACATAAGTCATACATATGGAAGTAAAAATACTTTAAGGCAGTTATTTACCTTTTCTAAAATAAAATAAAATAATTTAGGCTGTCATCCAGCACTGTTTCCCAAAGGAAAGTGAAGCTGGCTGGTAAAGAGGGCAGCCCTGGGAGAGATTAATTTCTTGCCATTTTGGTCCTTTTTTTTTGGTGTGGTTATATAAGGACAGTGCCTGAATGGGGTCTTCTCTTCCTCCAGAGTTTCAAAGGGGGAATGACTTAGACCACAAGGAAAGATGAAAGAGATAATGGCAAGGATTCTCTCTGTTGGTGTCGCTCCTGATGTTATAAACCCCATGGTTCCCATTTTCCATTCAGAAATGCTTCTCTAGGTGTTGTGAATGAGTTCTGCACAAAAACTCCTTCCCACCACGTTGGGTTTTGTGTTGATTCACTGCTAAGAGTGGCAATAGCAAAGGCACAGCTGAAATCCTCAATTCCTAGCAGTGCTCCAGAGAGAAAAATGAGCCATTGCTGGGTTTTAACTCTCCTCATTATTCCCTAGAAGGAAAAGTTATATTTGTGCTGCCTCTAGGCAAAGTCCCATCCCACATGAACAAAAGACTGAAGCTAAGATCACATCCATTTCATCTCCTCCTGCTCTCCACAGATGCTTAAGTCCCTGACACTGTGTCTTCAGTGCTCATATGTCACAGTAAATGATTCATTAAAAATGCAGAGACAGATTGATCTTGGAAGGGGGGGAAAAAAAAGATCTGGAGTTTAAGGCGAAAGGAAAATAGAAATGAGGAGCCAAAAGGTGAAAAAGGGAAACACCCCCAAAATTCACATGAGAAAGACATTTAAAAATAAAGAGGAGAGAGCAACTCTGCTGACATTTAATGTGTCTGCTTGGGATAAAACTCATCCTTTTACTAGCAATAAAACAACAGCCTAGCCCAAAGCCCTTGGAGCATTTTGCATACAGTACCTCATAAAAATGGCTGGCAATTTCTCCTAAGGTCTGGACAATACCTACACCAAACTATTTTTTTTTAGGGTAATTAAATGGGAGCAAATCCCCAGTTCAGGTAGGGAGAGCTGCTCCAAAGTGAGAAGGAAAAGGCAGGAATGAGCGCACCTTGTGATTCCTGTGGTGCTGATAACCAGGTGATTGACAAGAGCAGCCCCACGGAATTTGTTTGTAACATTTCCTGGATGGCCAGAAGGATTTGCTCTGCCAGAGGAATCCTGCAAGCAAAAAGCAACCCTTGCCTAAGGAGAATAAGCTCCTTGAGTAAGAGGCACCTCCTTGCCATGACATCCGTGCAAATTCTCTCATATAGGTGACACATTTCTTCTATTTTTATCAAAAACAACTTGTAAAATAGAAATATGGACCATAATTTACATTCTTTCAGCAAAAAAACCCTCTGACAACTAAGCTAAATCCCTGCAATGGGAAGTACATATATAAATATATATTCACACACACACACCAGCAATATTTTTAGCTATGATTTCCTACTCATGTGGCAACATGACCAGTGTTCTGAAGAAGCTGAGCCAAGTGAAAACACAACCTGCAGAACAGGTCACGTTTAAATATTCTGCTATTGAAGAATATTAAAAACTACAGATTAAGTAGGAGTGTTGTAACACTGAACATTAATTAAGGCTTGTAAATCATTCTGAAATACTTGGATAAAAGATGGCATAAAAGGTGTTGCCACATGTCTTGATGCTTCTAGATGTGCACAAGCCCTGACATCTTATTTTGTGTTTGGGATGTTTCAAATCATAAAACAAAATTATGGTCACTGGATGAATTTAATGTTGGGAAGTGTTGGGACACGACAGAGAAACACCAAGGTTGTCTGATTAAGAACTCAAGCAGACATCTCAAAGTAAAAAAAACTGAAATAGATCCATTTCTTGGATCCTGGTGGATCACCAGATCTGTGAGTTAGAGCTTGGCAGTGTTGCTAAGCCTTGACTTGGCTGTATATTCATATATGTGAAATACAGATAATTTTCCTTCCAGTCTAGTACCACCGACTACTCACATCCCAAAAAAACCCTCTTAGTCCATGCCACCAAACAGTTTGAAAAGGAATCTGGAAGCACTTAATGCCTATCTGGGGCTGGTGAACAGCATAACCAGTTCTCAGAGAACTTGGCACTTGTTGCTTGTGCAACTACAGGTCTTTATAGAATACAGAAATCAAAGGCCAGCACTAAGGCTCTTGTGCTTTCCCACATGCATCTTCAGATCTAAGAGCCATGTCTTTCTTTTTATGCAGAGACAAGAGATGTATTTTATGGCATCCATTAAAAAAAAAAATAAAGTTGTAAGGAGTGACACCAAACTCATGAAGGAGCAGAGCTAATTAATTACTTGGACAGGACACGCTGGGCAGCTGTTAATGGCACATCTCACCTGGAGCTGAGGCCACAAACACACTCCAAGTGCCTCCCAGCACCTGGGGCAGCCCACCAGAAATGCAGAGAGAACAGCTTAGAGTCACAGGGCAACTGGAATGGATTCCAATTTAAAAGAGAGCAGGTTTCAATTAGATGGGATACTGGGAAGAGATTGCTCCCTGAGAGGGTGGGCAGGCCCCAGCACAGGGTGCCCAGAGAAGCTGGGGCTGTCCGTGGATCCCTGAAAGTGTCCAAGGCCAGGCTGGACGGGGCTTAGAGCACCCTGGGATGGTGAAAGGTGTCCCTACTCATGGCAGGGCGTTGGAAATTAATTACTTTTAAAGGTCCTTTTCAACCCAAACGCTTCTATGACTCTGATTCTGTGCTGTAGCAGCAGTGATGCTCCTGAGCGACGTGAGACCACCACAGCCGTAGCTCTCACCTGGACTACCCGTAGGACATTTTCAGGGACGTTTTCAGGCTGGGCTGGGGATGAGGCGGAAGACCAGGCCGACACTTGACCCCAGAGGCAGCGCCCCCAGCCTCACACCGTCGTGTACACGTTACACCGCTGTGACCCCTCCCAGCCAGGTCCCACCGCGTGGCTGCCGGCAGCGCTTTGCCTCCATCACCCGAGCCTGGGAGCACAGCACAGCCCCCCAACACCTCGAGGTAGCCCCCCGAAAGTGAATTACGGACACCGGGGGGTCGGGGCGGAGCGGGGCGAGGGCGCCTGAGG
>NW_005054298.1:700820-701909 GCF_000277835.1 Geospiza fortis | reverse complement strand
GGGGGGGGGCGGGGAGGAGATGTGTCCGTGAGGAGGGAGAGGAGCGTGGATCCATCCAGGACCCGTGAGGAGCCGGAGGAGCCTGGATCCATCCAGCCCCAGCCCGCCGTGAGGCACAGCCGCCTCCCTTCCAAAGAAGCCCGGTTCTCCTGGAAGCACGGCACTCGGCAAGGATTTGCCACAAAGAATATATACCACCCTCCTCCCCAGCGCCTGGATACTGCATTTTATTTTTTAATTTTTTTTTTTTTTTTTTGGTCCCCCTCTCCCCAGCCACTCTTGTGTGTTAAATACCAAATATAGCCTCTCGCGGGGGGAGGGGATGGAAATCTCCTAGAAGAACTGGAAATCTTGCTGGGATTCGGGAGTGCTGGTGCTGGAGAAGGGCGGCGAACACGGGGGGATGCACTGCTCTCGCTGCCTGGCCAAGGACTAGAGATTTGCCACTTCCCGGGGAGCCCGAAGGTTTGTTTGCTCCCAGACTGTTGTTTCCCCCTTTCCCCTCTCCTGGGCTACGCTAAATCCCTCAGCATTTATTAAAGAAAACCCACGTGTGGCTGGTGGCTGGTTTTTAAGGTAGTTTTTCATCGACAAACTGACAAAAAGAAAAAAAAAACTTCCTCTCTTCGCCCCGAGGTTTGGAACTGGAATGGAGCTGCTCTTCTCCCAAACACTACACGGGGTGTGAAGGGGGGAAGGCAGGACGAAAACATCGCCTCGGACTGATCCCGATCCGACCCCCCGACACTCGCACCCACCAGGGATGATCCTTCACGGCGCCTGATGTGGAAAACACTTGGAGACTCAGAGACTTCGTCGTGCTCAGCAGCTTAATCGTTGACTTATTTTGTTTTGGTTTTTAATTTTTTTTTAAGTGGATTCGTAGCATTACTTTTATGAATTGAATTTTGCCACCGTTTGTACAGAAGCCAAATGACACGTGTGTTTTGAAACACGGTTCCAAATATATTTATCCCTCCCTCAACCCGGATTCTCTCTAGAAAGAGCCGCGGGGAGGTCGTCAGTGTCTAAACAACCTGATTTTTAGTGTTTTATGAACACTACCTGCTGCAGGAATGTTGCTATAAA
>NW_005054298.1:699343-700810 GCF_000277835.1 Geospiza fortis | reverse complement strand
ATAACTGTTCAGCAAGAAGGGACATTTTCCAGCTTGCAGGACCCAGAAAACTGGATACTTAAAGTCACTTAAATGTTTTAACAGCATTGGAAAATGGGAGCTGCTACTAAGTTGGCGTTCGCTGTTTTTCTTATCTCTTGTTCATCAGGTAAGTGAATGTTCCTGGATTTGTCACTTTAAACTGAGGGCTTTGGGGTCAGCACTTGGGAACTTGGGCTGGCTCTGTATGAATGGGAAGCAATTTATGGGTTTTTTTTCAGGTGGCAAATGTTTGTGGATGGCAGCAACTGTAAAGGGAGAAGCTGCTTTCGTGTTTATTCTTAAAAATATATGTAACGTGAGCACTTGAAACGCTCCCAGTGCTTGGATTTCAGATCAATTGTGTGGAATAAATGTGGAGACATAACCACCTAGTGTCACATAAGTAACCTGGCAGCGCAGCTATCGGTGTTGGATGCTGGTTTTAAATAAGAATTACCCAGCTGAAATGGCTCTTTGCTCCAGTTTGATCTCTCTCAGCCCGGACTATTCACTGGTGAATAGCGACCTTCGTTAATGCTTCATTAATTTGGAATAGGTGTCGCTCTGAAAGGCTGAGCTCGTCCTTTGGTGGTAGCGAGGGGTGTGTGCGTTTAGAGATGTACCAACAGAATTGGGGTGAAAAGCCAGGCTTTCAGTTTCTAAAGCAATCATTTGTAATCCTTTGTATTTTGCTGTTCGTTATGTCGCAGAAAAAAAAAATCTGCTGGTTTTCTCTTTAAAACAGCAGAGTCTGAGGTTCAAATGCCAGCTCTGAGTCCTGGGGAGCGAGCGGGGTGTGAGGGCTTCTCCAGGAGGAAAATTGTGATGGCAGCAACCAGTGGTTGGGCAACTGTTGGTCTATTTGTGCCCGGAGCTCCATCAGTCTCACAAAAAACCCTCTTAGGAGCTGTGCGAGGATCTCATGCGAGTTTCCAAGCCAGCCTGGCGCTCCGTGCCCGCATTTGGAGCATGTATTTAGTGCTCTGTGTGGGTTTTTAGCATCCTTGCAGGGTGTGCAAAGCTACACTTGTTTACCAGGCTAAAAGCTCCCAGACAAGTGCTCAGCGTGCCCGTGTGACCGGGAGAAGGGAGTAATGAGATCCCTGTAAGGATGCCTTTTACATTTCCAGCGTTAGGAGCTGCAGGATTTTGCTGAAGAGGCCGTTTTGCTGTGGTTAGTAAATGGATAAGTCTCGTCTTGTGTCTGTAGTGCTATCGATCCGCGCTGTGTGCGCTAAATGTGCTGTGAAATGGCGAGCGCTGCCAGGAGAAACCCAAAAACCCTGCCTGTGCTAACCAGGGAAACGGCTCAGAGGGTTAAGGACAGCCAGAAGGTTGTTGGGGATGTTTAATTTTTATTCTCCTTTTGAAACCAAACACGATTTCTGACAGCTTTTGCCTTGCAGTAAAGACGTGTGTGTCGTCTTTTCCTGAAGCCTGATTTTT
>NW_005054298.1:665041-699287 GCF_000277835.1 Geospiza fortis | reverse complement strand
CTCTAACAGTTTCTGAAAGACTTGCTGCCATCTGCTCTCCGTGGCTGTCTCTCTTCCACGTCCACCTCTAAGATCCTTTTGCCTAGAGCACAGAATAGTGGTTTTTGTTGACATTACCTATCAGACTTAATAAAAAAGAACAGCTAAGCAATAAGGAACGTCTTTTCTTTAACGTTGCTCGCTCGGGTTGTCCTTGGTAAGGTGAAAAGAATGTTCCTCTTGCCTGTGAAGAATTAATCTTGGCTAAATGAGCAGGAAACTGCCAGCAATCCGGGCTGCTTCTCATGTTAATGACATTGTTTTGGTGGTTATTCCAGTATTACACATTAAGTGTTCCGGTACTTAACAATTATTATACTATTTTCTACTCACACCAGGACTGCAGACACTCTACAATTTTAGGCAAGTCTAAAAATAAATAAATTCAACAGTAAACTGTTGGGTTTATGATCAGAACTACAAGATTATGTAAGATTTTAAGCTTGAAGTGCAGTCGTTTTTATGAGTAGTGTTTCTTAACTGACTTATTTCAGTTTAAAACCCTATCTGATGGATTGCTTCTAACATCATCATCACCAGAATTTTTTTCCCGGTCTTTAGTGTGAAAATCAGTCTGCCCAGGTCGTATATTTTGAAATATTGGCAATGGTTGAGAAAATCCTGGAGTTCAGGTGTGGAGGTGCCTCTCTCTGGTGTGCAGCTCCAGCTTCTCTCAGGCTCTTTCAGCAACTGGGGGTTTGGTTTGCTGTATTTGTTCATTTATTTTTAAATACAGCTATTTTCTGCAGATGTTTACATGGCCAATTAATACCGGGGTTCTTTTAATAGGTGAAAATGTTGTGGGTTTTTTCTGCGTGGTGGGTGTGGAAGTGCTATTTAGGTTCAAAGCGATTTATTTTATTATCTGTAAACTGCACTATGGAATCCTGTAAATGTACTGCAAATGGACAGGAATTTCCAGTGAGTTTAATCATCTTTGTAAAGAGACTGAAAATATTTCCCTGTTCTGACTAAGATATTTGAGAAAGAGCATCTGTGTTGCTATTAGGCTTTAAAATATTTGTAGATGCCTGGATAGAAGTGGGTGTAGGTTTGCACCCATCTGTAGGAACTCCAGAGGCTGAGATGAATGCACATTAACTAAACAAGAAAGCAAAGTGCCCGGGTCAAGGTTCTCCGTGTGCCTTCCAATATACTCCTTAGATAAACCTGTGGGCATGTTTGATTTCAGAGGGAGCAGAAGATCCTGAGGTAATAATAAAATACTTCAGAACAAGCTTCCTGTGAGGCAAGATTGGAGGGCAGCTTCACAGGAAAACTTGTGACTGAAACAGCTTGTTCATCAAAGCAGGCTTTCTGCAGATATTATCTGGGTGCTCCCCTCCCCAGGGAAGTGTGGTTGTGTTCTGGTGGTTTTGTGATTGCTGAGCTGCACTTCAGAGCATTTCAGGAACAGAGAATGGGCACTTTTCATCATTTTCTGAGATTTTTGAAACGTACACCCCGTGCAGCTGAAAGTGTGGGAGATGCTGAAGGAGTGCATTTTCCTCATCCATAATCTTAGTTTAAAATCTCATCGTTCCTTTTGTTACTCATAAACTCCTCATTTCCCAGCCCATTATCTCTTCTGAGATACCCGCTCTGCCTTTGATACCTGGGTGGTCCCAAATCAAAGTAGCTCTACAGTTTCTTACAGGGAGCAAGACCTGGATTTTTTAGAACTGAAGCTAAAATCAAGCTCAAAATCACCTAAGCAAAAGGAAAATATCAGAAAAGTGTTGGTACTCTCTATTTCTGCTAATGCCAGATCATTCCCAAGCCACTCAGAAGGTCTTGAGTAATTTTGAAGGTACTGGCATGTCAAAGACACCTTTCTGGTTGAAGTAGTATTTTCACTGCATAGAGGATGTTTTATTCTCTGATTTTTAATTTATCATTCTCCTGTGTTGCAGCGATTATTATTGGATAAATTATTTTTTAAATTGTATCTTTCCCCCCACCAAAAAGATCTATTGAGATCTGTAAAACCTGCTTTCCATGGTATGACTTTACAAGCTGAATGGTTGGGTGTCCTGAAGGAATTGGGGGGGAACATGAGACTTTTTCTTTGATTTTACTTGTGTAATGTCTCTTTTTTTTACTGTTCTTTCATTATAAACTTGGTAACCCTTGAAAATCTTGCCACAGGTTTGGGAATGTTTGTGGAATTGTTTCTGCTGGTGTGTTCCCTGTGAGCTGTCCATGATTGTGGTTGGACTCTAATCACTTTATTCACTTTATTGTGGGGTAATAAACTACTTCAGAATTAGTGCTGCTTTTAAAGTAAAGATTCCTTTATTTTATCAGAGTGTACAAGTTCTTTATGAAATGTATTACCACTGGGCTCTCCTAATGCTGCTGTTAAGAGCAGGACTTGTTTCATTAAATAAACCTATTTAATACTTTTTTCAAGCATAGATTGAGTTATAGAGAACTTGATGTTACAAATGACTACAGCTCAAAAATCTGTTAACTATTTCTAAGTAATCTGTTAATACTTAACAGTTATAAACCCCAAATCTTCTGGCCTCTGAAAAGAGCAAATGGTGCAAATGCAACATCAGAACATGTGAGCATGGTTCTGGTGGAACTCTGCTTTCCAAACCTTTCCGGAGAGATGCTGCTGACATGAGTTTATTTGCATCTCTACCCTTCACACACAAGGCTTTGCTGAAGAAAAGGCTTCAGTAAATTTGTCTGCATATGCTGGGTGTAAGTTGAGGGGCAGGTGTTCTGTGTGAGGGAAAAGCTCTTTTCTGCAAGAACAGAATCACTGTTTGCAGGAATAATAGTTTTCAGCTAGGTTTCATGGAGAGTATTTGAATGGTTTCCTTATTTTTCCCATTCCCACTTTTCTGGAATTTGAGGGTAAAATCCCTTAGGTGATGAGTTTGGCTGATCAGCAAATGAGGACAGACTCAGACTCAAAAAAAACCCCTTTTTTTCTTCTCTGTTTAACCTTAGACACTAATTTTTGTCATATCATTAGTTCTAGGGAAGGGGAAAAATAACAGCACCTCCAATGTTTTTCATTCCTATTCATTCCACCTTTTCTTCCAACCTTCTCCACTTGTAGTTTTTCCAGGCTGTAGAAAGGGAGAGGTTGAGAAGGAATCTGATTGTGGAAGAGGTTTCTTGGTGTAGGAGAGATGCATTTCCACCACTTAATTAACTGAAAGCAGCTTAATGCAAATGCCTGCTTGAGCTGGTTGGTAGCATCCATGAGCTGTTAGCTCTCTGATGTTCCTGAAAATGAAAACTCCCTAAAAAGATCAAGAAAATTACGGATTTTACAGCCAAGTTCTTGTGTGATGAAATCTTAATGTGTTTTTGTTGCCTTGGTGCTTAAAATTCGGCACATCTTATTTCCTGTTATTTCCATATGGAATTGAAGTGATATTGGATGCCAGTGACTTCATGTGGCATCTCTTGTCTTCTCTCCCTGCACTGTCTGTGTGGTGGTG
Organism: Geospiza fortis; assembly: GCF_000277835.1. Lineage (NCBI taxonomy): Eukaryota > Metazoa > Chordata > Aves > Passeriformes > Thraupidae > Geospiza > Geospiza fortis. Next base: position 695,784 of record NW_005054298.1, on the reverse strand, counting down.
GAGGGGTTTTTTCTTAGAAACAGTTTGTGACTACAGTGCCAAACAGCAGAGCATATTTAGGCTTAATCCCACAGAAAATGAATATTTACTGCCATGTTGTTTACGTTGCATATCTCTGTGGCCAGGAATCCCAAATGTAGATTAGATACATCAAATCCTTCAGTTGTTGGTGCAAAGAGAGCAGGGAAGGGTTTTTCCATTGCATAACTATCATCATGGTTTCACAATAATTGAATTCTTGATGAGGAAAGTCAACATTTATGGTTTTCTTCAAAATGTCCTCATTAAAGCTGTAACTGGAAACAAGAAAAACAGACAATTCACATACTAACTAGAGCAATCAATCTTTGGTGTCACCCTAAATCCTGGGGACTGCACAGCGAGGCCCTGCAGCAGCAGCACTTGTGGAATTGCCACCTCCGTGTTATGTTGGGTTTGGAAGGAAAATTGTTTCCAAATTCTAAAAACACCTTGTGAAAGGTTTGGTCATTTTGTGTTCTGCTGGTGTTTCTGGTTAAAGTGGTGCAGGATAATCTGTTTCGCTCAGGATGCAAAATTGTAATTAATTTTGGTGTTGTTCCTGAGTTACCCCACTGCTTGTTGGGAACTGTTGAACTGCACTGCCTGGCCCTGATGGGATGTTGGGGACTGCTAGCTGGCAAGAGGGCCACAAGTTCATAGATTAATTCAAATGTCACCTTTGGAGATTCCTTACTTTGTTAAAACATAACTTCTTTTTTTTAAAGGATTTCTGTGGATCTGTAATTAGGTGTTAATTCAATACAAAATGCTAAAATGACAATGTAATTAAAAGCAAACCCCTATGTACTCTTAACTGTGATGGGCATGTAAGAAATGCCAAGATACATTTCTCTGCTTTTATTACTCTTTAATTACATGAGGGAAACATTGTCTGTAGTTAGTGAATAGAAAATGAAGATCAATGCTATATCTTGGCCAAAAAGAGTATTTCTCAAATTCTTTTGCTTTCTGAACTTTGAGATATTGATCTGCCTCATTAAAACTAAGAATTCAGATTGTATTTTGCATTTACAGCAAAATTGTGTGTTGTAATTACAATGCAATTTAGGCATTGCTGGCTGATCTGGTTTTGGTTTTTGCCTAAATGAGGCTGTTGTCACACTTGGGAAGATTTCCACTTTCTCTAATGATGGCAGCAAATGAGTTAAGTTCTGCTGGTTTAATTCCGAACATTGGCGCTGTTAAAGCTGACACCTGAAAAGTTACTGAAGATGTTTAATCTGAAGGTTCTGTTAGAAAGTATCTGTATAATTATTTTGAAAATAATTATAGCTCAGAATTGTGTTACTTTTAAAATAGCTTTAACTCTTGGTGTTACTTTTTAAATAGCTGTAACTCTTGGTGTATCTTTTATCCCTCAATGGGTTACAATGGCAAATAAGAAAACAAATTCATTTTTCTAAAAAAATTGCAGAGGTTCTTGTGGCAGGTTGACTTATAAAGTTGGAGGGAGACAGTGCTCAAAAACATTTAGGATATGACTTGTGTATTTTCTGAAAGATACCAAACTTTATGAGAGCAAAACATCCGTTTTCATTTTGTTTCTGCTTGTTTGGTTTGGGATTTTCTTGTTTGTTTGTTTTTTTCTGGAAAAAAAATGGAAATGGGTAAAGTAACTCAGTGCTTGTTTTTGAATTTTTTGGTGTGATTGACTGTAGATGGGAAGAATGTTTTAGAGAAATCCGTGGCTGGTCTCTTTTGCCTGTTTCTGGAATTCCCAGTGAAATGAGGCTGCGGGGGGAGCACCAGCCCTGCTCAGCTCCCAGTGCAGCCCTGATAGTGTTGTGGCCAGTGCCAAGTGGTGTCTAATGAGATGACACAAAGCACGGTCTGAGGGCAGTGCCAGGAGGCAGCACAGGCAGGGCTGAACCAGAATTCCTGCAGCTTCAGCACTTCAGAGTTCCCTCATCTCCTGCCTGAGAGCGTGGAGTGTGTGCCATTAGTGTGCTGTGAAAACATTGGCATCATTTACTGCCTCCCAGCTCAGCCCTGGCTTCAACTGGGAGCTGTCCCACTTAGGGAGCAGCCAGCCCACAGCAGCAGCACCTGCTCTGGGACAGGGCAGCATTCCATGAGCCCTGGGCAGGGACAGGGAGCTGTGCTCCAGGGCTTCATGGGCTCGCTGGGATGAGTGCTCTGAGGGGAGGCAGCAGTCCTTGGGCCAGCTGGGATCTGAAATGTAGATAAATACATTTCTTTTCTTCAATTTTTTAATTCCATTTTTTTCTTCAAGTTATCTATTTCATATTTAAAGGTGATTCCTGAGATGATCTATTTCATAGTTAAAGGTGATTCCTGTTTGAGGTGAGCACTGGAGTTTGGATGCAGGCCCCATGCAGCTGGGTTTCTGTAATCTGCTGCCTGCCTGGTTTTAATGTCACTTCATAAATGTCACCTCATCCTAATGGCTCTGAGTAGAAATGGTCATTTCCTCTTCGAAATTACCTTTTAGTGTGGTGCCCACCAAACCTCCAGGTTTTCAGCAGAGCTGGCACCGTCCTGGCAGTCCCCACTTGCACTGGTGCAGTGTCCCAGGGCTCAGGACACCATGCTGGTCCTTGTGCAAGTCCATGAAATTCCCGTGTGCCCATCCCTGGGGTGCCATCCCTGCCCCTGGCACTGTGTGCAGCCCCCTGAGCTGTTCCCCCACCTCAGAAAGGGCTGAGCCAAGGTGGGTCCAGGGAAGCCCTTGAGGGTCCCTGTGGTGCTCCTCATCCTCCTCCAGGCCTTTCCCCTCAGGAGCAGCTCTGTCCCATCCCAGGCTGGCTTTATCTCCAGATCTCTTGCTCACAGAGCTGATTTAGCTCTTTCAGCAGCTTCCTGCCTTTTGGTGCCTCCCCAAGTTGTGATTTAGAGGTGGCTTTTATTTGTAACTGAAGCCTGGCCTTATTTTTTCAGGTTGAGAGCTCTTATCTCACCTAGATAACACTAATCTCCATTCCTTAAACGCTGCCTAAAGATTGGAGTGGTCTTCATTCTTTCAGCTGGATTTTGAATTCTTGGATTTCAGTATCAGCACATAAGTTCAAATTTGATCTGTTTTTGAAAGCTATTTTTAAATATGACCAATCATTTTATCAAGCCTTCTAGCATGAAAAACTGTTTCCTTCTAGGAATTTCCACATAAACAGGGAAGTGGTTTAATTTTGTTGTTGAGTTACAGTGTTGAGTGTACAAGACAAAATTAAACTTTGCAGTAACTGTTAATTTTAGAAAATTTTGCTGGTGTTTGTCAGTAGAGGGTACAGATAGTTCTCTTTAGCTCACAGCAATTACATGATGGAAGAGTTTTCTTTAAATATTTCTGTGTTTCAGGGTTGACAAACATTTAGGCTGTGAAAGTTGCACAATGGCACACAATTGTTTGAATTATTGTACTTTTAAGAAAGAATTACGTGATATATTTGTCATAATTTTTTATTAAGCTGCTTTCAAAGTAGCATAGAAAACACCACTGGTTAAATATTTTCATTTTAAGTCTGATCTTAAATTTTGGAAAGGATCTGTTTTGCAGGTTGTCCCTGGGGATAATTGAATTTGTTTAAATTTGACACAAAGCCCGTCAAAAAGAAAAATTGTAACAGCTTGGGTACATGTAATTTAACTTCACCTTGTGTCGCTGGGACAGACCCCAACACGCAAAGGCTCATCTGACCTCGCCCATTTGGGGTGGCAGAGATGGGCAGTGAGCTCTTGATGGGTTTTTATGTGCTCTGCTTGTACTACAACCCAGCTGTGAAACCCTGATTAATTTGTGAGGAGGTGATTTCAAACCACAAGATGGTTTTGCTTCCATTCCCTTCCCAAACTCAGCATTTAGCACTTCTCTGGGAAAGCACCCATGAAAACAGAGCTTTCAGGTGAAAGTTTTCTTTTGCTGTTCAGCTGAAAAATTCTGATTCACATCCTCTTGGGTCAGAGGCTTCCAGGGAAGCCAGGAGAGCACAGATCCCACTTTCCATTCCAGTGGAAGTGGAGTGGATCCTTCCTGAAAAATCCTGATGCTCCAGAGTGCAGCTGGACTTTTCCAGTGGCTTAAAAGTTTTCAGATTAATGGCAAATCAAGCAAAATTAATTTCCTAGAATCCTGTTTGTAAAAATACTGTTCTGAAATTTAATAATTCCAGAAATTTTCCTCTCAATGCAACAAATACTTTGGTGTTGGAAATTCTTTCATTCAAAGTGAGGTTGGGAGAGAGGAGGTAAATGATGGCTCTCATTTCTTTTATGTTGTAAGAGTAAAAAATGTGTTGGAATTTGGTTTTGACGAATTTGAGATATTTAGATGCTGACACAGTGTGTTCTGGGGGAGCTTCTGTTGCCCATCTGAGCTCTTCTGCCTTCCTTCTTTCTGAACCAGAGGTTCGGTAATGCAAAAATTTTACAAGTAAGTCTACAACATCCATGATTTTTGGTAGTTCCTCCATCAGTTCAGCCAGCTTTAGAAACCTGTTAATCACCTTCTACTTGTCCAGAAAGGTTGTTTTAGTTGTAGGGTATTTAACAAAAACTGCTGGGAGAACAGTGAGAGTTTCTCTTCTTCGTATCTGATTCCTCCCCCACATCCCCATTTTGTGCCGCTGTCACTCCTCACTCCGGCTCAGCCCTCGTGGCTGCTGGATTTGGGCTGGGCTGATCCAATCTGCTAGAGCAGCAGAAATGACTGGGAAAACAGCACAGAGCTTTCTGCACTCAGGATCTGTTGGATTTGGTTTTTTTTTTTTTTGACTCAGAGATGGGGTAACTAAGAGGTGTTTTAAAAACTTACTCCATTTTCAGTCTCATGAGAAGGGTGAGACAATAGAGATGTTAGAATTCACACCGTCACAATCAGAAGCCAAATATTTCTTAATTACAACACATTATAAGTGCTTCTTGGCCTATCAGCTTTTGCCACACCATGCTGTAAATGCCTTAAAGCCAATCATCTAAAATTACCCCTCGTGGCTCCTACTACAATGCATCTTTCATAATTCTGTTCCTCCAAAGTATCCAGTCTTATTTACAAAACCATCCTTTGAAACTTGTTTCTAGTTCCATTTCTCTCTCAACAATAGGACAGATCCTATTCCATGACATTTCTAAGTCAACATTTCTTATCTCAAACAGATACGTACACACTATGTGAGCCTTCTGTCAAGCTTTAAGAATTTTCTACAAATCCATTTCCCACAAGGATCAAAGGCAGGGGCTGGGTGAAAGATGATGGAGCAAGGAGAGGGATGGATGGAATAAGGGCTGCCAGGGAGGCTGCCTGCATTGTCCTAGGAAGGGAATTGTCAAGGGAAAGCACCTCAGTGTTGGTGAATGGAGCTGTGAGAAAGGGAAAATGGCACAATTCAGTGTCATTTTTAATAATCTCCATCTTCAGAAAGAATTTGCTTCTCTTTTTCAGCATTCTTTTGAGGATCTCAATGCAGGCCTGTTCTCACATGATTTTTGTCCTCTTCCCTTACTTTTTAAGTATCTCCATATCACATTTTTCTCCAGGGGCCCTAGACTCAACATTTCCAGGCAGAGGGGCCTGGCACAGGCTCCCAGAGAAGCTGTGGCTGCCCCTGGATCCCTGGAAGTGTCCAAGGCCAGGCTGGAGCACCCTGGGATAATGGAAGATGTCCCTGCCCATGGCAGGGGCATGGAATGAGATGAGCTTTAAAGTCCCTTCCAACTCAAACTGTTGTGTGATGCTGTCATTCCAAGGAATAGGTGATAAAATTCACAGGTTCTCTGGTAACAATGAGGTGGGAACTAAATAAAAGATTCAGACTGACACAATCACAGAAGGGGTGATACAGTGATCAGTAAAATCCAGTTACATCCCAGGTTTAAGAAAACTGTTTGGAAAGACTATTTGCAACATAATCTTCGCAGTATCTAATTTATGTTACTTGGATTTTGGAGGCAGATGTCCTTAGAAATTTATTCTGAGCAGGTGGGTATAAAACTTTGTGCTAAAATCAGATCCAAGAAGAGAACAAGACAGCACTAACAGGTCTGGAAATGATATGGGGAGAATGTAGGGGATGTCCTTTAAATGTAAAACCCTAACTGATAGTGCCTGAATGTACTGAATCAAAACACAGCATCAGGAATCCCATTTACAAACAAGGGCTGGTGAATTTTGTATATCAGCTGAACAGCCATGAGACCTGAGGGGTCTCAATCCCAGGAGCATCTTCAGTTGCCAGGGGAGTGTGGAAGAACGAGGGCACTTGTCAGGAGCTTGTAAGCCAAAAAGCAGGAATATCTTCCAATCAGCAGGGCACACTTCTGGACAGAAAAGCTCTGGGTGAGTTTGTGGTGCTGAGAGTTCAGCTGTGAGCCAAGTCCTTGGGACAGCACCTGACCTCATCCCCTTTGTTACACTGCAGGGTGAAGTCAGCCTCAGGCTGTTGTTGGGCTTTCTGCAGGCATCCTGTTACTGTTTATCTTCCCTGAAATTCTACGTGAGGACAACTTCTGTGCTGAGATCCAGGCATGGGCACTGAAATGGAGATAAATTGGTCTCTAGTAGCTGTGGTTTGAAGTGCTGCATAGAGTGTGACTGGAAGTTAAATCAGTTTACAAACACAGGGGAATCTTACCTGAGGTATTATCCCAACCATGGTCTCTCCCAGCTCAGCCTGCCTTGTAGGGAAGAGAGAAGCCAGTGTTCCATGGCCCAGGCTGCTGTTTCCATCATCCTCTTTCTTTTTCATTTAGCTGTGATAGTCAAGTTGCTTTTTACTTAAAGCAGAATTTTTAAACCGTTTTTTTGAAGTGGCGGCTTCTGTGGAGGTACAGTGCCACCACTGGGGAGCAGAGACCTAAATGTACATTGGTTTCTTGTGTGCCCACCTTCCCTCCAGCAACGTTGATCATCTTTGGCCTCCATATCCTGGGAGTATAATGTTCAAGCTTTTCTGTGAAATTTCCAGCAGGTGCCTTTTGCTGGAGAGCACGTATGTGGATTCCTTAAAAAAGTTATTGGTGATCTAAGCAGATGGCCTCAGTCCTGGGAAGGGATTGTATAGATAAATAATGTAATGGTTGGCTCTCACAATTAAGAGGTAGATACTATATAGATGTATAATAATGTTATTGGAATATGTAATTCCAGAGTCCTCTTTTCCTCCCCCTGTAATAGCCTTAGTAGCCAAGATATTCAGGGGAGGCTGCCTTGGTACCAGGGGCACAGCAGAACAATACCTGACAGCACTCAAGGTGTCAAAAGTAATCTCCACCAAGGATGGCAGAGTTGACTGACTCAACTTTGAGTGGGGCTAAGGGTATAAAAGGCAGAGCATCCATTTTGTAGATGGGCCACATGGCTGGTAGTCACAGGGGACTCCCAGCGCTGTAATTTGTCTTTCTTAAGTCCTCTGTTGTAGTTTTGTTAAAGTTTAATAAAATTAAACTCTAACAGTTTAGCTTAAACTGTTAAACTTAAAATGAAACTTCAGCAGTTGCTTCTCACAGGGTGGCTGGATGGAGGCATCGAGTCCAGAAGTGTCGTGGCTGTGGGCAGAGTTGGTGTGTGTGCTCTGTGTTCCCTTCTGAGGTGCCCAGGGCAGCTCTGTGGTCAGGAGTGCTGCATTGCTGCTGGGACTGTACAGGAAATGGGATGTCAGAGTTCAGGGCATTGCCAACCTTGAGATCTCTGCATTAATAATGCTTAAATAAACATCCCAAGAGGAGAAGCTGCAATGTGACACCCACCTGAGCTGTGGGATGCACTGCTGACTGAGCCAGGGTGGAGGGAGCTGGCAGGCTCTGCCTCAGCTGGCTTTTCAAGGAAGGGAGCTCAGGAGAGCCTGGCATTCCTACTGTGGGCTCCATCACACCAGCCTTGTTCCTGATAGGACACAATGAACCACTCCTGAGGGTGCTACACCGAAAGTTGAGTCATTGTTGCTGTTTGGCCAGTGATTTATTAAATAGCTGTTCCTGTGTTGGCTGTCTGGAGGTAATCATTGTCCTGGGGGAAAAAACCCAAACAATAAAAGCCAGCCAACCGAACAACAAAAAAATCCAAATGAAAAACCAGACGATTTTTCTTCTCCTTTGCAAAGGGAAATTCTCCTTATTGATCTTACTGATAGAACTGTTTGTGTTCACGTTCAAACACTCATCGACTACCACAGGATAAACACCTGGAGCAGGCAAGACAGGAGAATTCTCCCATAAATTTTTTCGTTGCGTTTATGAAGCTTTGGTGTTCTTCTGGCCTGCCAGGAGGATTTATTGCTGAGTGAATTCCTCAGCTGTGACAAGAGGAACACCTGTTTCTGTGTGAGCACAAGCACTTCTCCATCAAACACAACATCTGGCACTAGGAGCCCTTAAACTTGTGTTTATGACTACTCTGGGTAAGAGACTCCAAATACAACTTGGGGATTTCTCTGGAGTAAGTCAGCAATCCCCATGACACCGATGCTTCCTATCTTAAGGAAAATAAAGCTGTAAAAATACAGCATTATTCTGTCCCTTAATACCTGGAAAGTTTTCATTTTGCTACGAATGAAATGCCTTCTTTTGGATGTAGATACTTCTTTATTCCCAATAGCTAAGAATAAAGGTTCCATATGAGCACATCTATAACTTAACTAAATGTAAACAACTTGAAATCTGCTGAGTTATTTTCTGCTGTAAAAATTCCCAGCATCAAATTTGAAGGATTTCCTTTTAAGCATCATTCTGGTTTAAATCAGCTTAGGAATTGGAAGTGAATAACCCAGATACTGCTAAATACCTGTAATTTTTCCATCCCAATCCATGCCAACATCCTACCTTTGTGTGATAACCGTGGAAATGCATTTCAGGATGCTTTGGGGGCTGAGTACTTTGCTAACTTGTCTTTTCTTCCTGCTCAGCCTGCTGGCCAGCTGCTTCACATCAAATCCACCCAAATGATTGATGAAGGTACTTTAAACAGAAAAAGTACATCTACTAATGATGGGTAATTAAACTGTAGAACTCAGTGTTTCAGAACATGTGGAAATAAAAAATGATCTCACAGATGGACAAATTCAGGGAGGAATAGTTTGTTCAGAGGTGATTAAACTTGGGTCTGGATGGAATTTCCAGATCAAATAACTGCTGAACGCTGCTGCCAAAAGCCTTTAGTTCACTCTACAGTTCATATTGTCTGAGCCTTTAGAAATTCTCCTCAAAAGGAGAATCCAGATTAAAATTAGGCCAACCTTCTGTTTGTGCTTTGTGTGTTCGGACACATTTGTTTCCTCATCTCTTCCTAGCAGTTGTAGCCTCAGAGTTTGTGCTGAGGAACTTTCCAGAGGCAGCATTGAAGCAGCGTCCCTTGCCCTGGAGATTCCCTGCTCCCTGTCACTGGATTTCTCTGGAAGGGAGCGGTCCTTCCCCTCCCTGGGCTGGTCCTTCCCCTCCCCAGGCCGGCTTTTCCTCGGGCTGGAGCTGGTGTGGCAGGAGGGAGGGAGGGATGGAGGGAGCGACGGGGTGGATCAGCCCTGGTGAGCCCGTGCAAAGTTCACTCAGCTCGGGCACCGTCTGTTTTGTGGAGTTCAGTCCTGTTTGTGTGGAGTTCAGGGTAGCTGTGCTCGTGATTCCCTGCTCCTTCCCTGGCCAGGGGCATGCAGGGGTGAGCAGTGCAGTCTGTGCGGGGTTAGGCAGTCTGTCTGTCTGTCCCTGGCGGTTTGTGTGATCCCTGCCAGCCTGGGCTCATGGCTGGATTCTCTTCTCACTCAGCGAGCCCCAAACGCCCCTGTCAGCAGATTCAGTGCTGCTGGCTCCTCTGGGTGACTTTAGGCACACTGAGACATTGCAGTGATATGGGCTAATCCAAGCTGAGTGTCCTGGGCTCTGCTCACTTGCTTTCATCTCTGAGTCCTCTGCTTCTTTATCAGCAGTGCTGCTTGAGCAAAACTGATCAAAATTAGTTGATGTGATTTGTACTCCTGGACTCAAGTACAGATTCCTTTATTTCCCCTGGTGTTAAGACTCATGCATTGATAACCTTAAAGTTCTGAATTTCTAGTTCCCACACCCTGGCTTGAAAAATTTCTTCATCTTTTTACTTATTCTTCATCTTTTTACTTAAAAACTCCTTGAATAGCTGCTTTCTCAAGCCTCGCTTAACACAAGCTACTCCAGGCTGGTCTGATCTTCCAAAATGCTGTGAAATCCAAAATTCATTATATTTAGTGAGTGTTAGCCCATGGGAGGTTCCATGAAGAGATCCTTCTTTGCCTCTTACTCACCTGCCTCCACGTGCAGTGGGTGGAATGCTATTTCTAGGGAATCCTGCATATTGCAAGCAGCCACTTCACTTCTGGGGAATTCATGCTTGCCAGAGAATGGCATTAATAGACAGAATTGTAGCTTAAATGTCTTTTTTGTAATCTTTCATGAAGCATAGCTTAAAAATTGTCATTTTCTTCTCTCACTGATGTTCTGGTAATTTCCTAGGAGTGATTTTGGAGATGTGTTAGCAGCTCACCTGTCTGGCAGGTCCTTCCCAAATAAACTAATGCAATATATCCACAGTCATCTTTGTCCTCTTATCTTTGAGAGGCAGGAGAGATTCACCCCATTGCCTCTGGGCACGGGGAGTACCTGTGGAAAACGTGTTTGGGGAACCCTCTTGAGCCTTTTATTGCCGTGGAACTTGGAGTTTCAATCATCACATTTAAGGCTGTTACTTTGTCAAAGCGTCAAGAGGCTTTTAAATGGAGTAACAGCATTCATATTCTGGCTTCCAATGTGTTCTTGAATAAGAACTAGAAGGTCAAAACCATATCCTAAAGTGCCTTCCAGATTTCAGGTCACTTAAGATAACATTTTCTTAATTGTTATCTAAATTTAGAAGACAAATTATCTTGTAGTAGCAAGTGCAGCGCTTTTGCCCTAAAGCTTTTGTTTGTGGTGTTGTTTTCTTGGGTCACGTACCCGAGATTCCCTGATTCATCCCTGGACTTTGGAATCCTGGTTTCCTCTGAGAGTTCAGTGAGAACTGTCAGAACCTGCCTTGGCTTTAAATAGCCACAGTGTTATTCCTCCTAGGCCACGTGGTTCATTCCATGAGATGAGATAATAAAAATTGAAGTTCATCTAGCTGGAGTTAGGATTGAAATTAAATTTTATTTGCTGTTTTAAAAGCAGCTGTCCAGTTCTAGTTATTCTATCAAATTTACCTCGTTAAAATTTTGCAGCCCAAACCAATCCCAGGGTTTTGAAGATAAATAGCCAAGCTCTGAGAAAGCCTCTGCATTATCCTACAGCACTTTTAAAGTTTCCTGCTTTACCTAAATACTTGTAATTTGTTTTAACTTAAAGAATTGTGATGGTATTGATCAGATAAGCAAATTAAAAATTGGCCAGAAGATAGATTGCCTTGGTGTGGCTCTATGAGGTTCTCAGTTAAATAACAAAATAACAAAAAGAAATGAACTTAAATCATAGTATATGAGGGTATTTCTCCAAGCATTCCAATTTCCACAGGTGTAGGAGTCTCAGAAGGTGTGCAGAGTCTCTCTTTGTTCAACTGCTTTTTGTGGGAGGTTAAAGTTACATTAAAAAATAAAAAAAAAGTGTTGTCAGTAAGCCTAAAGATAGGAAATTCTTAAAATAGCTCAGGCAGATGAACTCCAGCACTCCAGGAACGCTGCAGAGCTTCAGGAGGATGCTGCAGCCTGAGCAGGGAGAATAAACCAGGTGCTTTTCCACAGGAATTCAATGAATTCTCCACTCTCAGGGTGGGATGAGTGACTGGGGCTTTGCTGCTGCAAAACCTCTGTTCTGCAGCTGAGAGCTGCAACAGCAAAGTGAACAGATTGGGGAGGATTTGGAGAAAAAAGGATTCAGAGTTACCTTTTTGTTTATAAATTTGTGGGGAAACTGAGGAATCTCACACAGGAGCAGCAGGATGACCAGCAGGGCCTGCAGAGAGATCTCCAGAAGGGATCTGCAAAGGGATCTCCAACTGAAAGGTATCAGCAGAAATCCTAAAACTCCCCGTTTTCAGGGAATGCTGCTGCAGGGGAGGCTGCACACTCTGCCTGCTCTGAACTGAGGAATTTAACACCCAGATTTTTGAGTAAGACTCATACATTTTGGATTTGCTGCTGTGTTTCACGAGCTCTCCTGTGGGATGTGGGGCTGCTGGAGAAGCTGAGTTTAGTGCAGAAATTCCCAGTTTTGTTCTTTGCCTCTGTGGGTTTATAATGTTGTAAATTGTCACAGCTGTTGCCTCGGGGTTGTAAGATGATGGATTTTTTTTGTGGATTTGTCTCTGCCAGGCTCTTGTTGAAGGGTATATTGTATGAAAACCTTGGCAGAAAGGAAAACTTTAATGCAAGACACTTTAAATGAAATAAATTAAATGATTGCTAGTGAGTAGGCAAAATCATAAGGGAGAATGGACCAGAATATAAGCAAAATAAACCAAGGGAAACAAGGAATAAATTGCTTTTGTATAGGAAGATGTGTATTATCACATAAATACTCTATAGGTAGATATGCACCATCTCTCCAATTTTTAATTCCCCTCTAAAGTGCAGGAGCGAGATAAATTTTTATAGAAAGAAAATGGAAGGAAAACTGATTATTTATATTCTCAAGTTATTTTCTAAAGCTAAAGAAAACTGTGCAGAAAATTTTTCACTTTATTGCTGTGTGCTGAGTTCTGGTCTGAAATGCAGAGGAGCAAATCAGAACTTAATTCAATATTTTGAGAATTCCCACTTTGTACCAGTGATGTAAAATAATTGTTACTGTTCACCAGGTTTCCTTACCAATACTTTATTCCATTTTTTGTCCAGGGAGCTCTGCAAGTATATTTCAAATTACATCAGCTTATTTCAAAGTGAACAGAACAGCTTTGTAATCAGTGATAAATATCTAATTTAAAGATAATTAAAAACGCTTGTCACATAGAAGCATATGACTTTTAAGTAAAAGTTGTTTCTGCTTGCTTGGGAGGTGATAAGATTGTGGACTAAATGTGATTAATGTTCTTTGCAGATGTTGCTTTATATGCTTAGGCTTTCAAAGTAAAGCAGTCTAGACTGTCTGTCTGCATTCTCCTGCAGCTTTGATCTTGATTAAAACTGGTTGTATTACATTTATCATCTTCCTTTCTTGAATGCCAGAAACTCTCTTAACTGGTTTTTTGTATCTGTATTTGTTTGTAGAGAAAGAGGCTCGGTATCATCTCTAACTGCTAGAAAGATGGCACATTTGGATACCTTCAGCAAATGGCAAAAATGGGGATTTTGTATCTAGAAAGGCTTTAACGAGTCCTTTGGGTTATTTCAGATGCAGCAAATGTGATGCTGAACGTTCAGCTGGCAGGGAGGGAGCCAGGTGAGCCCTGAGTGGGTTTTCCCCTGCTGCTGGATGCAGATCTGAGGGAAGGTGCAGGAAGCTTTGATCTGGATCTGTGGCACTCTGATACTGGTGATCTGCTGATATCTGCTGCCTGCTGCTCATGAGAGATTTTTGTGCCCCATTTTCCACCCTCCCAGTTCTGGGGGATGGAGATGGATTGCTTCAGGCTCCTGAAAAGGGTCAAACACAGCAAACTCCCCAAATAAAGCACGTTTCCTTGGGGTACAGTTTCAATTCTGCGTGGCAGCAGAAGAGCTGAAGGAGGGGAGTTCCTCAAATCTCTGTCAGGGGTTAAATCTGTGCCTGCTTAGGGACATGAGCTGCTCCTCATTTGTGTGCACCAAGTACAACTCAAGTGTTTTCTCCAGGATCTGAAATATTCACATTTACTCCCTTCTTTATTCATTAGGATTGTTTAGGGCCCGTTTGAGAACTTGATGTATTCAATGGAGAAGTTTGAAATGAAGGTAAACCTTTAATACTCAAACAATTTATTGGTCAGTCAGTAAAACATTTTTGGGTAGTTCTGTTAATTAAATATTCAAGTTGCATGGGGTTTGTTTGGTATTTCAATTCTTGTTGGTGCCTCCACTGAGTGCTTTATTCCAGTCTGTTGGTTAGATGTTAAAAAATATTTGTAGCTTCTAGACCACAGTGGTGTCTTAAATCCAAGTTTGGGAACATGAGCTCATGCAATACACAAAATGATGGAGAAGTAACCAGACAATAAGTTAAATAATATTTAACTGTCAAAAACCACTTGGAAATCCATTATAGGAGGCAGTGAGTTGTGCATTGCTCTGTATTTGGTCATTACTTAATTTTTTCCCCCTGATCTTTATGAATTCTAAAACTGTTGTGGCTTTGTTGTGACTTAGCAGTGATTTAAAATTTATTTTTCTTCAGTTCTGTAGCAAAAAAATAATATTTTTATGTTGCAGCAGGGTTATCATTCTGGAGATCTGTAATCTTGCCTGAGTGTTGATGCAGCATGGGGGGGGAAATGAATTAAAAGAAAATATTTTAATGCAAGTCTCAGCCAGCAGATCTGGATTGCCCCTGATTTTAAAGCATCACCCAGTACAGAACTGATGGACTGGTTGAACTGGAGTTGCTGTTCCTAATATAGATCCTGGTGTGGTTGGGATCTGTGCAGGGACTCCTGAGAGTCATTCCTAACAAAATTCCTGTAAATGACCTTAATATTCCAAATCAGCACATTGGGAAGTTAACCCTGCAGGTGTGGTACAAGGTTCTTGTAACAACTGGGTTTTTAAGGCTTTCTTGCCAAGTGAAATGAGGCAAAACTGGCTCAGCTGAACACCTGAAGGCAGTTTTTTCATTGAAACTGAAATACTTTGGGATTATTGTGCTGTGTCAGGTGTGGGCTGTAGGATCAGGGGGTGTTTTACCAAAATTCAAATATCCAGTAGCACTTGTCAGTTCTGGATACTTTTCTTAACAAACAGTGATGCTCCTGTTGACTTGCATTCCCCATAACTTGTGTGGATGCTTCCTAAATGAGATTTAATTTCATTAATTAATTTTTAAATGTTTAGATGCTTAAAACCTTTAAAATGTGACTTAATTTTTTCATACTTAGAGATAATTCCAGCAATAACCTTGAGTTTCTAAAAGGTATTTTTGTGCTGTTAAATGAGATGGTGGAGATTGACATCAAATTTGTTGTTACTCATACAGAACCAGAAATAAGAATATTTTTTTTCTTAGTTGGATTTTTTCCTTGATGTTAGTAGGTTATATATATAAATTACTTGATGTTAGTAGGTTATATATATATAATTTTTTTAAAATCCTCTACATTTTTATTTTAAGGAATAGGGAGATCATTTACAGGTTGTTAGAATTGAACTACAATTCTTTCTAATAAGGTGTTTTCTTAAGAAGAACACCCAACATGGAAATTTAAACAATTTTTAAGTGCTTTAGGCAGGTAAGAGAAATAAACCCCATTGTTCTGGATTCTTTTTGTATTGATTTGATTCTCATGTTAGATCAGAGCTGATTATTTAAAGCAACTGTTGCAGGAGTGGCTGAATATAATATTTTAATGACAATTCATGTGCTGGATGGCCAATATGTAGCACATTTTAAAGTCCCTACTACAGATTTATGCTCTGAAAAGAGTTTTAAAATGGTAATTTTAAATTGCTCCCCTTTCCAGTCAGTTGTTCTTAAAGTGCTGATAAGAAATACAAAAAGAGGTAAGTTTTAATGTGGATTATGCTGACTTTAATAACCTCTTCTTTTGGGTGTCAGTCTGGATACAATTAGTAGTAACATTAGTATTAGTAGTAACATTTTAAAGAAGAGGATGAGTGGATAGCAAAATCAGCTTCATGAGAATCCATAAAGACTCAAAAAATGGAACAGAAAAATAGGTTTTTATTGAGGTGCATGGGGAACTTGCTTTGCTGTTCCATTGCTGTTTTCTTCTTCTGAATCTTAAATAAATGATTTTTTTTTTTAGTTTACTGGTCACTTAGATCCAAATTTGTTCTCTGTAAAACCTGTCCTAATAGTGACTTTTGGTGAAATCAGTTCCCTCAGTTCTCATTCCTGAGGGAAGCTCACTTGGAGTGGCTTTGGAGCATGGCAAGGTGATGATGGGGCTTACAAATGCTGAGTATTTCAATAATGAGTGAAAACATTTACTAATGAAGCCTCCATAAGGTAGTTGCACTGGATTTCTCTTAACCCATTGAAAACAAGTCCAGCATAAGAAACTTGAGACAAAAAAAGTCTTAGTCCTCTATTCTTCCCTCCCTCAGAGGTGCCAGGATCTGCTCCCTGGGGCTGAGCTGAGCCCTGGAGTTGTGTTTGGAGCTGGCTCTGGAGAGGCTGTGCTGGCCATGGCAGCAGTGCTTCTGTCTGTAAACAGGGTTGTTTCCAGCTCTAGAAATGGGATTTTTCACTTAATCTTCAGATTACAGTCTGGCAAAATGAGGCAGCCTGAGATGGGACGAAGAAAATCCATTTCAAGTGACAGCCACTTTAGCTGGAGGTAAAGAGGCAGTTGTGCTGGATTCTTAAATGTCATCAACGCTGATTTCAGAGCATGAGGACACAAAGTTTAAAACTCTTCCAGTGTAGGCAAGGTTTGGAATTTGATCTCAACAGGAGTGAACAGTAGAAATGGAACGAAACAGGCCCAGTGAAGTTTGGGGTTATGTAGATGTTTTTGCTTTAGGAAGAGAGTTCAGCAGTCACAAACATATTAGCATTTTTATGCTGATAGGTATTTACTCACATGTGTAGTGCTGCAGCCTGACATTTATTTAAGTTTAGTGGCTGAAGGAAGGAATTACTTCCACTCATTTGTGCCACTTCAGCTGTTGGAGGCTGCACAGCTTAGTTGGGTTTTTGATTGTGCTGCAGCTCCAAAATGCTTTTCAGACTGGGCTCCTGCATCAGGGCAGACACCACGAGCTGCCAATGCCATCCTTTAGTGATGCAGCTGATCCCAAAGCGCTTCTGCAGGAGTTTCCCAGTAAACAATCCCAATATCCATCCCGGAGAAATCCTTGGGGATGGCTGAAGTCCTGCCTGGAGTTCTGGCCAAGTGAGTGAGCAGGATGAACTTGGGAAGTCCTGGTGGGATGAGGTGGGGAAATGGAAATGAAAATGAAAATACAAAACCCCGGGATCATGGGCTGTGTGGAGTCAAGACAAGCTCAGTGGGACAATTCTCCATCAATCAGTTGGAGAGTTGGCAGAGGAGGGGTAAGGAAGGTTCCCAGCTCGATGGAGCAGGGACATTGAAAGGTTTGAATTTCTCAGCACTGAGTTCTGCCTTCCCCCCCCCACTTATCCTGTTTGCCTGCAGCTCCCAGGTAATCCCTGTGTGTGTTTACACAAATGTGGGACCTGTCTCTCCTCCTTTGAGCTGCCATCTGGACAAGGGCAGCTGGAGCTTGTCTGGCTGTGCACTGACCATCCAGCTCCTGCCCATGAGCTCAGCACTTGGGAATTTTGCTGGGCCAGCTTGAAGGAAAAAGATACAGCTGATGCTTTAAAAATTAAAAAAAAAACCAACAAAACAAACAACAAAACTGGTTGTAAGTATGTTTAGGCTGGGGTTTTGGTTGTAACCACATAAAAAAAAAGAGAAGTATAGCAATGGCTAAAGAATTAGAATGTAAATAAGAAGCTTGATCAGCACATGTAGGAGAACTGGGTGGTGTTTTTGCTTGCAATAGCACCGAGTGGGACACGACACCCACAGAGAGATTTGTTGGAGAGCTGAGTTGAAGGCAGAATCACACTGGTCCTGTTGTCTTTTAAATAGTTACATAAGGTCCTGTAAGACAGAAAAAGAAGTGGGGGTTGGATATATCATGTGGAGGAAACATCAAATGTGGAGTTGGATGCTTGCCTCTTAGATGTCTTGACTGTGTTTTTGTTTGACTTGGTGTGTGGTTCTGTTTGCTTTGCAGTCAAACTGTTACATTTGCATTGTGCTTGACTGATTTGGGAGGCAAAAGGTAGAATATTTTCTTGTAATTAGCCTTGTAACTCTCCTGGGTGTGTCTTTGAGGGGTCAGGAGGGAGTCTGTGGAGAGGAGACTCCTGCTTTGTCTTTATAAATGCAGGTGAAATATTGACACTGATCCTACTGAGCAGCCCCTGGAAGGTGGGTGAAACAAACAGGACATGAGGAGGGCTGGAGAAAATGTCATTTCCTGATCCTCTCTTAGAGCCTAAGCAGGGAATGAAATTTGAAGACAGCTAAAATTGACAGCTAAAATGAAGCTTTCCCAGTGTTTTTTAATGAAGTGATTAATATGTTCAAATTTCCCATCTCCATGTGGCTGCAGGAATTTCAAACCTCCATTGGAGAAAATTCGAAATGTTTCATAGCTCACAAGTTCTCAGGAAGTTTTGTAGCTCAGAGAAGAACCTCCACAAACACCAACCCCAAAAGGAATCATTTTGATCCAAAATCCTTTGGGGTTCACAGCTGGATGTCAGTGAGAGGAGCTCCCATATCTGATGAGCTGCAGGATTGTGCTGGTTTGGGATTCTCAGATCAGAGAACAGCTCTGACAGGTATCTGAGATCATTCCTGGGAAACTCCCTGGCACATCCCAAAATAGAAATGCTGCTGCTTGCCACCACCAGCGTGAGACTCACCCCTGAGAAGGATTCATCATTCCTGATCCAGTCTGTGTGTCCTTAGGTGGTTTATTTAGGTGCTTAATTGGTGCCTTTAATGCTGAAGGGCCTCTTTTTGAGTTTAATGACAGCATTCCAAGGCTCTGGGTGGGAATGGTGTCACTCCTGTGTGCACTGGGAGAGGATCCCTGGCTCCTTCCTGGGCAGCTGCTTCCCTGAGCTTCATCCAGAGGCAGGAGGAGGTGATCCCTCCTGGGTAATCAGGGTGCAAGTTTTAATGTCAAATTAATCAAGGTTTCTCCTTTTTATTATTCTTTGTGTTTTGGGGTTTTGCACTGGGAAGAGGAGGATAATCCAAACTGGGAACTGGGTATTTCTACCCAGTGCCTGTTGTTGGATTATTCTTAGTATTTTAGAGATGGGGCAGCTGAGAGGCATTTTAAAGGATTTTATTCTATTATCAGATGAAGAGTGAGACATAAGAGATGTAAAACTCAATGCCATTCTATCAAAAGCCAACCTATTTCTTGGATACTGTTTGGCCCTATTCTATTTTTTCCCAACATCTGAATCTTGTAGAATTTAAACTTTTCAGTTTAGAGCCCTGTGTTACTGATATTGGAATATTTCATCTGGAAATATGGAAACCATCTGGAAATCATGCCAGGAAGATGACATTGGACCAGCAGTGACTAAAAGCCACCAGCACCTGAGATGAGTGCAGCCCCAAGGCTGTGCCTCAAACCCAACCATTTCTGGGATCTTTGGAGCTTTTTTCCCCTACAGAACTCAGCAGGCAGTGGCTGGGAGGTGTTTGTGCTGTGTGCTGCTCACACCTCGCAGTGACAGCAGTGGCATGTTTGAACTTGAAAACATCAGCCTGTGTTTTACTGTGTTCCCTTGAAGTCAGGGAGTGTGAAAAATAACACTTAACTTCAAGTCTCTGGAGATTCCCAAAGGATGGCAATCTTTATCTCAGGGCTGACAGCTCTTGGTAGCACTTTAATTTCTACCTAAAGAACAGAGATGGCCACTGAGCCTTTTTCTCCTTTTTCTGCCACGTGCTTTGCTCTGAAAGCATTCTGGAAAACCAGAGATCTGGGGGTTTTCCCACTTCCTGAAATCCAGGCTTAAATAACATATTTGGAAGTAGAAGGCAGAAAATGGAAGTTCTCTACAAAATCCCATTACAGCATTATTAATTTCTTCTATCAGTGGCACAAACTGCTGGGAGGGACTGAGGGAACACGTTGGAAAAATAATCCCAGCATTTTTTTTTCCTTCAGCAAGAGCACCATGCAAATAAACCCAAGATGTATCTATATATGTAAAATAACATCATCAAGTGGTTAGAGCAGCTGATTTATTTTCCATACTGTAAGTCCAGAAGACTCAGAGTAAAAAAAAAGTTGGGTTGATTTTTTTTTTTGTTACTGTCCACCAAGCAAACCAGGGGCTGCAAAGGGTTTTTTAACATATATTATTCCTCTCACCTTCCCCCTCTTCACTCTCAGTTCTAGTCCCTGTTTTAGGTGACATCATCCTCCATAGTTTCCACTCTGCTGTAGAGCCTTTGGCTTGATCATCCTTCAGTTTTCCAGCACTTTATTCTTCTCTCCTTCTTTTTCAGAAGTGTTATCTCAGCTACAGAATTTCATACTTCCATGGCAGGCTCATCCTTACAAATTTTCCATTTTGAAAAGGTGTGAACTGCAAAAAAATTGAAATATTTTCCAAGTATATGATGAGATATCTTAGCAAATACAGATTTCCTGTTGCTCCCCCCACTCCAGTCCTGGAGAAAAATGCAGCTCTTGCTATACAAAACTACACTAAAGCTTACCAAGTTTACCCCTGTTCAAGTTGCAAACTCATTTATTTTTAAAGACTATTTTAGAAAAGGAAAGCAGCTTTCTGGACCATCAGGTTAATCTTTAAATTTTGAATATTCACTGGGCAGGGTGGCAGCAGTGCAGGTGATTTGTTACTTCACTGCCTTGTTTATCTTTTTTGCAGTTCTTGCCTTGCCTGAGTTAATTGCTGCTGTGTTTGGATTTAATGAATGTATTTTGGCTCAGCTCATCTGAAGTACAGTCCTTGTTTGACCTGGGAGCATTGAGAACAGTGATAATAGCACTAATCTTAGTCTAAAAATCAACAAAATAAGTTTGGGGACATCGTGGCATGTAAAAGGAGGACAGAATCCTTTCTCTTGGAACTCAGTTTGCTTTATTAGGTTGGAAATAACTTCTTTCTTCTTCCTTTGAGAAACATTCCCCTGGGTGTTATCAGAAAAAATAGAGAATGATAAAACCCTGCTTCCTGCTCGCAGGAACATCAAAGCCGGGCTTTTTTAGTCTATATTTGTAGTCTGTTCTTAGATATATTTGTAGGGCTAGGAAGTGTTTGAGATCACTGTGGAAACAAATAGAATAACACACATGGGCAAGTACTTGAAAAAGGTACCTGTGCAGCAGCTGAAGGTTTTTTGTGTAAGGTGTTAATTCTATTTATGCTGCATTTTCTGTTCTTTTCTGCTCCTCTAGAACAGCGCGTTACAATTCTGGTATTTTGGTGAATGGGCCATTCTATCTATAAGTTACTCAGTCCCTGTGGTGCTCTGCTGGTTTATTCTAATAAACTGCTCCATTCCTTGTATTTCAGTACTTAAAGAGTTCAAATTCATCTCCAATATAACACAATTTAAGTAACCTTTTGTTACAGGCAGAGGTATCTGCCAGACTGAACCTCACCCTTCAGTTCTTTTATATGTTGTAAATTTTCTAGGGAATAGCAAAAAAAAAAGTGTCCTTGGCACCATTAAACTAATCTTTGCAAGCTTTTCATCAATTTTCATGACTTCAGCTAGAAAATGTTGTTACATTTCATAAAGCAGTGAGAGATCACAGATTCAGTTCCCTTTGCCCTTTGTGTCTTTCCGTGGTGTCACCAACTAATCACGCAGCAAAAGCAGGGTTTGGAATGAGGGTAGGACGTGGGAAGTGTTGAAGTCTTCCCTGGAAAGGGAGGGACATGATCATTATCACATCTCAGATCAAGTATCAGGAAACCATTCCTGCAGCACAGACTACGGGCTTGTGTTGCTCAGTGTGAGGTTTGGTGGATAAAGCTGGATGATGAACTCCCAGAAGTTTCTGTCCTTTTTTTTTAGTCATACCTGTAAGAGACAATTCCTGTTCCATCCAGCACCTTTCCCAGTGATCCTTCCTGAATTAAGGCCATGTTAGTGCTTAGGAGCTGTGCACTGTTTGTCCCCTTTTAATTAAAAAACTGGTAGATGTTTTTTTCAGTCATTCAGTCTCTCTGTTTGGGAAATGGCAGCCAGTGCTTCCAGCTCCTCCTGGGGTGAGGTTTTCCAGGCTGCACTTGAGCTGTCTGATGGAATTGCTCCCAGTTCTGCTGTTTCCTGTATTAAGAGTGGTTCAGAAGTTCAAATATTGGTTTTGTTTCCCCAGTGCAGCTGTGGTGGATGGACAGGAGTGGGATGGGAATACACAGATATCCAATGGGATCTTAATGTGCCCAGACTAAACTCAATTCTGTACTTAATGCCCTTTGCTTTCCCAACGTGTTTTCCCCCCAGGCTTTCAGACCTCATGTTCCATCCACAGGACGCTGCTGGAGTTTGGCTCATGGATTCTTTCAGCAGCACCATTTTGCTTTTTGAGATTCAGGAATTGGTTTCTGAGGACCAGGCAATTCCCTGTGCACTCAGAATGGGTAGAGCAGTTCCATTAGAGACCTGCTCTGCCTAATAAATTCACTTTATTGTAAATGCCAGCTGCCCTTGTCCCCTGGGAGCTCCATCCCTGTGGAGGGGGTGACAAAGCTGCTTGGAAGCAGATGGGCTCAGGGCTGCCTTCTTTGTGTGGTTCCCCTTCTCCTCCTGCCTTGCTTCCACCACATTCCTGAAGGATTAATCCAGGATTGTCCTGCTCTGCCCAAGCCTGGGTTAGTCTGGCCAGACCCATTGCAGGTGCCTGCTCAGGTGAGAAGCCCCAGCCACATCCAAGGTCATTAAACCAACAGTGACTGCTGCCAGTCACTGATTGGAGCATTAATGGATTAAAAAATAGATGGATAAGAAAACCTGACTGGAAAGAAGACAGGAACAAAGAGAATATTTATGCAAAGTTAGTTTTACTGCAGTTGCTGAATTTTATAAATTTCAGCTTGTCTGTGGTCCTTCAAAGCTGGGCTTGGCAGCAGGAGAAAAGCAATGGCACGTGTGAGAGAAATCCAGGACTTCTGCTTTATTGCACTGACAGAACCAAATTGTTCAATCTGTTGCCTCATCTGTTTCTTGCCATAGCTGAGAGCTGTAAAGGTCAGGCCGTGGCAGCACAAGGAATTTAATGGTTCCCAGGCTGCCCCTCACAGCGTTCCCAGCTGGCTCCTGCCCCTCTCCCATTGATCCTCCAGCTCCTGCCTATTTTGGGAACACAGGCAGAGCAAGGTGGGATGCTCAGGATGGGCAGTGCTGGGCTCAGCTCTGGCTTCCTGTGCTGCTCTCCCAAGGCTCAGGTGGGAATAATCCTTGTTCTCCTCAGGAATGGCTGCTGGGTCACATTTCTTGTGGATAAATGTGGATAAAGGAGGTAGTGAGTGATGCAAATAAATACGTCAGAAACTGCTGAGGGAAACCTTTTCTCTTCCAGTCTGGTCTTCAGTGTGCTGGGCAATGTAATGTCGTAAAAATTCTGAATGTACAGATAAATACAGGCAAAGTGCTTTGGCATCCTCCTGAGCCTTCCTCAGTGGATCCTCTGGTTCTCCAGCTCCTCCATGTCCATTTTCCCATGGCTTTAATACATGTTAAGTGATGGAGCTCCCATGGAGATTAATGGCACGCTCTGGGCAGTGTCTGACAAGAGAAAAAACAGAAATAAAGGGCAGTTCTTACTCCCTTCCTGCCTTCTGTTAAGAGTCTTGCTTCCCAACAATGCTTCACCTTTGCAGGAGCCAGGCTGGTGCTTCACATCCCATTAACTCTGAAGGGATCTCCACCAGAATCCCAGAAAGTTCCTAGATGGTCCCTAAATGGTCTTGAAGGTCCTTTCCAACTCACACCATTCTGGGATTCCGTAACACTTGCCCCTAAACACTTCTTGGCTTTTTTGGGGGGGGTTTCTGAGATGAACTCCCTGCTCTTTTGGCTCCTGTAACGAGATAAGGAGCACAAATGCCTTTTGGTGAATTTTCCTGGCTAAAGCTCCTGGTTTGGCGAATATTTTAATTAAATCTTCCCTGCTCAGCATTCTAAATTTTCTCTGCTATTGCTATTCATGGAGAAGTATTGCCATGACTTGTTCTTCATTTCTGCAAATCTTGCTAAGTTATGCAAGTCACTGTTTGACTTCACAGAAGATCTTTGTTTTATGTTTCAACACTTGGAATGCTGCTGAACTTTCCGTGTTTTCTGTCTTTATTAAAAAGGGGGGAGAGAGGCCACATTGGTACGTGCAGTAAATGATATTTTTATACAACCTGCATTTCTTCATGTGCCTGATCCTGCAGAATTCCATTGAATTGTGCTTCCCATCCCTCCAGGTGCCATCCTGGGCAGATCAGAAACACAGGAGTGCATCTACTACAACGCTAACTGGGAGAAGGACAAAACCAACCGCAGTGGGATCGAGCCCTGCTATGGTGATAAAGATAAAAGGAGACACTGCTTTGCCACATGGAAGAATATTTCTGGATCAATTGAAATCGTGAAGCAAGGCTGCTGGCTGGATGACATCAATTGTTATGACAGGTGAGTTTTCCTAGGAATTTTTTGCAATTGATTTGTCACTGTAAACTCTTTTGCCTCTCCATAATTTCTACATCATTGTCTCCACAACCAGTGAGTCTGGGAATAGTTATTTTATTTTCAGATGCTCGCTTGTATTTAGGGACCAGATTCCATGTGAGTACATTGTCTTGCTTGCAGAATAACATGTTTTACCTTCTTGAATGAACCCAGGTATTTCATTTATTCTTTTTTAGTCCATTAATAATAGATTCTGTAGTGCCTTGTTATTGCCAAACAGTGCAAATATAATTATTGCAACCAGGATGCAAAATTCTCTCATTGATTTTTCCAAAGTCTTTAGAGTTGGAAAGTCAGCACTTTGTGTCTGCAATTTACCAGATCATGGAAGTATTTTGGCAGTTTATTAATAAGCTCAATGGCAGCTCTAAGAATATTCTAAATTTCCAGTTATTTTGTTGTTAACAGATGGTCCAGAAAGAACCCACAAGCAGGAACAGCAGGACTTGGGGTTTGTTAGATGCTGACTGAATAAGGGTCATGACTCTCTTAAGCAATGGTGTTGCAGCTTTTTAAATACTCTACTGGGTTTTATTGGCCCAAAACATTTATTATTTGGGAAGGCAGAGAATTAAGAAGTAGATCCACAGTGGATCATCATAAAAAAGTATTGAGGAATTATTTCAGTAATTTTTATAGAAGTCTTCCTTTGTATTTCTTTAAAGTTGAATTTTTAGAAGAAAGCCTTGCAGTCCTTTCTCCCAAATCAAGTTGTCCCCCAGCCCAGGCTGTTTTCTGCTTTTATGACAGTTTAAAGCTCAGTCCCACAATCTAAAAAAAATTCCTAAAATCATGAGATTAAATTCTCCCTTGAGCAAAGAAAAGAAATTGGAAGAAGAAATGAAACACAGGAAGGACAGTAAGGAAGGAGCTGGAAACTGAGTAAGTCCTCATTAAGTGACTTGTGCTAATCACAGGCAGTGCTGTGTTTGTCCAGAGCAGCCCAAATCTTATCTCTGCAGCGTGGGGTGCTCTGGGAGCTGTGGGGTGACTCCAAACAGCAGCAGATTCAGGACATCAAAGAGAAAACGTTCCCTGGAAGTCACAGGACAGGGTGACAGCCAGAGCTGGCTCTAGGGAACAACCCCAAGTTTTGAAGATGAGCCCAAAACCTCCCTGACAATCTTCAGCTGTGTTTAAAATCCTGCAATATTTCTTCAGCCTTTTTCAGTTCTGCTGTCAGGTTGACTCCTGGTTTTTCTTTCCTGATGGATTGAATAGTTTCAGCTTATTTGTTAGCAGAACATTAAAAAAAAAGCCATTCCTGCAGTTAATTCAGGGAATAAAATAAGCCCTATCCCTGAGCATAATGTAGGCAGAGGAGATTGTAGAAATTTTATCATTTTTCTCTACAAATACAGTAAAATTTAGAAATTCTCCTTGTCACTTATCTCCAGCCTTCTTTGATCACTTGCCTGTCCTGTTTAAATCTAGCTTGTGAATTGTTCCTCAATCTCTTGGTGGTGGTTTTCTTTGTCTTAAAAATGACAAAACTGTGTTTGTGTTTTAATAAAATTCCATTGCAGTATAAAATATCAAAATTTAATTTATCTCATTAGGTTTAGCTGTTACTTTGGTCGCGGTCAATTTAACAAAGTTCACCTTGGAAATTTAAAAGATGGGCACTTTTTTTTTTGAACAAAGACAACCCAGCTCAAGATGAATGAACTTTCCCCCCTCCTCTCCTGCAGGAATGATTGCATAGAGAAGAAGGACAGCCCTGAGGTGTTTTTCTGTTGCTGTGAAGGCAACATGTGCAACGAGCGCTTCTTCTACTTCCCGGAGATGGAGGTCACGCAGCGTAAGTTCCTCCTGACAGCAACGTTCCACATCCTGCTTTTTCAGCAGCTCACACTTTCCCAAAAGTGCTGCCTTTCCTGCCACAGGGCTCTGGGAGAGCTCTGGGCAGTGCCACTTCATTTATTCCACTTGGAAAGGTGCTTTCCTGTACAGTCAATAAAAGGTGCTTCAGCTCTTTGCAAGGGTGGGGAGGAAGGATAATCTGAAATAATTGCCTGGTTTAAGATATAGGAGTAACTGTCAAATTTTACCTTAATTACATTCTTAAACTCCTCTAAGGGTGTAAATTGTTGGGCCAAAAGCCTTCTCATCCCTGTATCCCTGTGCCAGCTTTGGGATGCTCCTTTTCTTCAAAAAAGAAGAAAAGGAGCAGAAAAGGTTCCTTTTCTTTCTTCTCTTTATCCCAGCTGGACCTTTTGAATTTCTCTGTAAATGGACAGAGTAACCTCTAAAAAGGGGAAAAGAATTTCCTCCCAGATCACAGGATCCTTGTGGGTTCTTCCACTCAGCACATTCTGTGGTTCTGAAAGATAATCAAATTAGCCAGACTTAATAAATAATTATTTTTTTTAAAAAATGGCTGAAAGGTGATTTGATTTTTCTTGCCTATCTTCTTCCAGTCAGGAATCCGCTGGAAAACCAAGGGATGTTAATAACTGAGCTGAAACCAGCAAATGTCTCCTGTACCAAATAGCCAGAGGAAGTTGTTTATGAAATGAAAGAACATTTTCTGCGAGATTAAAATAGCCTTTGTTGACCCAGGAGATATTGTTGTCATTTTTGTCAGTGATGCTGCTAAGGCAATAATTGACATTCCTCCCTCTCCTGAGCCCTCTCTTGCCCCAGGGAGCTGTGGCTGCCTTGGAAGCAGCTCCTGCTCCTGCAGAGCCTTTTCTGAGGTCATGTGGAAATGTCTTCACCTGGAGAACTCCTCCTTGCAGCCAGGCACAGAAGTGCTGGCAGGTTGTTGCCAAATCTCTGTATTGATTGGTTTTAGTTCGTTAGGTGATGAATTCTTGCAGTTCCCTGGGAGTTCAACCACCCCCTGTAGGCTGGTGGGGGCTGGAGGCCCAGAATTGCACCAGGACCTGAGCTATTCCCCGGCTTTCCAGAGCGCTGCCTTTTAACCAGGTGTTACTTTGTGCTGCCTAATCAGGTACTGGGAGCCTGCTGTGATGCTGGCAGCAGCTGTTAGAAAATCAGGCTGCTGCACATTTCAAGCACTGCCTGGTTTTGTTCCTTAAAAGCCGTGTCTTTTTTCTTTTCCCTTCAGCAACTTCCAATCCTGTCACACCGAAGCCGCCTCTGTTCAACACCTTGCTCTACTCCTTGGTGCCTATCATGGGGATTGCAGTGATCGTGCTCTTCTCCTTCTGGATGTACAGACACCACAAGCTGGCCTATCCTCCCGTGCTTGTTCCCACCCAGGTGAGCCCCCTGCTGCAGGATTTGGGGTTTTTTAAAGGGCCAAACCATTCCTGAAGGGGATCTGTCTCATGGCTGGTCTCTCTGTTCCCCTCCTGATTTCCAGGTCCTAACGCTTGCTCTCCCCTAAAGCAGAGAATTAAGCTTTACTTAAACAGCCTTATTAATTATTCTTTGGTGAATAGATGAGCAACTACTTCATGTTTTTATGCATCTCTTTGTTTGGGAGGAGAAAAACTGAATACACAGTGAAGGCATGGTGAGGGCTGAGCTGTAATGCTTAGCTGGAAACAGAAAAAGAGTTGCCAATTCATCTTGGCCATTTGAGGGGTTCAGAAAATAGCAGCTAAGAGAGGATGAGCTGTTTTTAAGGAAAACTAGAACTGGGATACAGGTGTGGGGAATGTTAAGAAAATCTTCATAGCTCAGCTCATGCATTGTGATTCCTGTCATATTTTTCTTCTTGTTTATGTATTTTCTGTTTTGTCCTGAAATGTTTCAGTTTGAGGGGTGTTTGTGTTTTATGTCGAAAGGATGAAGTTGTGAGTTCCACACCTGAGTGTAACCTGGCCATTGTGCACCCAGACAAACCTTCTGGGGCTCTGTGTGTGGGATTTCTGTTTTGTCCTGAAACGTTTCAGTTTGAGGGGTGTTTGTGTTTTATGTCGAAAGGATGAAGTTGTGAGTTCCACACCTGAGTGTAACCTGGCCATTGTGCACCCAGACAAACCTTCTGGGGCTCTGTGTGTGGAGCTGTAATTTGTGCTGCCACTGGAACTCCTCTTCCTTCAGTTACGTCTGGAGATCCAACTGAGATTAGGAGGTTTTTATGGAAAGAGTTAAAGCAGGAAATTCTAGAGACCAAAGCAGAAAAGATGGAGAAAATGTGGTTGTGAAAATGAAGAGAGAAATTATTTGGATTTTTGCAGTAGAATTAATTTGAGCTTCTAACTCAATGCAGTGACCAGAATACACGACCTGTCCTACAGTGATGTTATTTATGATTAAAATGAAAACTCTTGTTATTTTGGGTAGGGTTGCCAAGGATTGATCTCTGTGTGCTCCAGCTCCTGGGATATTTCCAGTGCTGCTGCTTGACAGGAGGGTGCTGCAGGAAGCAGCATTGCCTGGGGTTGATAGCTCAAGTGTTTTGGTTTCAGTTTCTCAGTAATAGATAAGAGGAATTTGGGGAGAGGCAGTGGCCATATGTTGTTGCCAAATGAAAAGAACATAATTTAGAGGAAAAAAGTCTGTTTGCTGTCCTTGCAGAGAGGATTGCAGCTCCTCAGACTCCCTGCAATCTGTCAGCATAATTAGTTCATCCAGCTCCCATTTTATGGATTTGGGACTTTCCTTCAACCCAGTGGTTTTGGTGGGAGATCAAATTCATAATTGCTAATTGTGGGGATAATTCCAGTGTGGGATTGACTTCCTGAAGAAATTAAGTCATGGATAAAGCCATGGAAAAGCAAGTGAATGTTAAATACGTGTGAGGTATCAAGAACTTGAATTCTGATTCTCTCTCCTTTTGCTGCAGTTTTTTCCTTGCAGGGATTGTGTTTGGGGCAGGATTGACACCTAAATTTTTAATAAATAGGATAATCAGCTGTTGTGTTTGTGCTCAGATTGTATCTTTGGGATAAATGTACCTTGGTGCTTGTGGGGCAACAACATTTTCCTATCTTGTGGTGAGCAGGCATTAAGGCTCATGTGGAAAGTCAGGAAAAGCCACTTGTGCCTGAAAAACTACCCAGAATTATTATGTAAATCCAATGTATAAACACTCCCTTATGCAGCAGAGCAGTGGTTCCCACTTGAAATTTAATTACAGCTGGTAGGAACAGGAGACAGGGGAAGCAGGAAGGGAGGGAAAGTATTGGGAACTTTATAACCATGAATAAACTCAGAAATATTTGTGCAATTAATCTGTTAATAGTATATTTAATAATTGGGGCATGAGTGGAGTTTGTAGGCAGATGGATTTGGTTTAATTCTTTATGTAACAGTGGTAGAATGGACAGGTCAGATGTACAGCAGGAAAAAGAGATTGCTCCATGTGAAACCCTTATAAAAGTTATCTCTTTTCCCTTGCTTTATTCCCAGAAACAATGGGAATACTGAGCTGGTACCAAACTTCCAGGAAAAAATGAAAGGATGGATGAGGAGTAAGCAAAAGATAAAAATGAAGAAAAATAAGCAAAAGATAAAAATGAAGGATGAGAAATGGTGAAAGAATTTGGTGATAAGTAAAAGATTAGAGACCAAAGGGAAAGAAATAGTTTGGAATATTTAAAAAGGGGAAAAAAAAGAAATACACTGTAAGAAATGTTTGAACCTGTAAAGAGACATAAAGGACAATTAGTCTTGGCTTGTTTGTGCTGCTCACTGTGCCTCAGTGCTGTGTGGGGAAGTATCCAGTGGAAGCTGTCAAATTCCATCAAATCTGTCACTTTCTGTGCTCTGCAGTGAGTTATTAACAAATCCATGTTTGCTGAATGCATCTGTGTGTATGGAAAACACTTAGGAACTGTTCTGTCTCCTTATTTCTATTTCCTTTAGCAAGCATAAATCCATCATCTGATAAAATTCACCCAAAGAATCAGATTGCTATTTTAAATGTTTGAACGTTTGCATTTTTCTGCAGAAAGAGGTGCTGGGGCCTGGTTCCTTTTCACTGGGGGATGGAGTTCGGTGTGATCCAGGTTCCTCCCCAAACATTCCCAATCAATCTGGGGGGAGGCAGCTGCTCTGTTGTGCTCCCTGGCTCCTGACAAGCCTTGAGCTGGGGCCAGAGCTGTCAGGGCAGGGCCCAGGGGGCTGTTCCCACCCTGCAGCTGATGGGTGCCACCGTCACCCTCGCACAGAGCTGCCACCAGCCCCGCTGAGCAGGGAATCCTTCACCTCCTGAACTTCCCTGGGTGCCCAGCTTGGCAGGGTTTCACTGCATCACTGCTGCTTTTTGGGCTTTGGGTTGGTTTTCAAGTAATAATTGTGTTGAGAGGCTTGAGAAAAGGCTTTGCAATTCACTTCTTGTCTTGGTGACCTGTTTGGGGGATTTCTTCTGAAATGGTTGCACTCTCTGAGGTCAAAGATGCATCAGGGTTTGAATTTCTGACCGCAGGAATTCCTAAATCTACCTGAGGCACTTGAAATTTCTGGGATG
>NW_005054298.1:647955-665005 GCF_000277835.1 Geospiza fortis | reverse complement strand
CAGGTTTTTCCCATTTTGGTCTTCCAAAGGCCACTGGTTTTTTTCCTGTTGTTGTTACAGATATTTTAGTAGAAACATTTCAACATTAGAAAAATGCAAGGGAGAGGTGGTTTTTTTTTTTTTCAAGGATTGAATCCAAACCTGGGAAGATTAATGGCTACTTGAAAAACACACACAGGGAGAAGCCAGGTGCTTACAGAAAATGGGAAAAGAGATTGGAAAGTTTCTGCAAAGCAGGACCCCTGAATGTGCAGTGGGTGAGGAGCTTGAAACTGGATCTTTTCTTTTTCTTGATAGAATCCATGGGCTGCTACAAGTTCAAATCTGTAATAGAGGGAAGAATTTGTATGAAAACACCCAAAAGCCAAATGCAGCTCTTACAGATCAGAAGATGGTTGTGGGTAGCCCAAATTTTAGGGAAAACCCACACTGCTTAGGGTTTTATTGGTCTAACTGGTTCCAAATATTGTCATAGAGCCGTTGGAGTTTGTTTTCAGGCAGCATGAACAGCAGTGAGTGTGTTTATGTACATTTGTGGGGGTGACAGGGGTTCTGAGGGGGGTTAACTGCTCCCAGGTTTTGTTGATCAGAGGTCATTCCTGACATAAAGCTCAGATTTGCATTTCTTTTGTAGCCTGATACCCTTTAACTGCTGCCTCCTGGATTTCTGCTGGGAGCCTGAGGTGATGCTCTGCAGCTGCAGGGGAGGACACTGGTTTATAATCCAGAGGTGTTAATGAGCATAAATACATCCCTGTAAAGTTTCCATGTGTGTGGAATTTATCAGAGTTTGGGGGAAGCTGATCCCTCGGGGGAGGAGTGAGAGCTTTGGGACAGGGCTCATTCCTCAGAGCTTCGTTTTTGCAGTTTCTCATTTTGGTCAGAGCACAAAGGTTGAATTCATACATATTTCTGCTTAGTGCTGAGGAATTTCCATAATTCTCCAGAGCTGGAGAACTTTAATAATGAATAGGCCTGGGAAAAAAAGGAGAAAAGGAGACTTTCAGCCCCTTGGGGTGGGTTTTGCTCTGCTCTGGAGCTGCCCTGATGATGGTGGAGGAGATTCTGGTGGATCCCAGTGCTCTGAGTTCTGCCACAGGTTTGTGGAATGAATCCTTCTGGATTAATTATTGGTATTAATCTAGTATGAATTATTTGGAGAAAGGGAAGTGTGTGCTCAGCACTCTCCAGGCACGAGGAAAGGCTCCTGTTGGCTCCAGAGCATCCTGAGGGTGTGAAGGCAGAGGGGGACAAGGCAATGGCAGCTGGAGACAGGGGCTTGAGTTCCCATTCTTCCAACATCCATCCCATGATAAAGGACAAAGGAGATGGCCCAAGTGGAAGAGTCACAGAATTCTGGAATAGTTTGGGTTGGATGGAAACTCAAAACTCATCCCATCCATGGGCAGGGACACCTTCCACCACGCCAGGCTGCTCCAAGGCTCATCCAGGCTGGCCTGGGACACTTCCAGGGATCCAGGGGCTGCCCCAGCTTCTCTGGGAGTGCTGTGCCAGGGCCTGCAGTCCGAAGTGCAGGAGGAGGAAGGGAGGCATCTGCACTGAGGTTGTTCAGGAAAAGGGATGAAAGCACCACAAACAGGGGTCACTGAAATCCTGGGACATGGCTTTCCAAAGCCTGGATTTCGTTCCACACTATGAGCTCCTCCTGGCATTGTTTGAAGGAATCTTCAATACTGGGATTTATCATGTCTGCTGGGTGCAGAGTGTTGGAGTTTCCCTCTCGGGATGTATTGATCAGGTTCGGTGCTGGAGCCTAGACTCGCGGTGCCATTCATTGATCAGGTTCGATGCTGTGCATTGATCAGATCCAAGGTGCCGTCCATTGATCAGGTTCGGTGCTGGAGCCTAGACTCGCGGTGCCATTCATTGATCAGGTTCGATGCTGTGCATTGATCAGATCCAAGGTGCCGTCCATTGATCAGGTTCGGTGCTGGAGCCTAGACTCGCGGTGCCATTCATTGATCAGGTTCGATGCTGTGCATTGATCAGATCCAAGGTGCCGTCCATTGATCAGGTTCGGTGCTGGAGCCTAGACTCGCGGTGCCATTCATTGATCAGGTTCGATGCTGTGCATTGATCAGATCCAAGGTGCCGTCCATTGATCAGGTTCGGTGCTGGAGCCTAGACTCGCGGTGCCATTCATTGATCAGGTTCGATGCTGTGCATTGATCAGATCCAAGGTGCCGTCCATTGATCAGGTTCGGTGCTGGAGCCTAGACTCGCGGTGCCATTCATTGATCAGGTTCGATGCTGTGCATTGATCAGATCCAAGGTGCCGTCCATTGATCAGGTTCGGTGCCGTGCATTGATCAGGCCTGGTGCCGTGCATTGATCAGATCCAAGGTGCCGTTCATTGATCAGGTTCGGGGCCGTTCATTGGTCAGGCCCAGTTCCGTTCATTGATCAGGTTCGATGCTGTGCATTGATCAGATCCAAGGTGCCGTTCATTGATCAGGCCCGGTCCCGTTGATTGATCAGGCTCGGTTCCAGCCGGGCCGTTGGCGGTTCCGTGCCCAGGCCGGGATTTCCCCGGTGCGGCGCTGCCCCCTGGCGGACAGCGGGAGCGCTGCAGGGAACGGGCTCATCCCGGGCTCTGGAATGTCACCTTTTGAAGTTCCACGTGTCTCCGTGCTGGTTGCAGTCACACGGCTCTATACAATGGACGTTTCTCGATGTAATTAGAAAATAATTTCGTTATTTTTCTATAGAATAATCTTGTTTTCCTCATTTTCTTTTACTAACAACACTGGATTTCTTTGTTGTTTTAAATGATGTGTTTCTGGTGTGGGAGAGTTTTGCTGTCCCCGTTATTATTCTCACAAATAATTGACTTTGTCTCCTCTAAGCTGTTTTTGCATCCCATTCCTGGTGTAAATAGTAATTTCTCTTGCCTGTGTTTTTTCCCCTCTCTGCAAGCACGCCTTTCATATAATGATTGAGGTAAGAGGATGTTTGTTCCTGGCTCTGGGGCTTTCTGGGGATGTGGGAGACGTTGTTTGCTCTGAATTGTGATTTCTCAGTATTTTGGACAAGCCATCTGTCAACATGTGTGGTTTAAAAATGCAGTTTTAGCCTGTGATTTATGGATCTCCTAAAATTCCCTGGAGTTCCTGAGTGGTGGGGTCAGGATGTGCAGTCTGGGATGGATCCTGGAACATCAGCCCAGCACAGGGGTTCCCTGGAAGCAAAGGGCACATCCCACCCACCTGTGCCCTGTCCTTGGCTCTCCCTTCCCATCTCCCCCCTGTGACAAATCCATTGGAGCTCTGGGGTCTCCATGTGCTGATCTGGGATTTGGTGTGGGGCAGGAACTCCCAAAAATGGGTCATCTGGAGAAAAATAAAAGTACTTCTTCACCACTCAGGCTCTTCATTTTTCCCACTGACCACAAGATATTTATATTTATTACAACTTCAAGTCACTGGGCCCTGGAGTTTTGGACAGCTGGGAAATTTGGGAGCCCAATTTATCCCCCTGCTGGCATTGTGGCCTTGGCACCACAGAGATCAGCCCCAAAACCTCACAGGAATAATGGGGAACATTTCTGGAACATTAAACAATTTTCCTTGGAGCAGAGTGAGTGGGAAATATTGTCAGGGAACGTTTCTGTGTAAAATCAGTCCCTGGAGCTGCAGAGTCTGGAGTTAGATTTTAACCAAGGTGCTTAGAAAAAATCAGAGGGAAAAAAAAAAAAAAGGAAAACTTTTTTTTCCAGTGTAACAGCAGGAATTCTGCTGGAAAGGCTGTGGCAGGAGCTGGGAATGTGGTGAGGAGAGCCAGGGGTTTCTAGGAAATGGGGAATTTGGTGTATGGGAAGTGTTGTGGGCTAATGGGGAATTAGGAAGGCACCAGGTTTGCCTGCCACTTTCACTTCCAGCTCTTGGCAGAGATGCTGGAACTGAGTTCAGCAAATCTTGGAGGTGTTTGGTTTTCCTGGTGGTTGGGGAAGAATTCAGGCACCAAGTGCTTCCAAATCCCAGCAGCTTATTGGGAGGAGGGCGTGGGAAGGAAGGGGAATCCAAGCCACCAGAGCAAAGGGGGATTTGGGATTATTTCCCACAAATTTCTCTGCTTCAGACAAGGCAGGAGGTTCTGAGCTTGAACAGTTCATTAAATCAGGGTTGCCTTTGGGGGATAAATTTGAGCATCTTGTTCCCACTTCCTCTTCTAGCGACAACAAACTGGATTTACAAATATTTCTTTAGTACAGTTTGTATTTTACAAATTGAGGGCACTGCTTTCCCTGGTGCCTGGAACATTCCAAGAGGGCTCTGGCACAGAATGAAAGGCACCAGGGGAGGGAAATCTTTGCTCTCAAACTTGGTTTTCTGTGCTGCAAATGTTGATGTCACAACTCCAAGCGCCCGTCGCTGTCACACTGACAAAAGGATTTCCTCCTTTTTGGGGACAGAGCTGTAGTGAGCCTCTAATTTGAATTTCAAATGCTATTTATTCTTTGTCTAGTTATTAATTTGTGCAGTGAGGTTACTCTGCTCTGAATCTTTCTCTGGAACTTGTTCTTTTTAATTTATTTGTTGTTGTATAAGGAAGCAGAGAGGGGATGTTGATTCCTGCACTGCAACTACTCAGGACTTGTATTCTCAGCACTTGTCTCCATTCTCCCCATAGCAAAGGGTTCTTAACCCCACACTTGGTCACAAAATGTGTCTTTAACCTGCCCAGGATTTCATGGTTTTGATGGAAGTGCTCAAACATTTAACTCTTTATTGAGCGCTCTCCTCTCTCTTCTAGAAGCAACTCCTCTGGTGGTTTTCAATCTCTTGAAAACTGCTTTTCTCTTTGGGGAAAATAAAGGGAAAAGGGAGTGTTTTGGAGGGTTTTTGAAAACTTTGGGGTTGGTTGTTGGGGTTTTTATAGAGGGTCAAGCTAATCCCACCTGGAGGAAAAGGGCCAGCCCAGAAGGAAGCAGAGCTTTGGCAATAAAATTGAGAATCTGCTTGTTCAGTTCAGAGGATGTGATACAGGAAAGCAGAAAATCCCGGGTGTGCAATAAAGTGTCCCCTCCCCTTGCTGGTCCCAGGCTGTAGTGTGGGACATGGGAATGGGGATCTGGGGTTCTGGGTCCATGGAGAGCCCTGTGGGAGCTCTGTCTCACCTCCAGCTGGACAAACCCTGCAGGACAGGACCAGATCCCCTCTGCAATGGCACTGCAGCTCTTTTCTGGGTGCTGGGATTTCAGGAGCTCACTGGCAAAGCTGGGAGCAGGGAAGTGGGGCAGGAGGGGCTGACCCCAGGGGTGCATCTGCAGGGTTCAGAGGTCCCACACTTCAGACAAACACAGAAACCTTCAGTGCATCCAGGGGGCTCATTGCAATTCCAGCTCTTAAAAATATAACAAGTAAAGCTTGATTATCTTTGTTCCTTAATTTCTGCTGTGCTTTCCCACCTGGTTACAATATTCCTTAGTTTTTGCTGAGCTTTCTTCCCACCTGATTAGACTCATCCTTAATTTCTGCTGTGCTTTCCCACCTGATCCCTTATTCCCTAATTTCTGCCTTGCTTTTCTACCTGATTCCATGACTCCCTAATTTCTTTCTGCTGTGCTATCCTAAGTAATCACATTATTCCTTATTTTCTGCTGTGCTTTCCCACCTGATTCCATTATTCCTTAATTTCTGCTATGCTTTCCCACCTGATCCATTATTCCCTAATTTCTGCTGTGCTTTCCCACCTGATTGCATGATTCCCTAATTTCTGCTATCCTAAGTAATCACATTATTCCTTATTTTCTGCTGTGCTTTCCCACCTGATTCCATTATTCCCTAATTTCTGCTCTGCTATCCTAAGTAATCACATTATTCCTCAATTTCTGCTGTGCTTTCCCACCTGATTCCATTATTCCTTAATTTCTGCTATGCTTTCCCACCTGATCCATTATTCCCTAATTTCTGCTGTGCTTTCCCACCTGATTCCATTATTCCTTAATTTCTGCTATGCTTTCCCACCTGATCCATTATTCCCTAATTTCTGCTGTGCTTTCCCACCTGATTCCATTATTCCTTAATTTCTGCTATGCTTTCCCACCTGATCCATTATTCCCTAATTTCTGCTGTGCTTTCCCACCTGATTCCATAATTTCCTAATCTCTGCTGTAGTTCCCTGCTGCTCAGGTGATTCCCTGGTTCCTGCTGTGTTATCCAGGTGTGTCCCATGCCTGTGTCCCATCCCTGCTGGGCATGTCTCACAATCCCATTTCCCACCCCGTGCAGCAGGGCTGGGCTTTGTCCCTGGGTGTTTGGGATTTGCTGCAGTGGGGTTTGGCTGGGTGATCCCAGGCTCTCCCCATTTACAATCCTCTATCTGTAGTGCTCTCAGGGATGATGTGAGTGAATGTCATTAATTAAAGCAGCATTAATTAATGGTCTCTCCTGATTGCAGGATCCTGGGCCTCCCCCACCATCTCCCCTGATGGGTCTGAAGCCGCTGCAGCTCCTGGAGATCAAGGCCAGGGGGAGATTTGGGTGTGTGTGGAAAGCTCAGCTGCTCAATGAATACGTTGCAGTCAAAATATTCCCCATCCAGGTGAGCAGAACTCTTGGGGTCCTGGTTTTTCCTCACATTAATGCAACTTCTCTTGGCCCAGTAATTCTGTAAATCCAAGTGGAAATGGCATTGGGGTGTAAAAGATGCAGGAAGAGTTTTAGTGATTTAAAATAAGTATTTTACTGCAGTAAACACATCACTGAAGCATAAACCCTGTGAAATGTGGGTTTCTAATCATAAAAATATTCAGCATCCGTAGTTTTAAGCAGCTCTAACCCACCTCTTGACCAGTTAATAATCAAATTAAATTGTGCTTAGAAGGAATGCCCTGAAATGCAGACCCTGGAGTGATTGTTCCAATTAACCATGCCTCAATTAAGTGCCACAACACTCATTGCCCAGCAAGTGCCCTCGCAAAGCCGTGCCTCACATTAAATGGATTGAAGAATTTGGAGAGCACAGAGTGATGCTGGATGCTGATACTGGGATGGGTTTGGCATTGATTAAAGCACCCCCTGCTGCTGGAGGTGCAGGGATTTGTTCCCTCGCACTGATCCAGGGGCTGCCTTGCAGCATCAACGCTGCAGGCTCTCGTTATTCCACAAGAAACTCCGCGGATTTTCTGACAGAGCATTCCCAAACTCTGGTAGCTGTCAGAATTCAGGACATCCCTCTGGCTGCCCTGGATTGTGGGGCTCAGAGACCCTGGCACAGAGCCCAAGATGCCTGTGATTTTGATTATGACCCATGGAAAAAACTACCTTCTATGAGGATCTGCAAGCCATGAAAGTCTAAGTAGAATAATAATTAATTTGTCACGGGGTGAAAAATAGATTTTTTTGGGTTTTTAGAATGGGGGTTCAGGGGGCAAGATGGAGGAATCTGGGCATGTCCAGCCTTTCTCCTTGTTCTTCCTGGCCTCCATCTCCTGCTGTGATGGTGGCACTGTTGGATTGGTTCAGAGTAGGAGCTCACTGTCTGACACAGGTGATGGGTATTGGGCAGTAATTGTAAATATTGCACACGTAGTTTTTAGTATAAAAAGATAACACCACCTGGGGCAGGCAGAGTGCCTCTGTCTGTCCTGCTGAGCAGCCCTGGGCTGGACAGGAGAAAGAATTTTATAGCTAAGGAACAATAAACAACCTTGAGACCGAGAACTGAAGAGCTCTGACTTCTTCTTTGAGCACCGGGCAGGGAAAAGAGAATTTCTGACACATCTCGGGGTCACTGTGAGCAGCCAGAGCCCTGAGAGGTAGCAAAGCCCCCAGGGCCAGCCCCTGATGTGCCATTTTTTGGTGCATAACCGTGCCTTGTGCTGCTGTGCTTGCAGGACAAGCAGTCGTGGCAGAACGAGTACGAGATCTACAGCCTGCCCGGCATGAAGCACGACAACATCCTGCAGTTCATCGGCGCCGAGAAGCGCGGCTCCAGCATCGACGTGGACCTGTGGCTCATCACCGCCTTCCACGAGAAGGTGGGGCTGGCCTGGGCAGGGACAGCAGCCCCACACAGGGCTCACACACCTGGGGCTGGGCCAGGACAGCAAGGAAATTGGAAGCAGCTTTCACTTTGCTGCTGGCTTTTCGCTGGTTGTGAATTCGTTGCAGTTGGTTTTCAGGCAGCTGAGAAAGTTGGCATCGGGTTTTACTGAGAGAGGAGTTGTTTTAGGAGACAAACAAAAATTGATTCTGCCTTTTTTTGGCTTTTTAGAATATGTCTATTTTAACATCCCCAATCTAAACCTGCCTAAAATACATAACCTCCCATCTTGCAGAGATTTTTTGGGGGGTTATTTTTGGTTCACTTGTTGGTTGATACGAATAAAAATGAAGTGATAGAGATCGATTGTATTGTGACAGCAAAAGGAAGAAACACAAATACAATAATTAAGAATACATTCAGTTTTATGGTGAATCATTTTGATCTCTTTATATTTGTTCAGAGTATGTGTTTCACTCTGAAAATCTTTTCAGATTTGTTCAGAGTATGTTTCACTCAGAAACTGTGGCACTGAGTGATTTAATCTCTGTTTATTCAGAGTATTTCACTCTGAACCTGCTGTTGCTCCATAAGGAAGGACAGTCAAAGGTCCTACAGAAGTGAATTGCAGGGATTGCAGGTTTTCCCTGGAGGAGCGAGGCTGAGCTGGGTGTGTGCCTGTTTTTCTGCAGGGGTCCCTGACAGATTTCCTCAAGGCCAACGTGGTGTCGTGGAACGAGCTGTGCCACATCGCCCAGACCATGGCCCGGGGCCTGGCCTACCTGCACGAGGACATCCCGGGGCTCAAGGACGGCCACAAGCCAGCCATCTCCCACAGGTACTGCCCTGGGAACGCAGGGACACGTGGCCATCCTGCAGGCAGCCCATCACCACCTCTTGGTCCTGCAGGAATTCCTGGATCTCCCCTCCAAGGCACATTTTCACTGTGTTATTTAAACTAACTTGCAGTCGCTGCACACTTGGATTGCAACATTCTCATTCCATGTCTGTATCCCACATGCATCATCCATCTCCATATCTCTATATATCCCTACATCCCTATATCCATCATACATCTGTAGTTATTTTAAAAACAAGCACAAAATTACAGTTCCAATTACTGTCTCATTTATCCCCATAAAGGTCTGCAAGGGCACTCCAAGGTTTTATGATTACTATTTTGTTGTT
The DNA here is from genome assembly GCF_000277835.1 of Geospiza fortis. Lineage (NCBI taxonomy): Eukaryota > Metazoa > Chordata > Aves > Passeriformes > Thraupidae > Geospiza > Geospiza fortis. The sequence goes on along the minus strand of NW_005054298.1, from coordinate 655,810 downwards.
TAACTTATCTATTTCATTATAATTTTCTTGCCTTTCATATCATAATGTTCCTTGTTTTATGCTGTTCCTTTTTCCTTAGAGTTTTTTCTGTATTTCATGTTCTAGATCTCTAATTTGTGGTTTTTTTCTTGAACTTGAAAGGGACATCAAAAGCAAGAACGTGCTGCTGAAAAACAACCTCACGGCTTGTATTGCTGATTTTGGTCTAGCTTTAAAGTTTGAGGCTGGAAAGTCTGCAGGAGACACCCATGGACAGGTAAATCCTGAGTTATTTCCAGGAATGATCCAGCTGTTACCTGGATGTGAATGGGAATCTCCCCTCAGGCTCTTTGCATTGCCTATCCCCCTTTTGTCGCGACTGGACAATTTAGACAAGAACTTCTGTAATATTTTATTAATTATTTACTTACTGTTCAGAAACTGAGGGATGAAACTTCCAAGATTTAGTCCTAATGTGGGGGATTCTAGTTGTGGGTTTCCCTGGGTCTGGACTGAAGGCACTTGAGATGGTATTTCATGTTCAGACTCAGGTGTTTATTATTTCTTATCAGTAAAACAGCCTCACTGCTGTGAGTTTTGCAGCTTTTCACTAGAAGGCACAAAATGGCCAACAATCTCTTGTTCCAAGTTCTTTTCAGACTAAACTACCCAATTAAGAACTGACACCTAGATTATTTTCCCTTTTAACCCAATAACTGATCCCAAAGAACTGCAATGTGGACTTTTCTGCCCAATTACAAAATGTTACCCAAACCCATGAAGAAGAAGAAGAAGCATGAAGAAGAAACCCAGGATGACACCCTGTGCCCTCCATCTTGCTTCCATCCTCAACACACTAAAAATCCCAAAACCTCAATTTCTCACCAAGTGATACACCTGCACTGCTCTCTATAATCTATTGCACACTTTTGTGGATTCTAGTTTATCTTGAAGTCTGGGAAACTTTCTTTGTGGATGAGGGTCAAAGTCAGTGCTGCCCTGGGGGTCAGGGCACCCCAGAGCAGATGGAAATTGTTGTTCCATTGGGTTGTTCCATTGGGTTGTTCCATCCTAAGGCAAGAACAACCACGGCCACGTTTAACCTGGGACAGAGCAGGGGTTTCATGTGGCAGCAGGCGGGGCGGTGCCTGGGCTGGGGGAGATTCTGGGCACAACCGTGGATGTTTTGTGCCCCTGCAGGTGGGCACCCGCAGGTACATGGCCCCCGAGGTGCTCGAAGGTGCTATCAACTTCCAGAGGGACGCGTTCCTGAGGATAGACATGTACGCCATGGGCCTGGTGCTCTGGGAGCTGGCCTCGCGCTGCACGGCCGCCGACGGTGAGCCAGCCCACTGCCCTGGGACTGACTGACTGCCCTGCCTGCTGGCAGCAGCCCCCTGCCCTGGGACTGACTGACTGCCCTGCCTGCTGGCAGCAGCCCCCTGCCCTGGGACTGACTGACTGCCCTGCCTGCTGGCAGTGGGGCACTGCCTGGGCTGGGAACCCCTTCCAACCCACACCACTCTGCCTTCTGATTATGGCCAACATGGCAGTCTTCCCTTTCCTGTGGTGCTGTTCACAGGGGTCCCAGCACGAGGGAAGAGATGAGAATCTGACTCCATGTTTCAGAGGGATGATTGATTATTTTATGATATATATTATATTAAAATGATATATTAAAACTATTCTAAAAGAATAGAAGAAAGGATTTCATCAGAAGGCTCGCAAAGAATAGAAGAGCAATGGAATGATAACAAAAGCTCGTGACTCTGAGAGTCTGAGCCAGCTGACTGTGATTGGCCATTAATTAGAAACAACCAACGTGGACCAATCAAAGATGCACCTGTTGCATTCCACAGCAGCAGATAATTATTGCTTTTCTTTTCCTCTGAGGCCTCTCAGCTTCTCAGGAGAAAAATCCTGGCAAAGGGATTTTTCAGAAAATACCATGGCTACACTTTCCCTTTTCCCTTTCCTGTTTAACTGGTGTTTCCCTCTGCAGGCCCCGTGGATGAGTACATGCTGCCTTTCGAGGAGGAGATTGGCCAGCACCCCTCCCTGGAGGACATGCAGGAAGTTGTGGTGCACAAAAAGAAGAGGCCTGTCCTAAGGGAGTGTTGGCAGAAACATTCTGTAAGTGTGATCCAGCCAACTTTGAATCTCACATTCTGTCCATGCCGTGTTGTGTCCATCACACTGGGGTTTGGGAGGGCTTTCATAATTCCACTAGGAGCTAAGTGGGCTGTAAATGTTATTCATCTTAGACTGCTCTGTCTTCAGTATTAGAAAGTGAGGGATTTTTTGGTTTTGGTGGAAGAGATCCTGGAGTTACTTTGCAGTGAAATCCCAGTTGGTGTCTGAGGGATTCACCTTTTTAAAACACTGGGAGGCTCCAGCAGTGCAGGGAAGGATTTGCTCCCTGCTGTTGTTGAAGAGTTTTTGTTCAATAGTGCAGAACAAAGCAGAGCTGAGGCCCCATGGGAGACTCCAGGTTCACACCAAACATCCCGTGGGACACAAGGGTCCCATTTGGCAGGTGTCCCCTGAAGTGCCCTGTTTGATGTGAGCTGTTTCCCTGGCTGGTTCCCCAGGGAATGGCGATGCTGTGCGAGACCATCGAGGAGTGCTGGGATCACGACGCCGAGGCGCGGCTGTCGGCGGGCTGCGTGGAGGAGAGGATCATCCAGATGCAAAAACTCACTAACATTATAACAACAGAGGACATCGTGACTGTGGTCACAATGGTGACAAACGTTGACTTTCCTCCCAAAGAATCCAGTCTATGATAGTTGCACTGGTCATGGAAGTGACCACAGGACTCTTCACTGGAGCTGCTACAGCGCACGGACTGCTGGCGTCACTGCTGTTCCAGGTGGCAAGAATGGATGGTAAGTCTCTCTGGAACATCACCAAGAGGTGTTTATCCTTTGTTTTCCCCCTCCTCCTCCTCCTCCCCAACGTGGATCCATGAGACTTTCTGCATTCCCTGCTTACACCTGAAGGACGTGACTGAGAACCCTTCACGTGCTGATAAGGAACTTACGATGAAGAATCCGGACCTGAACGGGCTAATGAGCATTTTAAACACTGACATCCGATTTCTTAATCCCTGTCAGAAAAGACTAATTCCTTTAAATGAACTACTGTTATTTTTTTTAAATCAAAAACATTTCATTTCAGATTTAAAAACAACAACAAAAAAAAAAAGGGTAACTTGTGTTTTTATTGCATTCATTGTTGTTTATAAAATGACTATTGTAATGCGACTACGACACAGCTTGTGAATGTTCCGTGTGCTGCTGTTCCGTGTACAGAAACAAGAGTAATCAATGGGATAGAGCAAAGAGGCTTCCAAGTATTACTTAACCTCCCTCAACCAGGTATACCTCAGTTCCACCTCGCTAAATTATGATTGACAACACTAATTGGAATAATAAACCGCTCCATGTTTTGTAAATGATGTATTCCCAATTCCCTGTGTTATTTAAGAAGGGGAAAGCTTCATGCCCCCAGGAAGTGGCCATTCCTAGAGCCGTGTTTTTAGCCTTTTCTTGTACTCGCTTGTTGTGTATAAAAAAGAAAAAGTGCTGTTTATTGAAAGACAATTTTCCTTCCTCTTTTAGTTGAAAGCTTTTCCCTCCATTTCCCAGAGTATCTCATCCATTTATTTAACTGAATACTATTTAGGTTTGCTGTGTCTGAGGAATATTTGAAACCTTAAGCATGACTTTTTTTTTTCTTTTTTTTTTTATTTTCTCTGAGCTGTGACACTGGAAAGCTCTGAATTCTTGTTGTTTTTTTTTTGAAAAAGAGTCTTTTTCCTATTTATGTTTGTGCCGAGGTCGCCGCGCGTTCCCTGTCCCGCCAGGCAGTGGGGGCTGTGTCATTGTTTTCAGGATCACCTCAGGAAGCTCAGTTCCCCCAATTCCTCACCCTCTGCTTGGAGATTTGCAGCTTCCCTCCACTCAAAGCTCGGTGCCATGGGAGGGGAGTGCAGCTCACTGCCTGTGAGCCACAGGTTGAGCCTGGAGTCACTCACAAAGTTCTAGCCACAGATTGCAGATCCTAAATGTTACAAATTTCAGGGATAACCTAGTTCTGCTCACAATATGTAATGACCATTCCGAGGTAACAAAAGGAATTTCAATGGCCAGAGCGCAGACTCACAGAAAACGAGGAAAAACATGGAAATTCACAACTGCAGCACTGGCGTTCAGGATGTCAAGCCTTGTGCTGGAATTACAGTGACTGGTAGCTGGGTGCCAAAGTGCTTCTCCCAAATGCTGTCCCACTGCATTGATTGGATCCTTCGCACCAAATTCCAAGGGAAATAAACGCTGTGACCCCCTGGAGCAGAGGCGGCAGCGGCCCGTGGTGTGCTGTGTGTCCTTGTCTCTGTGTGTCCGCACCCAGTGTCTCTGGAAAGCAGCAGGTGCAGCTCCTGAAGGCTGGCTGGAACCTGGATCTGGGAACCTCATCCCTGGGAGCACTGGCATGTGATGGATGAAGCAGAGCCAGCTCTGGGCAGGCAGGGAGGAAGGAAGGGCTGATGTTCCAGCCAGGGCTGTGGCACTGCTGGTCACAGCTCTGCCCGAGGATCCTGCTCCAAGGGGCCCCGTGGAAAAGGGAAGGAAATCCAGTTTGTGGGGTCCTCTTGGCTGGACTTCCCTTTGGCTTCCATTTCTGCTCCACTTTAATTAAACTTCACACAGAGCAGGGCAGGACTGGAGTTCTGAACAAATCCCAACCACGGACTCCTCGGGGCTTTTGCCCCTTCCCTGGCAGAACAGGAGCCACGGGCTGGTTTCATTTGTCTCTTGGAAATCCCATGCAAAAACTGAAGCCGTGTCCAAGTCCCTCCTTGGGTGTGACCCTTCCCAAGGAGCTGCTGCAGGCTCGGGGCTGGCTCCTCCCTTTGGGAGATCCCTGCTCTGTTCCACTCCCAGCTTCCTGGGATTACCAGCATCGTGTAGCGTCCCTGAGGAAAGGCTGCTCCTCCCCAAAGCTTTCAGTGGCTCAGTGATCTCCCCGAGCTGCTGTGCTGCAGGGCTTGGGAATGAATTCCTGTTTCACTTCAGAGCATTCAGTGAGGGAGCTGGGAGCAGCAAGGGCAGGATCCAGGAGTGCTAGGGAGGGTTCTGGCATTGTTTGGGCAGTGCCCTCGGTCCCTTCCTGCCTGGCCTCACCAGCTGTGACTGCTGAGGGTGACAAGTTCCTGTCCCATGTCCCAGAGCTGCTGGAGGTGGCTGAACCAGCACTGCCCTTCCTGGGGTATTCCCAAACTCCCCCGAGCATGGAATGACCCAGGAACCGCAGCGCTGCAGTTCTCAAACCTCACCTGTACCCAGTGCTGAGACTTGTCCTGCTCCATCAGCATCCACAATCAGTCATCACCCCTCTCCTCTTTTCCAGCTTTTTTAACCTTTGTAAAGACATTTCTGTTGATCAGGAACACTTGGTACAAAACACAGGAAGCTGCAATACACATCCCTGGGCAAAAGGACTCCAGTAGCATCCTTGATGGAACATCTGTTACCTCAGATACTCAACCAGCAGGACTGCTTTGCTTTCTCCCTCCAGTTTGTTTTTTTTCAGTCCATCTCCTCTTCGTTACCTCTCGAGTTTGGTGAGCGATTACTTTAACTTTCCTCTTTGTATTTGTCAGTGTTTTGGGCACAGGTTGTTGTACTACTGTTAAAAGGCACTTGCTGCTTTTCTGCGAGTGCCAAAAAACCAACCAACCCCCCCTCGCCCTCAATAAAGTGATTGTTAAATATTGTACAAATACAAATGTATACTCTGCCCTCTTCCCCAGCGGGAAAATAAAAAATGTGACTACTCTGACTTGCAAATGCTTCTTCGAAAACTTTATTTTAAAATAAACACATGGGGCTGGTCCTACAGCAGCTCTTGAGCCAAACTCTTTGAGTTTTGCTCCAAAAAATTGGGTATGGAAAGATGTTACCTTGTACTTGGCACAAAACAGCCCTTGTGGCTGAAACCTGTTGGATTAAACATTTAATGAAGTAAATGCGGTTGTGATTAAAGATTTAATTGGATAAATTTTCCATGTCAAGTCAGATTTAAGATGGAAAAGTGCAATGTGAGCTGTGACCTGATGGGGCTGTAGAAGGGAGCCAGGAGGGCAGCATGGCCTGAGCCAGGACCCAGAGCCCTCAGCCACAGGGAAACCCCAGAGCTTGAATTTCTCCAAGTGGGAACCAAGTGTGAGAGCAGGAGTTGGCACTGAGCTGAGCTATAGCACCTGGGAGTGAGTGAGGCACAGTTCTGGCTGCTGGAAGGGAACAGCAGCACCGTTCTCCCTACAAATCCCAAATGGGTCAGCAAAGAAAGCTGATCCAAAAGTCATTGATCTGAGCACGCTTCCTGCGGGTAACCATTCCCTGTGCAGGGGTGGTGGAGCTCAGAGCCAGCTGAGGGAGGAGGCTGCCCACTGCTTGACGTCAGTGGGGCAGTTGGGGTACACCTGCAGGGCGTCCATGATCTGGCTGCTGTCCAGCTGCAGCTTCATCAGCAGGACCTCGCGCTGCGCCCGCGCCGACGGCCGCTCCAGCGGCTGCACCAGCTCCAGCTGCAGCAGGTGCTCAAAGGCCTTGGGGAAGAAAAGGGGCACTGGAAGGAACAACATTCCTGCCCCAAACACCCCACTCCCTTCTAGGGCTGTGTCTGGCCACCCCAGTCTGTGCTCGGGAACTAAAACCGAAATATTTTACAGCTCAAAAGAAAAATGCATTTCAGGCTCACCTTCATGACAACTGGCTTCTCAAAGTTGTACATACAATGTGCCTTCCTCTGGATGAACTTCTGGAATTCTGCAGCAGCAGGAGAAAAGGGGCAGTTAGAAGGAAGTGAGTGGGGTAGTGTTTGTGAAGCTAAGGCACTGCTCTCACCATTGTAAACCATCTGGAAGTTGAAGGGTTCTCCATCATAGACCTCATTCAGGTGTTTCATGGCTATGAGGAGGCAGATTTCCAGCACAGACAGACCTGCAGGGAAAGACAAGGATCCCAAGTATTTCCCTTGAGCACATCACAGACACAGGCAGTTCACCCACTCTGTCTATTCCTCTATTTTTATGTGCTCTGGGCCTCACCCATTGCTGTTTTGTATTTTGATTCTGCAAAGAAATTCCAGAATTCAAAGTCTTACAGAATTCACAGAATGACCAGATTGGAAGAGACCTTCCAGATCATCAAGTCCAACTCAGCCCCAACATCTCACCCAAACCCTGGCACCCAGTGCCACATCCAGGCTTTGTTAACACACCCAGGGATGGTGACTCCACGCGCCCAGCCATTCCAGAACTTTATCTCTCTTTCCATGAAAAAATTTTTCCTAATATCCAACCTATACTTCCCTTGGTGCAGCCTGAGACTGGAGAGGATTGGTAAGAGAACATTTGTTTGCTGTGTATTTGAAGCAGAAATGTTCAGGATGGGGCTGTTCCCACCAAAAAGCAAGAACTGGAAGTATCCAAGTTGGCACTGCTGGACCGACAGGCAGGTGTGACTCAGAGCAGACTCCCTGGGCAATGCCTGTGCAGCTCACGCCCACAGGGAACACTCCCTACATTGCTTCTCCTCCACCAGAACTCCAGGGAGGAACTCGACACCTGCCCTGCTTCCAGAGCAGTTCTGGGGAGCAGCTGGGCTTTACCATGGACAATGTTGGCCTTGGAGTCGGTGCTGTGCTGCCTGCTGGGCTCCTGCAGGTCTGCAGCCGTCAGCAGGGGGTGGTGCATGGTCACGGCGCTGCTGGCCAGCATCTGCAACACACACACAGAGCTCACTGCATTCCTACTGGGAACGGACACAGCTCACACACACACACACACACAGAGCTCACTGCATTCCTG
>NW_005054298.1:645348-647304 GCF_000277835.1 Geospiza fortis | reverse complement strand
TGGGAATGGACACAGCTCCCTGGAGCGACCCTGCAAGAGGAAAGGACAAACCCCACACACACAGAGCTTCACACTGAAAACCCTGCAAAGAGCCGGCACTACAATTTCATCTTGCCAGGAAGGTTTTCCAGGCTTAAAACCTTAAAGCCTCCTGATTCCAGGAGATAAATCCTCCTGAACCTGTTTATATCCATGTCAATGCATCAGCACCTCAGAGGCTGCTGCAGGAATGACTTGCAGCTGTTCTGCACCTGCTTCTGTACCCAGGGCCACTCCCACTGTCCCAGGCTGCTCCAAGCCCTGTCCAGCCTGGCCTTGGGCACTGCCAGGGATCCAGGGGCAGCCCCAGCTGCTCTGGGAATCCCAGCCCAGCCAGGAATTCCCAATTCCCAATGTCCCATCCATCCCTGCCCTCTGGCAGTGGGAGCCATTCCCTGGCTCCTGCCCCTCCATCCCTTGTCCCCAGTCCCTCTCCAGCTCTCCTGGAGCCCCTTCAGGCCCTGCAAGGGCTCCAAGGTCTCCCCAGAACCTTCTCTTCTCCACAGTTTGTCCAGAATTCCTCCCTCATCCCTCCAGAATCTGTATTACGTGCTTTTATTGGGAAGTTGACCTCAGAACAAAAGGTCTCTTTCCAAAGGAAGAGCTCAGCACATGCTGCAGACCACAAGGGGGAAGCTGAGCCTCAGCTCTGACCTGCTCTCAGGGAGGCTCTTGGCTGCCACCAGCTCCTTTCCTGACCTCCAGAGCAGCCACAGGAACAGATCTGGGTGCCCTGCGCCAGGAACAATCTGCAATCTTGTAACCAACTCCAGAGCCCAGAGCAGCACCAAGAGGGCTCTGCTGTGGTTCTCAGGGTGGCTCTGAGCACAGCAGGAGGAGCTGGGAGCACTGGAGCCAGCCCAGACCAGAGCAGGAGGTCACACATCTGGGCTGGCACAGTCAGGGAGGAGGCTTTTCACACTGACACAAACACAGGGATAGTTTAGAATGGTTAAATAAGTGTTATTTAAATTAGTGTTATGTATCCTTTGTAAAAGTATCAGTGCATTTGTATGAGCTGAGTTCCAAAGCAGAATTAGGGAGGCAGCTTAAATTTTAAAAAGACCCTCCAAGAGAGCTGCAGCTCCTGTGTGGTGATGGAAGTTCAAGTAGAAAAAACAAGTTTCAATATGAGCAGATGTCAGGAAAGCAAAAATAATCTCAGAAAGGAAAAAGTAGTTTCAAAGGGTTTCACCTACAGCTTTGTTTTATACATGGAAAGGCTTGGAGAAAGTTAAACAGCAAAAGCTCAGCCCCATCTGAATGGAGCAGTCCATCCTCACAGAGTAACTGCTACAGAACTGACACAGCACAGGCTGCCAGAGCCTGCAAGGAGCCAGCACTGGCTGAAGTTTAATGAAATGCTGTTTCAGGCAAAGCTCAGCTAAACGGCCTGAAAACCACCAGAGCTGCTCATGAATTACTGCAGACCATGGGGGTGTTTCATAAATAGCCAAATACACACCAGCAGCAAGTGCAGCGAGCGCAGGTCTTTGGCGTGGTGGAAGAGGTTCTGCAGCACGTCCTGCACCGTTTTATCCTCTGAGAGATGCTGCAAGAAACAACACAGCGATGTTTTAACCATCTCATACTCACTTCTAATCATTTCATACTCACCTGGAAAAATAGCAGGTAAATATATTTTTTAAAGAGCTCAGCTTACACCTGACAATACAATTTTCATGTCCAACCTCAACTTTCTGGTCTTTCCTGTGACAATTTTACCTCCAGATTTCAATAAGCAGAGATTCTCAATAATAATTTAATTTATTCCCTATCACAGCCAGTGGAAGGAAATGCCAATCTCAGGTAAAAGCTTTACACTTTTACTGGTAGAAGTAAACCAGCTTTACACTGCTCTCACTTTAGAATTTTTCTGAAAATCAAGTCTAAAATGCTTTAAGTACCTGAACATTA
>NW_005054298.1:636793-645288 GCF_000277835.1 Geospiza fortis | reverse complement strand
TAAATATCTTAATGTATTGTTTAAAATCAAAGGAATTCATCAAATATATCTGTCTGTGGGAGAACCTTGACTTCACTCTCTTCTCCAAGAGCTCCAGGATATCCTTGATGAAAAAAAAAAAGGAAAAACAATAATTAAAAAAGCAGATTAATTTCGGGTTTTCTTTGCTACAGCACAGACAAATCACTGAAGTAAAGTGAGCTGAAAAAATAAAGAAATATTGAATTCTCAGGCTTAAAATGTTGTAACATAAGTTAGATGTTCTACCAAGGCCTCTGCTGATGATTTTAATTGATGTGCCTTGCAATGCCACCAACCACCCCAGGCCACGTGATGCTCCACATCACACAGGATCATTTGTTGCTAGGAAACCCAGCAAAATGTCTCCATAGATTATGGAAATATTTCAGCTACTTAAGGCTGAATCAAACCTTGCAGCCTATCAGGGCTCTGGACAAGTTGTGTGCTCACATCGGGGCTGGCAGCTGACAGGCCACGTGCTTTCTGTCAGCCTGAGAGAATACAGCTTCAAAATCCCAAAAAACACTTAAAAGCCAAAAAAAACCCCCTCAGAAACAGCAGCTGTCACTCTGGAGACACTTCCTTAATTACACTCCAAACAGAATAAAAGGTTCTAAATAACGGGTGAGGAGCACACCAGACTCAGGACAGTGATGATGCAAAAGCAAAGATTGTAATTTATTAAATCAACAATTAACTTTTCTATGAAGTTCCAGAAATTTGCCCAGCTGGGTATCACTTGATCCCAGTCAAATCCAGAATCAGGCTTTGATAAGAAATTTTAATTATTCTTCCTGTCACAACCAAACTATCTCCAGCACCAACAGTTCATTGTGAAAACAGGAGAAGTTTTGTCAGATTTCCATAGTGTTCCCCAGGAATTATTTCACACAACCTGCCCTCAATTCAACACAATGCCATTGTAAAATCAGAGCAAATTGAAAAGTGAACTTTTGCTAGAAAAAGGGATCCTGAACTCATTTTTAACTTTTTTTTTTTTTTTTTTTTTTTTTTTTTTTTTTTGTTTTTAAGAAACCACCCTACTGAAGTGGTTTCTTTAAAAAAAAAAAGAGATTTAAACACAGTAACTACAACTCTGTCCTTGCCAACTGCCAACCAAGAAATTCAGGAGCCCCTCCAAAGAGTGAATCAAGGTCTAATATTGAATGTGTGTCCTTAGAAATGTTGGTTTGCTCCTTTAGCAGTGAGCCTGAAGGCTTTGGGCATCTTCAATTTGCTCTCAGCACAAATTATTTCTTTTTACATCCCCCTTTCCAATTCAGAAGTTAGAAAAATGGATAATTGAGCCAAGTCTCTTAGGAAATTAAGGTTCCAGGGAAGGAGAAGTCATTCCAACTAAGCAAAAAGTCACTTTAAAACAGTGAAAAACCTGGAATGAGGAAATGCCATCTCTTACCTGCCTGCAGGTGAGCCCAATAACTGTCACTGGGGTCTGTGCAGACTGGGAGATGTCAAAGAGGTTGTAGAGCAGGGTCTGATTCTTGTGGTGGACAAACAAATCAAACTCATCCAGGACAAACAAAATTGGGCAGCTGCTGGTTCGGTCTCCTGAGAGAAATGTGGAGAATTAGCAGGGCAAGTCCAGCATTAGGCTTCCATTGCTACAGCTTCCTTTAATAATGGGGTTAAAAATGTAACAGATTTCCTTTCAGCTTTTCACTAAGCCCTCCTTTCCTACGGGTGCAACAGCAAAAAGGAAAATACATGGAAAAACTGGGGAGGTTTTGTAGTAAGTTTAGTCAGAGGTAACATAACATGCAAGCCTTGAAAGTCACAGCAGGTATATATATCATTATCAGCTGTATACACTATATTCAGTGTATTTTTACATTATTTTGTAACCATGACACATTTTTGGGATGAGTTTCTTCATTCCACCTGTAAAGCAGAAGAAAAAACTCCATTTTCCACAGTCAAGTGAGCCAGAGTTTCACAACAGGGGTTTTTAGTGTTTACCTTTCCTCAGAGCTTCAAGGAGGAAGGCAAGGTTCTCAGCAAAACTGCCCTAGACAGAGAATAAAGAAGTTTCAGAATAGATTTGCAGTGTCATTCTCAGAATTGTTTAATTACAGCAAATTCAGAGATGCAATGGAGGCCATTCCCTTCCAAAACTCTGCTTTCAAAAATGTCCAATGGTACTTCATGCTGTAACCATAAACTCCTCAGGACAAGAACAATGATGGATAACTCTACATTCACCCACTTTTCCCCAGTCTGAAATCCCCAAACTGCCCCAGACAGGCAAAAATTAGTGATCAGGAGAATGCCTGCAATCAGCTAAATTCACAGGCAGCTCCATCCTTCCTGAAATAGCTGCTGCATCCTCATTTTCCAGCCACACACATGGAAAAAGTGCCACCTAACGTGTTCCACTGAGAGGGAGCAGGGTTTAATTTGTAACTTTACTGAACAGATGGAAGCATCACACACTTCTGACAAAAACACTGAATGGCTGTGCCCACCCTGGTCCACTTACACAAATTCTCCCACCCTGCAGCACCCCAGTGTGAGATGAGAAATAATGAACTGAACACCACAAGCCCTATCAAAAGGGGCAGAAAAGCCAATTTAACCTCTGGATGTGAGTTACAGATAAGGAGGGAAATTTATTTTCAAGCACTTTGGTCACTCTCTTTAGGACTGTGTTCAGTAGTCATGTAAATCAGTTTATCTGTGGGAAAAGGGAAATAGCAGCAAGTATTTTAATAGAAATTCTGTGGAAAATGAGAACTCTAGGAAGCCTGGATAGACTTCCTTTTTGGATAGGCCAAAAAAGGGTTGAGAATATATTAAAGATCCTGCTTTTTGGTTGAATTCTTTGTTTTGAAATGTTAAAAGCAACATTTACAAATTCCCCACCCCTCTGAACAAAGTTTCTTTGGAATACTTAAGGATTACTATTAATAATAAATACTTAAGGAATACTAGAAATACTTAATACTTTGGAATAACTTTGGAATACTTAAGTTTGTTTTTCTGGGGCTTGTTAAGACAGACTTCTCTTTTTCCCTCCTGTAAGGCACAAGTTGGTAGGTTTTTAAAAAATAATTAGGATGCACCAGTAGTGCTCCATCAGCAAAGGGAAGCCCAGTCACAGCCCAGGCAGGTCCTGCAAGCTCCATCCCACACAGCCCCAGTGTCCCAGGACAGGGTTTTGGAGGGTGAGTGAAGTCACTCACAAAAACTTTGTCCCCAACCACATTTTCCAGCTGCAGCTGCCTGGTGATCTCCTTCAGGGCCACTTTATCATTTGTCTGCAGAAGCCCTGAAAGAAAAGGATTCTTCATGAAGAACTGGCAGCTGTCCTTCACTCCCACTAGAAATGTAACAGCAGCTTCTCTCCCTCGCCAGCCTTACAGAGCTTTTTGCCTTTTTAAAAATCAGACTGGACAGGAGTTTCCTGTACCTGACAAGTGACTTAATTCTGTTACTGAGAGCACAGAAGTTCCCTCCATATAAAGAAATACAAAGAGAGGCACTTTGGAGCTCACAGACAAACGTGCATGATTTAGGCTGGACTAAATTGCTGAAAGCAAGAATTTCACTCAGTACATACAAAACACAAAATTGAATATAACAGAACCCTGATCAATGATGCTTTACTTGCCATTCAGATGGACTTCCAAGAGGTTCTCTCTCACTTGTTCCATTGCCCTGAGGTCTTTTAAGACATGATTTAATAACTAGGAAAGAAAAAATAAAGAATTTCTGTGAGAAGATTAATTTTTTAACAGCAAGGAACATGTACTTACAGATATTACAGGATAAGAAACAGCGTGTAAGGTTTCATCAGGGAACATGTTTGAGTAATCTCCCAACTAAAACACTAAAACAACAAGTTTGCATTCACCAGCCATGACTGTGGCATTACATTTGCTCATTCTGCTGAACTGGGAGGGAAAGGAAAATAACTCTGGTATTTCAGTCACTTATTTTTTGGGCTAATATCTGGGGCTTTTGCCTCATTCAAAAAGCTTTATGAGTTTGAGATGTGAGAGAATTTGACTCTTGAGTTGGTGTCTGTATTCAGCTTCATGGCTTCTTTGGACACTCTAGAAAGAAACTCTCTGCTTTAGATCTTAAAAGAAACTCTGCTTATTCTTTTCTTCTGGAAGACAAAATTAAAACTGCACAATTGCACCAACTGCTGCTTATAGAACTCCCAAATTCGGTGTCCATCAAGAACTTGTTACTAGTAAAAACTTGTATTAAAATATCTGTAAGTAGTGAAAATGTTACATTTAAAAATTGGAAAACTACTATTTGCTTTGGCTTCTTCACAGGAGGATTTGTAGCTCCCACCTATGTGCAAATATAAATATATAAATATACACACACATGATTTTCTTTACTCCAGCATCTTTCACTTGATATATAAAAAGGAAGTAATTCATTCTGCAATGAAATACTTATTTTTTTACTAACTTATATTCTGCCTGAAAGGACCACAAATTTTCATCACATCATTTAATGTAAAGATTAAAGACTTGAGTGTTTGAATAATGTTGAAGTATTAAGCACTTAAGTTAGAGGTCATCCCTTCACGTGCCTCAGCTAAGGGGAATTCCCTTAAAATACAAAACCTACACTTACAAACCATAACCACAAAAAATATTCTGCTCCATGGCAGGTAACAATATTTCTGACCATTCCCTGCATACACAGAAACCCACCCCTCAGACTACTCCTTTTAGAGCTTTTTGATGCCTTTTTGTCATTTTTTACCAAAACCAGGTTAATTAAAGAGTAATCAGAACATGACTTTAATTGCACAGACAAGTGTTAGGAACAGATTTCTTCATGCTGTTCCTGAAGAGAATTTCCACAGAAAGTCCTGGAATGTTTTGAGTTTCTATGCAAACCATTAGCAATTCTCTCTGCAAAGGCTCCCAGGACTTCAGTGAGGCTCTGCTGGACCCACACAAAGCTCCAGGAGCTGCTCCTACCGTGGTTTTCCCGGAGCCCCGGGGGCCAATAATGAGGGCGGAATTGCTCTCCCCGTGCACCGTGGTTCTTTTCAGCAGCTCCAGCAAATGTCTGTGTAGAAAACAGAAACAGGCTGAAATCCTCAAAGCTGACAACATCCCCCAAACCCAGGGAAAATTCAAAGAATAAAACTCGATCCAGTTCATCTTGCTCTGAGAGCCAACACTCAGGGCATGCAAAATGTAATACAATAAAGTAGAAAGGGCTCAGTGATCAGAGCTCTTAAAATACTTTAAAATATTAAAGCATGCCAAAGTTGAGAGTATCACTAATTCATAAAGCTCTGCAATTCTCTGCCATGAGAGGACAGACCTCAATAATTATTTCTTTCTCTAAGAAATAGATTGCTTTCTGTGCTACCACTGTTCCTCCCCAGCTGGAAATTACCTGCAGATAGACTCATCACCTCAAACCACATTTAAAGTGCTTACAGCAGCCAATGACACCTGCAATTCCCAAATGCTTGGGAAATGCTTACACCCCAATAATGCAATTCCCAATGTTACACATCAATAATGTGCTTTTGGAATATGGGATACTGACACCCTGCTATTGCTTTGGAAGGGGTGAGGGAGTCAGCCAACACACGTGGGTTTGGTCCCTGTTGGAGAGCCAGCTCCAGCCAAGAGCCCTGGCACATCCTGGGAAGGGAAAATCAGAGCTGGGGAGCTCACTGTGTTTCCCCTGCAGGATTATTCACTACCAGTGGCACACTGAGCAGGACACAGCCTGGAAATTGCTTTTCAGAATTCCAGTATAAATGGGGGAGGCTTGTTTTGTAAAACTGACATAACAGAAATACATTTCCTCACAACAGCAATAAAATGCCGATGTGAGCTCTGCAGGTACAGCACACTGTTTTAATAATTGGTTTTGTCCCTCTTGTAATGAAAACTTGTACTCAGATCAGGTGATTCCACTTAATTTAAGTCAGCCTTAGAAAAATTAATTGTTTAAAACAAGTTCTTTAAATACATGTTTGTTATCTGCAGAATCTAACTTGCATCTGTAAAATGATCAGTACTGGGACAGTGTTATTGTCCCACTAAATCTCTTCTTGCTAACCCTAAATTCCCCATCTGGATGGCTCCAGAAGTAGGTTTAAATATGGGTTTCTGCTTCAACAAACATGATGTTGGCACAGAAACTTTAAGATTTACTTCTAACACAGTTCACCAACAAAGAGGAGAAAATCTGAAGTAAAAAAGAAGTTACCACAGCAAGAGAATTTAACTTCTTGCTTTGCCAGGCAATTACACAAAGTCTTAGGAGATGCACTGAGACTATCAAAAAGAAAAGTGCTTCGTGAATGAGAGATGTGAAACAAGGACAAGAAATCTAAAACTCAGGGCCTGACAAAACCAGAAGGGAACAGTTGAATAAAAACTATTAAAATCTGAGGTAAATAATTGTTAGAAGCACAGGCCTGGAAGTCATTTAAACCTGCATCATTTGGTAAAAGAGAGAGGCAGAAAAATCTGACTTCAGCAGGTTATTTCACTGCTGCAGCTAAATTAGAAATCCCTGAATCCTGGAGCTGCTCACTCACCTGTACTGCTGCTCCATCCCAAACAGTTTTCCAGCAGCACACTGGTGACAGAATCTTCCTCGTAAGATTTTCTGCACCTAGGGAGGTAACATAGCACAGGAAAAATGTTTGGGGCTGCAAACAGCAGAATTTACCAACAATGTAACTACAGCAATAAAATAACAACAAATTAGGCACTTTTGTGGTGTTAGAAATACATAATATTTTACTGTTATCAAGGATAGAAGTGTCTTGAAAGTAAAAATAAAGTTGCAGGAGGCAGAATATGGTATAAATATTATAAAAAGGAGAAAAAGCAATTAAAATACATAAGAAATCAGTGATCATGGGGTAATTCCTTGCAAGATGCATTGCAGTTTTTAACCAGTTTTTAACTTTGGGAAAACAGGAGAATCAAGGTTTAAAAATACCAAACAAGCTAAGAAATAAAGGTTTAAAAAAACCAAACAAACCACAAACTGATTTGGCAGCTGCTGTCCTGCTGCTAAAAAAAGTCACCTGGGTTCTGATTCACCCTACAAACTAGGAGATTAAAACACCTAAATGGATAAAAACAGATTTATGCAAATTTGTGGCCACAAACAGTTGCAAAAGAAGGAGACCATCCTTTAAATTTTTTACTACATTATTACTGTAACACTTGAAGCAAGAAACAGGTGGGAAGCTGAAAGAAATACAGATACAAAAGCCATTTAGTGCCCTAACAATTGTATCCAGGATCTGTACAAGTCTTTCTAACTGGTCAAGGGAAAAAAAATGCAATGACATGAATGAAGAGGGTGGAAAAGTTCCAGAAGTTGAAAAGAAAATAATGAATAAAGATGTAACTGACCTGGGAAATGCACTCAGCACTTTCTGCACTGCTCTCCTTCAGCTTTCGCTTGTTCATTGCAGAAGGTTTCATCTTTGGAGAAAATAAACATTTTATTAAACAGCATTGCTTTCCAAACAATCCCAGGCAGAAACTGTACTTGGATGTTGGTCATTTTTAAGGATTGTAATGAACATCTGTTCTTAACTAACAAATATGCAGCAGTCCATCTTCCTAGTGAAAAAGAACCAAAACACTGAAAATAATTTAAAATTTATTCCTGGTAACTTTAACATTTACACACTTCTCCTGAACAGCACTGGCTTTAGGATGCTTCAGAGAGTTTAAAATAATGTCCTTATGTTTCTGCAGCTGGAACAAGCTACAAGCACACGATTAAGACACAACAATTAAGATTTTACAGGGATAACTGGCCCTCCTTGTTTATTATGTGCAGCTTATAACAATAACCACAGCATCTCTCTGGACAAGCTGGCTCTGAAGGGGACTTGAAGGGGTCCTAAGGGGATTGGGGGTCCCTAAAGAGATTTGGGTAGATCCAGAGGGGTTTGAGAGGAACCCTTTAGGGACTGGGGGGGGATCATGATTGAGAAGTTTGAGTGGGTTCTGAGGGGAATTCAAGAGGGCCTGAGGGAGGCTCTAAGGGGGATTTGGGGAGGAATTGCAGGTCTTGAGGGGGACTTAGGAGTGGTCCTGGGAAGGGTTTGGGGGTGATCCTGATGGATTTGGGGTGAGGAATTTATAGAGCCTAGGAGGGTCTGGGAATGCTCTGAAAAAGAAGAGGGGGCCGGGGGGTAGTGTCCCTTTGGGCAGGGATTTGGGGAAGGGCTGTGGGAATGGGGAAGGTGGAGGGTCTGATAGGGTTGATTTTTCGGTGTTGGGAGAGTTTGTGACGACTCCAAGGAGGGAACGGAGAGGCCACAAAGAGCCTGGGAGGTTCCATGAGGGGCTGTGGGGACGCTGAGGGCGGGTTTTGGGAGGACCTTGAGAGGGGCCATGAGAAAACTGGGGGAGCCCTACAGGGCTTGGAGGGTCCTGGGGTACTGTCCGGCCCCCCAGCTCCCCTCACGACGTTTCCCGCCTCTT
>NW_005054298.1:632526-635979 GCF_000277835.1 Geospiza fortis | reverse complement strand
CGGCCCCGCGGAGCGCCGCTCCCTCCTCCTCCTCCCCCTTTATTACCCTTTGTGTGCGTCTCCGCCTTCCTCCCTGCGCCCGGGGGCCCTGAGGTGAGTGCGGGGGGAGCGGCGGGGCGGGGGGGGCTGTTTGTTTACCCCGTGTTTACCCCCTGTTTACCCCGGGGGGGCACCGCCTGTCACTCCGGGCCCCTTCCCGGCGCCCCCCGCCCCAGCTTTGTTGTCGGGGGATGCTCCGGGGATGCTCCTTTGGGCCCCTCCGGAGCGGGAGGGGAGGGGGGTGACGGTGGCGGGGGCGCCGGGCAAAGTTCGGGGTGGTGCGGTGGGTGCTGAGCCCCGGCCGAGTGCCCAAAGTGTTGTTTTCCCGGGATAACAGGGAGCCCCGGCGTTGCCCCCCAG
Source organism: Geospiza fortis (assembly GCF_000277835.1). Classification (NCBI taxonomy): domain Eukaryota; kingdom Metazoa; phylum Chordata; class Aves; order Passeriformes; family Thraupidae; genus Geospiza; species Geospiza fortis. The sequence goes on along the minus strand of NW_005054298.1, from coordinate 635,580 downwards.
GTTCCAGGCCGTTGTTTGACTTATTGTTTGAGTTATTAAACCCCTGCGGTGGGGAAGGTACAAAGACCACTTGTACAAAGACCCTTTCCCGAGCTGAACTTCCAGGGGATAAACAGTCCAGGAGCTGGACTTGGTGTTTGCGGGGTTGGGATGGGGTTTGGTGGCAGCCCCGGGTTTATCGGTGGTGCCCGGCTATATTTGGTCAATGGTTTGTTCAGATATATATGTCGGGATGTGTTTTTCCATGGCTTTCTGCTGGGAAGGCCAAGTGTCTCCATCCCCACTCACCGTGGTGGTCAGGTGTTGCTGGTGGACTGGCCTGACCATGTTTTCTGCTGGTTCCAGGGAAACTTACGTGTTCAGACCTCTGAAATAGGTTAAAATGTAATGGCTTTAAATGTCAAACTAAATTCTGGACTCGAGGAAATGTTGGGAGAAGCCTTCTAGATGTTTGCAAGGATCCAGAAGTAAGAGTTGGGGCATTAACACCAAGTTGAGATGAGACAGTCCCCTACACAAGTAGGATGTTTATATTGAAATTGCTGTTGTCTGCTTATTTCTGGAGCTTAATTATGTCCTCTGTAATTTCCAAAAGACGGTTGGAGTGCTTTGGTTTATTTTGGGCTTATTATTTTTGGTTTATTAAGTGCTGAGTGCAGAACCATGGAGTAGGCCGTGAGTGTGTGTTCAGAGGGGCATCCCAGTTAGATGGTGGTCGGCAGAGAGTGTGTGTCACTGTGCCTCATGCTGAAGGATGCCCACAAGGAAGAGCTCTCCTGGCATGCTGGGCTGTCTCCCATTTCTACTTTGTACCCACGTGTCTGGTGGGAAGCAGCAGTTTTGGGGTCAGGCTGGTGGGAAGAGTTTGTGAGAGCCACAATTTGATGGGGTGGAAGGAACAGGAGAGGACCAGAGCTGGATTGATACTGGACAATGTTGTGATGGAGAATTGGAGGCAGCAGCCATAACTGGAGCTCTTTCTAATAGTTTGCTGTTAGTTTTCTTTTTGCTTGCAATAACTTTGGGTTTAAACGTGTGGGGACAAAACCTCGACAGTGTCAATCCCCAAAATTACCAGATCTGTGTATAAACACCCGTGATTTAAACATGTGACTCTCCTCTTAGTTTACTACAGGTGGGAGCTGGACAGCAAAAGCCTGTCCAAGAGTGAAGGACATAATTTCATTATTTTATTTCATGACACTGCTGCTTTTCTCAGCTGAGATCCCATTGATCTCTTTTCCTCTGTACATGGAAGCCTACAGTGGCTGCAGGATTACATTCCCCGTGTATGCAGAGCTGCAGCTCTGCCCCCAACTTCCACATCCTACAGGGATGTGATACAGTAATTATTACAGGGCTTTAACCATCTCCTTGTGTTTTGGGCTTTAAAGTACCTATGGTTTGGTTTAATATGGTTACACAGTGAAATTGAACAGGATTCTGAAGCTGGGCAGAATAATTCAGGGCTTTTTCTTGCTTTAAATCCTTGAGATAAAATTACTGATGAACCTTCATTTCCATAGGCCTCCAGTCCTGCAGCCAAGTCTGTGCTGGAGGGAGAGCTGTGGGATTGGTGGGGTTGGGGTGGGAAGGGCCCTCTGAAGGAAGCCCTGGTGGGACTGGGATTCTGGGTGGCAATTCCTGCGTTTCTGCTTGCCACAAAGGGGTCTCAGGCTAATTTGGGCCTTCTGGCTGCTGTCACAACCTTCCCAGAGCTAAAGGAATTGAATCTTTCAACCTGTGCTAGGAAAGATTGTGAATTATCAACAGCTGTAACTGAAAGGCAACACAGTTTCCTTTTATTTGGGTTCCTAAGCTCTTTTTGCTGCTATTATTGAGATATTTACAGGTGCTGATTGCTTTCAGGAAAACTTGGTGCAGATTTTCCAGTTCTTTATCTTTAGGGACAGAATTAATAATTATTTTGCTGTATTCTGGGTCAGTGGCTTCCTGGGCAGATAGTTTGGAATTAGCAAGGACCTGCCATGGCTGTGCTGAGTATGAAGATGCCTGACTTTAATAATGTTTTTGTGGAGTTTGCTGCCATGCCTTCCTTCCTTTGTGGACAAATGAGTTGGTCTCTGTTTGGATTAGGGAGGCGGATGTTTGAGGAGAATCTTTATGATGCAATACCTTCAATAATTGAACTTTTCTTGCTGCCCTTTCGTTCTTGGGCTGTGGAGGGATCAGTGTTTCTCCTTGTTCAAAAGCACTGGAGATCCTGGCATCATCACAGTCCTCTCCAGGATGGAATGCCTTGGGATTCAGCTGGGTTGTTTAACTCCCTTTGACAGTGGATTTATTTTTTTTTTTTTCCTACTGTTCCTCATGATTATTCCTTCTCTGTGGAAGATCAGTCTGTGAGCCCACCATGAGTTTGTGGATCAGCAGCCAGTGCTCCCAGGGGATGCTGCCTGTGGAAAGCAGCAGGCCAGGTGGGAGGCCCCTCTGCCCATCTGGAGCCCCACTAATGTCCCAGTGTCTCTCTAGGGGCTTAAGAGGCCACGTGCACAAAGCAGTTCAGTCTCATCTGTTCCTGGCCAGGGACACACATTTTGAAAGTGGCTGAGCTTCCTTTGCAAAAATCCTGTCAAAACTTTGGGGAAGTGGGGAATTCTGCTTGTTCTTTCAGGCTTGTTGGGTTGTCTGAGGGTTCAGTTTTGTTTGGTTGTCCCTGTGTTGGTTCTTGTTCTGTCCCAGTGGAAATCAGAATTACCATTGATTTCAAAAATAAAAAGATACAGGATACATTTATTTCCTTTTTAATGCTCTTATGTCATTAAGGACCTGCTTATTCTTTTAAAGAGTTACTTGAGCGTTGGAAACCACAGGCTCTCATTGGCTTTTCTTTGTATTTATTTTTGGAACTATTAGGTGGAATAATACTGCTCAATCAGTTTCAAATGGGCCTGCACAGGAACCAAGGCTGGTATTAGGGATGAAATTTTGGAAGAGCATTGGAAATAGCTTTCAGGATGCTTTAATTTTTCTCTGTGTATCTGGAGCTAAACGAAGAGGGAATAAAACAAAAAGCAGCAGTTAAGGAATTGA
>NW_005054298.1:632217-632516 GCF_000277835.1 Geospiza fortis | reverse complement strand
CTTTCCCTCTTTTCATTTTCAAGTTCTTTATTATAGCAATTTCTATTTCTTGATGAATCGTCTAGAAAGGAGTTCAGACTTGGTACTATTTTTAAATCAAGGTGAAATTTGTCAAAATCACTTGGACTGCAATGTTAAAAAGTGTATGAGTACACATGCAAATGAGTTTAGCTGCATACACAAATACGTAAATATATAGATGAGCATCTACAAGAAGTAGTAAAAACCACTAATTGGAACTTTTCAGTGCTGCTTTAGGGTCCATGGTGAGCCCCTGAGCTCCAGGCGGGCAGCAGGAA
>NW_005054298.1:615643-632201 GCF_000277835.1 Geospiza fortis | reverse complement strand
CCATGGCTATTCATAGAGCTTTGTGAAATGAGTTGGTCATCTGGGTTTATCTGCAGCCTGACAGGTGTTCCCAGCCCCAAAATCTCCATTGCCTCCCATCCTTCCCATGGGAATGACTGAGGAACAAATCCTGCTCTGGGTTCAATTGTTGACGGAGCTGGAGATTCCCAAGATACATTTCTTGTTTGTTTGAGGGTTTTTTTCTGAAATATTCTGTTTCAGGAGCTTTAAATGTGCTTAAAAATGAAGCGGTAAAGTGCTTGAAAATTCTTTTTTATGTTTCTAAGCACAGCTTTATTCTTTCATTTATTACTCTGGTTAAATTCAATGTGCTGTTTATTTTATATATTTTTATTTTCCAGAAAATGTTTTAAAGTAAGCGAGCAATATTTTAAAAATTCTTATCCTGCCATAATATCCGATAACCAGAACTCATAGAAGCAATATATTAATTCATTACTTTGCTACGAGATAAAATTGAAGCTTGGGCTTAAAAAAAAAAATATATATATATTGTTGTAATTTTTGCTTAGTCTACATTTTCAGTGGCATTAAATGCAGAATTATTTTGGTGTCTGAGTAATCTGAAATGTAAATAGCATCTGAAACATGATGGGCCCTTCGTTTGCAGCATCCGTAGCGTGGCCTCGCTCAGGAAAATTCCCAAGTGAGGGAAGCAGAACAGTTGTCAATTGTTTGCACAACAAATCCTGCTGGATCAAACGGTGATATTCCCAACGTTTAGATCAAGGAAGGCATGAGATAATGTTGCCTTGTACCCCACTGCCAAAGGAAACAAACACAGCCTAAGTCAGGAGAAAATTTGGCCAGCTAGGACCTGGGCCTACATATCAGAAATACAGATAGGCAGAATTTTCCATTCGTGCTGCCTGATGGTTGAAAAACATGGAAATTCAATTGCACTTGGCCAATTTTAGACTTGGTTTTTAAGCTCTGGTAGATCATTGCCAACATGTTATTTAGGATTATCTGTTGTGACAAAGGCTTGATCAAAATCTGTGAAATGTTTGGGTTTGTCTTCATCATTGAAACTTTTACCTGTCTACCTCGTGTATATCTAAATATATATCTGTATATATAGATGTATTTATATAGAGATATATATATATTTAGATAGATATCTATATATCTATATATTTATATAGATATCTATATATTGTATATATATTTATATCTATATCTATACATATATCTATATATTTATATAGATATCTATATATATCTGTATATATATATAGATAGATACATATAGGTGACTAGGCCCACCAGAATGAGTACAAATTTCATGTGTTTTGGTAAGACTGATTCTGTAGCTCCAGTCTAACCAAAACACATGAAATCATGAAAATAATAAACAAAGCCTTATATTTTTGGTTGTGTTTGTCCCTAATCTATTTAATTTAATTTAATTTTTTTTTTATTTTTTAAGGCTGATGCAATGAAGCTTTATGCATCTATTTAATTGTTTTATATAAGCACACTGTCAATTTAAGGAGATAAATTTTATTTATTTTAACTGTGTGTAGAAGAGAAGCACAAAAAAAATATTGTGCTGGATCCTCTCATCCAAACTCTAGATAAGAAGAATTTTTTTAGTATCTGCTATTTTTGGAGGAAAACACTGCAAAAGTGAACAAATGAGATCATTGATTCAAGAAACAAAGTAGTCAGGAATCTGTAGTGAGCTGGTTTTTTTAGAACAGAACTTCCTTTTGTCTTTTAGGGGTTGGGGGCAGGAGAGGGATCCGTTGTTCCCTCGTAATCTTTATGGGGAAGAGGCTTGGATCAGATTTCAGAGGTGGATGTGTTGGTGATGCAATGTGGTGTTGTCTTGTTGTTCCTGAACGTGCCTGCCTGGAATGGCAAATATTGTGAAGTTTTCTGGTTTTTTAGTTGTTTCTGGAAGGCTCATCCCATGTTTCTCAAGGAGCAGCTCCCTTTGAAAGCTCAGAAAAGATGAATTTTCCCCTTTTATGCTATGCCAGGAATGGTTTGGTTTTTGGAGATGCTGTTTAAAATGACTTTTCCTCCTACATTTTGTCCCAGGGGAATTGTTTGCTGGGTTTGGGAGCTGGAGCCCAGTGGAAGGGTTTGTTGGTGCTGATGGCTTCAGAGCCCCTGGTCATGGCAGGAGAGCGCCAGTGAGAGCTGAACCTTCTGTGGCCTCAAATCAGCCTGGCCAGGGAGCTGCAGAGAGGATCAGAGCCAAGCATGGCCTGTGGTTGCCCCCAGAAATTCCTGTCAGTGCTTCCTTTCAGGTTCACAACTGGGCAGACTGGCATCTGTGTTTGGGATTGTGGCTCTTCAAGGTTTTCAGTGGAAGTTTTGTCCTAAATACCAGAGCAGGTATCAAAATCCTTCTAGCACAACCCTTGAGTTGTCCAAACTCAAAGCACAGTTGGCTTTTCCCTTCTAAGATAATTTAAACACTGGGGAATCCCACCTGCTCAGGGTGGCCAGAACGGACAATAAAATAACCCAAAAACTAAACCCAGAAATTCCATGTAATCCTTGAAACTTGGGACTGATGTTTGAGTTTAAGAACCATGTCCTTAAAAATCTGTGAGTTGTTGGAGTCTTTTAAAAGCCACGTTGCTCCCCTTGAAGTTGCCTGGGTGTTATTAAGTAATAAAGCAGGGCAGTGGCTGTGGGCCAGCTGAAGCAAACCATATCTGGGCTGGAGGCTATTGGTTCCTCACCTCTGTTTTAAAATTAGTCCAATGGTTTGCAGCATGATTCATTTCTAAAAATGACTTGTCCATCTGTGCAGGGTGCCCTGGCTGGAGCCTGGCAGTGCTGCTGGGGCTTTGCTGGAACTTGTGTTACTCTCAGGACATCTTGGAGCTGTTGTACCCCACTTTTCTTTGATAAATATGTTAATTCAGGCATTAAGCTGGGTATAAAAACTGTGGTGTGAGTGATTTTGATTTTTGGAAATATCTATCCAGTGTTTCTACTCTTGAGACTCTACTAGTAAAAATGGAGATATGAAATCTTCAAGGAAAAAAAAATATAATAATAATAATGTCTATTCTGTTTTCACTGCTAAAATGTTTATCAACTTCTTAGGCAGTGGATCAAGCCCTAAATCTGAATTTTTTGAGTTGTAACTTCACAAAGGTCTCGGGGAACAAAACTTGTAATAAAGTAATGTTCCCCCCAAAGTTGGGCAGGGTTCCTGGGGAATCACCTTCCACCTGGAGCTTTCTTCCCTGAACTCTGGGGATTCCTGGGCTTTTCCCCATGCTGCTTTCCCTAAAAACTGCACAGTTATGAATCAGTTCTTAATCATCTTCTTGATGGAAAAGTCCTGCTAAGGATCTGCAGACATTTAGAATCTGCAGAATTTAGGAGCATGTCCCTGGAACTTAAAAATAAACAGAAAATCAAGACAATATTTTAAATTTTCATTTTAATGTTAAAGGAACTTACATGCCAGTAAGAGTATTCCCATGTGTAAGAGCAGAATCCTTTTTCTTATATAATAATTATCAGACTAATAACTGTTGCTTTGTCAGAGAAGGAATATATAAATTTGGAGAGCCTGTTGTTACATTTTTTTTAATTTTCAAAGAAAAAAATCTAAAAGAATTGATCAATACTTTCTCCAAGTATTGATCTATGCTGAATAAAACTAAGTTTAACTTTATTCAGGGTTATTTTTGATGTTACAGATACAACAACCTGACAGAGGCTTATCCCATAGATGAACAGTTGGAAGTAGATTATTCTCATTTTTAATGTTATTGCATTCAAACAAACAGTAAAAAACTGTTAATATTCAGCTTTTGCTAATTATTGCAAATAATTATAATACTTTGTGATGGGGTATGTGAGTCTGGAATGTTTCTGTGCAATTATAGAAAAAATGAAATGCTTTTTAGTTTGTGTTTTGGTAGATAGTAGTCAAATGTGTTTGTAATATAGGAAAATGTTCAGTACAATGGTGGTGAACGTAAACTCAATTGTTGCTGATGGTGAGCATTAAATTGAGGATATTTTAAGGCATCTCCAGTTGTTGTCTTGAAAGAAAGTTCTTTGTAGAGGTTTGGTTGTTGGGGGTTGGTTGTCCTGTGCTCCAGAGGTCTTCACAGGCAGGTAGGATTTTGGGATTAGGTTCTGTGGACCTGGATATTCATCAGAAATTCCCAAATCATTACTGGTTTTTTTAATCTCTGCATTAATCCTGTCCAGCATAATCTGTAATTATTCTGTCCTCAATTTGCACAGACTCTCCTGTTGTTTACTCCTGCTTTACTCACCCACTTTATTGTGCCCCAATAGACATTCCTGACAAGTTACTAACTCTAAGTTGCCTTGGGAATTGTCTGTGTGTTTTTGGGGCAGCGAGTTTATCACCCTACAAAAAACCCATCACCCTTCAGGGAATGCATCCACTAGGCTGAAATATTTTGATTTTTGTGCCCAGGATGGTGAAGCTGCTTCAGGGGAGGGGGAGTTCCGTGGAGCTGCAAGGTGCAGCCTGTGGATAATAACCCTTCCTGCTGCTCTCTGTGGCTTTGGGGTTGGGGAACAGGGGGTTTGGCTCCCCAAAAAGGAGCAGGGAGGGCAGGGCTCTAACTGAAAGCTGCTGCAGGGGCCTTGGGGCTGCAGGAGGAAGGAAGCGAGCGGGGAAACGTTCGGAAGAGGCAGAGCCTGGGGAGGGGAGTTGGTGGTCAGGAGCAGTGAAGGGGGATGTGGGTGGCAGCAGGGAGGGAAGGGGATGAGGCAGAGCTGGAGTTTGGGGCAGAGTTAGTCAGGGCTGTAAGGAAAATTAGGGGAATGTGAGGAGCAGGGGCATGTGAGGGTGTGTAAATCGTTTGCCTTGGCAGAGGGGAGCAGATCAGAGAACCATGGAGTGGTTTGGGTTGGAAGGGAGTTTAAAGCTCATCCCATTCCAACCCATTCCATGGTTGGGTCATCCAGCTTGGCCTTGGACACTGCCAGGGATCCAGGGGCAGCCACAGCTTCTCTGGGCACCTGTGCCAGGGCCTGCCCACCCTGCCAGGGAGCAATTCCCAATTCCCAATGTCCCATCCATCCCTGCCCTCTGGCAGTGGGAGCCATTCCCTGTGTGCTGTCCCTCCATCCCTTGTCCCCAGTCCCTCTGCAGCTCTCCTGGAGCCCCTTTAGGCACTGCCAGGGGCTCTGAGCTCTGCCCGGAGCTTCTGCTCTCCAGGTGAGCACCCCCAGCTCTCCCAGGCTGGCTCCAGCCCTGGGATCCACGATATGATGAGAAGGGGAGCTGATGACTCTGGGTGGGAGAACCCACCTGGCAGCCTCGCTGAAGCCACAAGTATCAAGAATATTTTCACACAGTATCAACCAGAAAGTGCTGCTTAATCACAGCCTTTACATCCAGCAGCCTCAGAATGATTTGAAAAGGGAAGTAAACAGGCCTGTGAGTGTATAAATAATTCCATAATATTGCCACTGTTGCTGCCTCAACTTGGAAGAACTGGGAGTTGCTGCTGAGCGGGCCTGGCTGGGCAGCCAGCCCTGCTGCTCTCAGACCAGTGATGCCTTGTGGAGGCTGACCTGGAACAGAGACTAGACAGATCTCAGGAATAAAGTAGGGATTTATCAAGAGGCCTCCATGCATCCACCTTGGGCAACACAGCCCGCAATGGCCCCAAAATGCACGAGCGCTCCCGGGGTCTCTCCCTGGGATCAGTTCTGCTCCATTTGCATCTTGCACTTCATTGTCCCATTCCAGCTTTAGCCCAGGCAGTCCCACCCTGCTTGTTTTTCTCTCTCCAGCCCACGGGGTTTGTGCTCCTGGGCTGAGATTTGGATCATTTGTCCCTGATCCTCAGCTAAAGGAGGAATTCTTCTGTCTCCCTAGTCTATGAAGAGCTTACCATTCCCTAATATGAAACCTAGACTTACACGCTAAAGCAGCTCAAAAATAGAAAAGCTAAACCTGAGGCATCATCAGGACCTGTATCAGTGCCCCAGAAATGCTTTCACATCTTGGAGGACTTTGGCCTGGATGTTTGGGTTTCCAGGTCCAGCAGTTCAGTCCATGCTTGGAGCTGGGTTCTCCTTTGTCCCACCATGGTTCTGCTCTGCTCCCAGCCCATCCATGGCTGAGTTTTCCTAGGAAAGCATCCCAGTGTGGAGAGGGTGGCTGGAATGCTGTGCATGCCTTGCCTGTGTTGTGTTTACTTTGACTTTATTCTCCTTGCTCGTCCCCTGAGTAAACAATCCTAATCCAGTGCTGCACATCCAAGGCAGCTCTGCTGGGTCTCACAGAACCTCCCTGCCTTTCTGTGCCTCCTTTTGCCATCAAGCTCAGTATTCCTAGGCAGGGAAAACCACTGATTTATATGGATTATTCTAATCCAACATCATGCAAGCAAAATCAAAAAATACTTTGACTACCTAATGATTCAGAAATGCAGACGTGTTGCCAAAAATTTTAGCATTTGTTAGCTTTACACTTGAGCAAATGCATTCTGGTAGAGAATTGAACTTCTTTATTTTAACTCTTATCTGTGGAGTTTTAAGGCTTAGGAATTTATCCCACCAAAAAAAATTTATAATTCTAACAAATAGGAAAAATTACTCTTTAAATTTCTTGTATCTTCCTCTTTTTTGAAATAAATATTTCTGAATTTATAAGTACAGGGACAAACATTTTTCCTTTAAATGCAGCCAGAAAAGTTTCTTTTTTTGTTGAACAGGAGCTCTAATATAATTTAGCATTTTCTACTTTGAGATAATGAGTTGAAGCAGGGGCTTTAATGAAATAAATTCAGTGTAGCTTAGTGAGGAAAGGGGGTTTCTCTTGAATAACTCAGTTTCTTTCCAATGCTTAACTATTTCAATAAAAACAGGAACTAAATTTTTGGAGGAACCTCAGCAGAAGAAGGAGCCAGATGTGTTGATTTTGTAAACATTAAACAATCTGCATTCTAAGAATTATTCTCTGATCCCTTTGAACTCAAGGAGTGACTAAAGGATTTTGTATCTCTCTATTGGACAGTGTTTTTCTGTGCATTTGCCAGTCATAACCAGAGCCTTGATATCAATTGTAGTGTATAAAATATCAGGAACAATGTGGGATTTTAATTTTTTGTCACTGTCTTCTGTAAAAATTATTTTTGGACCTAATACAGGGGATAATTTTACATAGTTCCATAAAGAATAAAAAAAGAAAAGTGGTAATTTAGGATGAGCAGACCTCTTATCAGTGCAGAAACTTGATTTCTGAATTTAATTTCTATTGGATAATGTAAACTGAAAGTACTGACATTAATCTATGTTAGCTTCTGGTTAGCTGGAGCTTACTAAAAATTAACTTAATTTTAATGTTTTTTCCTGTTCTACCTGAAAAAAAAAATAATCTAAAACCCAAACCTGTCCCAAAGTACTGTGCTTTTCTCTAAATTACCACAACTGTACATTTCAAATAAATATTCTCCTCTAGTTCTGTCACAGGCAAGAAAAAGGGATTTGTTCAATCAGCTGAAATGAAATTATCTGCAAACCAGCAATGAGTTCCTTATGCATTTTCCCCATGATTCACTGTCTGATGAAAAATATGTTAATATTTGTTACAATTTTTAAACCAGATTTGAGAGGATTTGGGGTTTTATTTAGGTTTTTATATAGTAACACACAAGTCAATTGAGTCTTTGACATCAGACGGACTGGGAGGGACTTGAACCAAGTGAAATTACCTGTTCTGCATGAATCTCTCTCAAAATCTTGCTCCTTGACAAGTTCTTCTCACTACTCTAAAACACTAAATTTTAAATTCAAACCAAAATGTTTTGGATAAAAGTGAGCAAAATAAAAAATTCCTGAAACATTCCAGTATAAAGTATTACATGGAAAATTCATGGTGTTATTCAGTGTTTAAAAGAGCTGCTTTTGTTTTCATTCATAGCCAGGGAGCTTTGCATTACTTTTACATGATTTTTACTTTATTTTACATTTTTATGTAGAAAAATGATACTTTCTTTCATTTTTAAAAATTTGTAGTATTATTTCCTGTGATTTGGTGCTGCCATAAATAATATTAAATATCTGGGTACAAAATAATAATAATATTTAAAATTAATATCAAATTAATAATAATGATAAAAGATTATTAAATGTTTGGGTACAAAAAGTTGTCATTAACGTCTGGGCAGAGCATTGTGTGTTTCTGGAGAGAAATCTATTCAGGTTTAGGGGAGCAATTACTTTCCCTGTGTGTTTTGTGGGGTTTTGGGGTTGTTGTCCCATGGGCTGGCTGGGCTGGTGCCTCTCCCAGAGGTCAGCTGATGGTTCATAGTGGAGTGCAGCAGATTTTTCTCTGTGCAATGAAAAAAAGAAGTTTTATGACCTGAGCAAAACACTTTCCCCATTTCTGTAGAGACTTTTAGTGTCCAAAAGCTTTTCATAAATACAGCTATAGAATACCTAAGGCTATTCAATTCATCTTCTCAAGGGCAAAGGATTTTTTTTTTTCCCCTTTTTTGATTAAATTTTTTGGAGAAAGGAAGCTGTCAGAACAGACTTTATAGTTTTGCCTTTGTTGAATTGACACTCTATAAAATTTTATTTTAGCAGATTCGATACGAGAGGGAAGCAAGCGATAGCCTCCAAGTAGGGCAGGGAAGAAAGTTGTAGGTTATTAAATCTTTTCAAGGAGAAAAGGAAGTAGTTCAGTGTGCTCACAGAGGTTCCTGTGTCAGCAGTTGGGAAGCCTGGCAGAGATTATCTCCAGGCAGCAGCAGGTTAAGGAGGACAGGGTGGGAAGAGGATGCTGAACTTCCAGCAAGAAGGAAATTGAGATATTTAACCTGATTCAGAGCTGGGTTTGCTTTAGATCTCGTTTTACTCTGCAGGCATCGAGCTGCAGTGGGAGAGAGTTTGGAGCACACAGCTTAAAAAGTGAATTTCAGTGTGTTGAAGTAGACATCTTAATAGAATTGTTAATTTTTTCAGAAGGAATGTAGCATTAAGGAAAAATGATAGCAACACAGCAGATAAATTGGAGTAATTTAACTTTTAACACATGGGTTGGGTTTTGGGGGAGGGAGGGTTTCCATCCCACCCTGCTCTCCATGGACATCCATCCCCAGGGAAGGGTCTCCATCCCACCCTGCTCTCCATGGACATCCATCCCCAGGGAAGGGTCTCCATCCCACCCTGCTCTCCATGGACATCCATCCACAGGGAAGGGTCTCCATCCCACCCTGCTCTCCATGGACATCCATCCACAGGGAGGGCTTCCACCCCACCCTGCTCTCCGTGGACATCCCCAGGGAAGGGTTTCCATCCCACCCTGCTCTCCATGGACACCCATGAAAGTTTTGTTGGGAGCTGCCCCTGTGCTAAGGACGTGGGCAGGATTAATGGGATTATTTTGGGGTCCCTTGGCCCCGGGGTCCGTGCCATGCTCTGCCAGCTCCGTTCTTTGTGCCAGCTGAGTTGGGTGTTTGGGGGTGAGCTCAGGGAGCCCCTGAGCTGGGTGTGTGCCCAGAGCTCAGCAGCATTCCCTCCCAGCAGGATCCAGGGGCTGTGCTCCCATCCCTGGAGCTGGCAGAGCCTCTGGAGCCAGCAGGGTGTGGGTGGGAGGTGGAGCCAGGTGAGCCACGGAGGCTCTCAGAGCAGTCGTGTCCCTGCCAGTTGGGACTTGTGGGAGACTGGCAGGGATCAGGAGCACAGCCCTTCACTGCGGTGTCATTCTCACAGAAAATTGCTGCTTCTTTTAGGGGGTTAGCCTGGCTGGTGCTTGATACCGACTGTGGTAGGGAGGGGAAATCGGAGAGATAAAATCCTAGAGAAATGTTTCTGTCGTCCTACATGGGACTGACTGGGAGAATTCCGCTTGTCCTGTGTCTAGGCAGGGCAATGAGAAATGTTCAGCAGCCTGACAGCAGGTGAATGTTATCCAGACTGCAGCAGTTTGGGAATCAGACCTGTTTTGGGAAGTTGTCATTTCTGCAGTCATGGAGACGCTCATTAGACATCTCACATTCAATATGCAGCTTATTGAGCAGTTGGCTCAGAAATGATGAGCAGAACAATTGCATCTTGAGGGAAAGCTGCTTTTGAAGGGAATGGGCTTCCCTGGCTTAGTCATGGCCACGTAATTGTTGAAATTTTTTTAATTAATCTGAAGATGCTGCTGGACATGGATGCTTTTCTGATGGGATGGGGTCAGTCCAGGTGGTTTAGGATCATACTTTTGCTTTATGTGAAGATCTAGAAGGAGCCAACCCAGTGTGGTGGCAAGGATGTAACCTGTAAGTTTATTTTTTATATGCTGGTGTTAGAAACCCTGATACCCTTCAATAATGAGGTGAGATGGGTGCAGTTCCCTGATTCTTCTTCCAAAACTTAAAATGACATTGCATTAAGAAACAAATAAATCACAAAGCATGAAACGAACCAGGAGTACCAGTAACCAGAAGTTATCATGGGATAATATTCTGGTTTCTTGTCCACTGATGAGTTCATAGTTAAAACAGTGAAAAGAAAAATTGATGTAAAATTGTACCCTTGGACACATTCTACTAAGTGTCCAGAATAGTCACTTTTTATGCACTGAGACTTCCACTAAATTCATACATTCTACAGCTTTCCTAGCACAGATAAAAGGGCCTGGATCAATGATATAATTTACCAATTTAGACCTTAGTTTCTATTTTTAAGTAAGTGATATCTAATATTTGGTAGGGGGTTGGGAGCATCTTCTGAAGAAACATTTATCTCTAACCATTTTGGATTCTAAGGCCAGAATGAATATGGGAGAGCAGACTGAATTTACGAAATATCAGTCTGAGCACAACAAAAGGACTGGGGCTTCTTTTCTTTGAGGTGGTTTTGTTTTTGTTCTTTTTATCTCCTAACTGAAAAATACTCCAATTCTTCCCCACCCCCAAGTGAAAGAAGAATTGGAGTGCCCTAAGATGGGGAGAGAAGCAGAAAAGGTGAAAAGCCCTGAGCAGCAGGGCAGAGCAGAGGAGGCCATAAAGGGTTTGTTGTGTGGTACACAGGTTGTTAATGCTGTTAATGATTGAGCTGTTTATGGGGGATTACAAAGGGATAGGAAACGACTCTGCTCAGGAATTCCACTGAACCCCAGAGACACGAACAAAAGTTTAGCAGGATGCTGGACTGGGACTGGGCTTTGGCAGCAGAAGCTCCCCAGAGCTGCTGAGGAGCACAAACACACACAAGTGGCTGCAGGGTCATCCTGCTTTAATGGGCCAGAGGCTCCTGGGACAGTGAGAGTCCCTGGCACTATTGAGTTACAGCATGGCAGGGTTACAGGAGCTGGGAGTTCACAGAAATATGCTGTCATACTTGCCAGACCTGTACATCGAGTTTGGGGGTTGGGCATTTTGGGGGTTTGTTTTCTAGGGGGTTTTAATAAATGCAAACTTCCTAAACCCCACTGATAAGTAGATATTTTTTTATTTGCTCTGCTGGGAGTCCTTTTTAGTTGTTAAAGATCAGGAACATAGTTTTACTATTGGTTTTCTGTATACTTTGGACATCCAGCTTGTTTCCTCAGGAGTGCAATGTTATGGTTTATAAACTGGAAGTCCCTTCTCCTATTTTCCCACATCATAATCAAGTTTACAGCAGCTCTGGCTGCTTCTCTTCTGGTTGTGTTTCAGGCTCAGTGGCTCGGGTTCTTGGGCCGTGTCCCCACGGGTGGTGACCTTAGGGAGGGCTCTGAGGAGCGCTGGGACTTGCCCTGTGTTGTGCTGTTGCAGTCTGAAGTCATCCTGTCCTGCTCACAACCCATCCTGCAGAGTCTGATCACCAGGGCTATGTTTAGAAATCGAGGAGGAACCTTTCCAACTCCTCGTAGCAGAGGTGGGAAGAGGAGGAGCAGCCACTTGTCATTTCCCTGCCAAAGAGGCTCCCCAGTTTCTAGAAACATTTCTGGTGGTGTTGAGTGGTTTGATCAGCCTCTAGCTGTGTTTTCAGTAAAAAATGCTTCTTTTTGGTGTTTCTCCCAAAGCCATAGACTTGTCTTTGCCCTTATTAGTTCTTGGGCACGTTATGGTGATGGTTATAGATGGTGCAAAGTGGGGAAATGCTCCTTTGAGCAGTGCCAGGTTTTGGCATTACAAGGTTCAGGGAATACTGAGCAGAGAGAAAAGCTGGAACATCCTGGCCATTGTAGTACTCTAACATATCAAATTACACACACAACACCCCCATTTGTGCAAAAATCATTAATCCAAACCACCTGTTTGTTGTACACGATTTTACCTCACCTTTTGATGATACCAGCTCTGGGGTGAGACATCTGTGGGAGTGAAACTCCTGCCATATTCCAAATGGGAATCCAGCTGTGAGCCACGGATCAGGTTAGCACCATTTACATGAATTAGCAAAACCCATCAGCTGCCAGCCAAACTGCTGCAAGCTCCACTTGTGGCTGGAAGTTCGGTGTTCCTGGGGCTAAGCTGGGTGCAGGAGTTGAGTGCAGTGGCTGCTGCAGCAATTGGAGCTGGCTCTGTCCTGGAAGGGGAGCACTGGCTTGCAAGGAAGCTCCCAATCCTTGGAAGTCGTTCCTGCAGCAAATTGTGACAGTGTTTGGTGTGCAGGCTCCCTGCTCCTGGCGTGCTGGCTGCTGCCTCTTCATAACCTATGAAATACAGAGTGCATGAATCCATCAGCTGGGGATAAATGTCACTGTTTTGGGGGTTTGCTCAGAAGTTGTGCAAAACTGGATGTAAAATGTTGCATTAAACCTTGGCAGGCAGCGATGTGCCACTTTGCTATTTAAGTTTGGGTTCATCTGTGAAGGGGGTTTTGGTGAAATAATACTCATCTTTTCCCTTCCTCCAGAGAAAACAGAAATGTGCTGCTAAAAACTGGTGATTTTTTTACAGCTGTTTTGGACACTGGGGAGAAGGGGCAGTGGATGTGTCTGAATTCTCTCTGGAGCATTTCAGAGTATCATTTAGGAATATTTCACCGTACAGTTGTGTTCTGCCAAAGTCACAGGATCCATACTCATAAATAATTTGTGCTTTTTGTGAAGTGCCCTCCTTTAGAGCCTGCTCTGTTCAGCAGCAAGTGCAGAATGAAGCCTCACGTGATGCACGTGGGTTTAGCAGTTGATGAGCAGCTCATTCAAGGCTGCTCTGGACCTGGAAGGAGGTGCTGTGGAAGTGTGTGTCCAGGAAAACAAACCTTAGGCCATCCAAAACACCTCCTGGACTTCTGGGATGGAGCTGGAAAGAATTTCCCATTTGCCCCAGTCAAGGAATGAGTGATAGTATCACGTTTTCTATTTTATGTGTGGATTATTTACAGACAGATTATTCATCTCTGCCTTTTTCTCCCCAGTACAGGAAGTTTTGCTGGCATTTAAGTAGCTTGTCTCAATTTGGATTTTTTTTTCTTCCTTCTAAAACCTAAAGCTTTTCACTGCAAAAGAAACCTAAGGGAAAAGTTCTCTGAAACCAGGATGTGTGTGCAGAATGATGGCTGGGTGTCCACCCACAGATTAAAACATTCCTGCCAAGGGTAGCTCTGTTCAGATACAGCAAAATAGTTGTGTGGGGACTGTAAGTGGTAGAAAGTTGTTGTTGCCTGTTCTAAGAAAGTACAGAGGAGAACAAAAAGCTGACTTTAGTTTAGAACTTGAATTAAAAGCCACAGAGAAGCAGGATGGAAATCCTCCAGCCCGCAGTGGCATTTATTGCCCAGGATACAGATTTGTGTTATTGCCTTTAAGAAGCTCTGCAGGACTGTTGGTGTCTGAAGTTCTGTACCTGTTACAAGTTTTTGATGTCGCTGCTAGAGGATGAAGTGGGTTCTCTTGTCAGTTCACAGCTAAAGCAGCCTGAGCTCTCCTTGTCACTTCCTGTGTCTGTCAGGCCTGGCAAAGGTGTTGGGAAAATCCTCTCAGCTGCAGGTTGGGAACTGCAGGCAGCTGCTGCTGGGCTGTGCTGCAGCTGGGAGAGGAGCAGGGCTGCAGGCCAGGGCAGCAGGGGACTGTCACTCTCTGTCCCCTCAGGTGACACCCCACCTGCAGAGCTGCCCCAGCACAGAGATCCCAGCACAGGAGGGACCAGGTGTGATCCCAGGTGTAATCATGAGCTTCCAGCTCTGGGGAGTCCAGAGGGACCTGGAGCTGCTGGAGAGAGCCCAGAGGAGCCGGGAGCTGTTCCAGGGCTGGAGCCCCTCTGGAGCCAGGCTGGGAGAGCTGGGAATGGAGCCAGGGAATGGCTCCCACTGCCAGAGGGCAGGCATGGATGGGACATTGGGAATTGGGAATTCCTGGCTGGGCTGGGATTCCCAGAGCAGCTGGGCCTGCCCCTGGATCCCTGGCAGTGCCCAAGGTTGGAGCAGCCTGGGGCAGTGGGAGGTGTCCCTGCTCATGGCAGGGGTGGCACTGGATGGGCTTTAATGACCCTTCCAGCCCAGAACCCAACTTCCAACCCAGTTCCATGACTTTTTACACCTTGGTGCTGCCCAGGGTGCTGCCCTTACCTGTGCAGGTGTCACAGGGCTGGGGTGCAGCCGCCTCCTCCCTCCCTTTGCCAGCAAAGCCCAGGTGCAAGAATGACACCGTTTTTTTGAGGTTGGTGCAGAACCTCCCCTGTGAGCAGCTCCAGTCACAAATCAGTAATTCCTGGCAAGATCCATTTGGATCCTACCAAGACTTTTCAGTCGCCAGTTGTTCAGTGCTCTGTAACACAGAAATATGAATTTCTCACAACCCTCCAACAATTTGGGAAGGAAACAGACACTGCAGGTGTGTCTGGAAGCTGAGTTTGTAAACCCAGAGAAGCTTTGTGCCAGAACCTTTTCTGAAACTCAAGGTGTGGCAGCTGCTTTTTAATACCTGGTGTGTCTGATCTGAAACCATCACCACACTATTAATTAAAGAACTAAAATGGGGTGGTTGGTATCGTGTTGTAGTCCCTTTGGAAGCTGGAAAAGTGCCACTGGATTCAGGCTTGAGTCAGTGCAGCTGAGGTGGGAGATGTAGAATCCCTGAGCAGGATGCTCTTGGCTCTGCAGTGGTGTCTGTGATGGACACAGGGGCTCATTGTGGGGTTTTTCACATTAAGGTGACAGAACAAATAAACTGGGAGAGCTTTGTCCCAATGATGTCTTCAGAAGCAGTGAAGTTTGCGTTTTCAGTTTTCCCATATAAACTTCCCAAACTTTAAAGGGAGAAGAGTGTTTCATCCTTCCTTATCTTTCCCTCTCATTGCCTTTTCTGGCCCAGGAACTTTAATATTTTAAGGAAAGGGCTTCAGCATTTTGGTACAGTCCTTCAGTGGGAAATCACACATAGGTGTGGGATCATTGCTGGGGATGGGAGAGAAGAAGGAAATGAAAAAGCTGCCAGTGACTTTGTGCTTTTTCATGGAGAGCAGAGCCAGGTCTCCAAAGGAAATGGGAAGAGAGGAGCTCTGCCATGAGGAGAAGAAGAAAATGAAAAGAGGAAGAGAAGAAAAAAATGAAAAAGAAGGAAAAAGAAGAAGAAGAAAATGAAAAAGCTGCCAGTGACTTTGTGCTTTTTCATGGAGAGCAGAGCCAGGTCTCCAAAGGAAATGGGAGGAGAGGAGCTCTGCCATGAGCCTTTAGGAGACAGATCTCTTCAGCTCAGTGCTCAAGTGGCTCTGCAAGGAGTGCTGGCCTGGAAATGGCCAGAAATTCACCTCAGCTGGGTTCCTGCAGTCTCTGGGATTCCTGCAGTGTGCCTGGAGCAGGCTGAGCCCCAAGGAGCCCCAGAGCTGCAGAGGGACAGGCTGGGACACGCTGGAGCCACTCGCTCTGCACTGCCTCTGCCAGGCTGGGGACAGGGAATCTGGGTCATGTCTGTCTGTCCATCCCTCACAACTGCAGCCTTGGCTCAGCCAGCCACACCTGAACAGGAGATTTCCTCCCCTGTCCCTCTTTTCTTCCCCAGCCACCCCAGAGCAGGGACAGCACAGGGGCATCCAGTGTTAAAGGCTCTTTGGCTGTTTGGTAACACACCAGGGATTTATTGCTGTGCCTGCTCCTGAGAGGCAGCACTTCCTGGGTTTAGGAACTGGAAAATGAGCGTGGATGCCTGTGTTCATCAAATATTTAATTACAGCATGTCAGTGGTGCCATTACCTGAGCATAGGTGAGTGTCTGAAAGCCTGAGCTGGGCTCTTTTCCATGGCCAGCATCCTCACATCCCTGCCTGGCCTCCTCCCCAGTGCAATTCCCAAGCAATTTCTCATGCCCACGTGTCTAATCCACAGTAATTCCAGGCTATGGTCATTATGTCCTAAAAAGAGAAAACATTTCTAGTCCAAAATAACCAAAGTTTACTGAAGTCATTCATATTCACGCTGGCAAATATCCAAACATCTTTCTTTTTGCCTACTTCCTTTCCCATCCTCCAGCCTGCATGGGTTCTTCTCCTTAAAGAAAAGAAACTTTCACTTCTAGATTTCAATGCATTTTATCGCTGTAAATCTCAAAATAGGAAGGGAAAAGGCCTTCAGGTGAAAATCAGAATTTAAAAGCTCATTCTGTCCTGGCTGGGACATTCGTTCCTTATTTGTATCTTCAGTTTTAA
>NW_005054298.1:585087-615608 GCF_000277835.1 Geospiza fortis | reverse complement strand
AGCTGCTTCAGAGAGGCAGTGTCAGAGTGGTGGTTTCTACCTGAAGAGGGGTTTTTGTGTGTGGAATTCCTGGAGCTGTGAGATATGTTGTAATCAGATAGGAATTTGGGAAATGTATAGGTCTTTCAGGAATGCATAGCTCATGTTGTCATCATTTTTCAGCTCTCCACCATCCAAACTTTGCTTTAGCTAATGCAAGCCAGATGGGTTATTGCTATTTTATACACCAATATTTGTATTTAGGGTTTTTTAATGGTCTCTGCTAATACTGCTGAGGCAGTAGGAATTGTATAATCATGATTAAGGAAATTTTTTTTACTTCAATTGTTTTGTTTGTTTCTCGGTGCTGGTTATGGATCAGGTGTTGCAGAGATTTGATTATTTTATCTTTCATTAGGGGAAAAAAAAAAGGTTGCTTAAAGATGGATTTCTGGTCTGCTTTGAGAGAAAGAAACAGAGTGGTTTATACAAATGCAATAAATAAATAAATAACTCTGGGAAAAAAAAAAACCCTGCATGTGAGTACAATACTGCAGGAAACATGAGACAGCAGAAAACCAGCTTTCCTTGCAGAAATACTTGATCAAGCATTCTTCTCCCCTGAAGTGAAATTCAGATTAATAATGGTGACAGTTGTCAACTTCAAACCCCCATCAGTTTTAGAAGCTCAATTACAATCTATTTTCTTTGTAGATAATAATTCCAGATAAATATTGCTAAAAGCAAGCCCGAGCTGAGGAGACAAAGCAATTAAATCCCACATTAATTTGTTTACCAGTGTCACACGGAATAAATCGACTGTAAGTTTTCCTAAATGATCTGGAGGTGCTGGGGAGAGCTTTTTTTGTGCAATATTGGAGAGGGGGATTGTGGATTCTTTGCTGGAGTCACGTGCTTAATTAGACATTATGTAAATGATACTTTACATGACAAAAATAATCTTGGCTGAGTTCTGTGGTGATGCCAGGGCTGCCTTGGCCATGGGAAGGTAAAAAATGGGAGGAGAGAAGGAGACACAAGTGGGCAGAGCTCTGTGAACAGAATTTCAACAGCAGCACTTGCTCATTCTCTCTTGTTAAACAGCTCAACATCAGCCCCATCCATGCAGGAGTACATTTTAGCTTGAAAAGATCAATTTTGAACTCTTTTGGTTTTTAAAGATAACCTTTCAAATGTGTGCCAGAGCAGCCTGGAGTTCCAGGAATACAAACAGAATCAGTGCTTCTGCCTCAAACCTCCCTGAATGGCAAAGCAGCAGCAGGGAAAAAAAAATTGTAAGGTTGTTTTTTTGGGTTTGATTTTTCTTTTTTTTTTCCTTCAGGCAATGTGAACATTAAGACAAACATCTCGATTTTTATACTGTTTGGAAAAATGTGTGAGTAGGAAGTGAAGCTTCACTTCTGAATATCCTTGGGTTGTTATTCTTTGCTGTAATTATTTTATGATCCCTTCAGAGCACCTGATTTGGTTTTTATCTTTTGTGGTACTTTGGTTTTTTTGGGTTTTGTTTTGTTTTTTTTTTTAATGATTTCAAGGCTGTATCTATTGCTGTATCTTCATTGTACTTAAGAGGCAAAGAAAAAATATGTCATTTGCCAAGTGGCAGCTGAGAGAGAGATTAAATAACTTGCTCAAGTCAGTGTCAGAGTTGGGATTAGAAATCTGTTCCTGCTGTGGTCTCTGAAAATAAGATTATGTTACTTGTGCCCTGAATTATAGTCAAATAAAAGAGATTTTAGAGCCTTCTGTGGTAGGCGTGTCCTGTTGCCATTTGTCATGTCTGGGTAATAAATAGGAACTTGTAGATGAATTTAGTGGGAATTTTGAAATGGATTCAGGAGGTAGCTGGATTATACCCATGCTGCTTTGTGGGTTCATCATATTTTCAATTCATGGATGAAATGTTAAATTCACCATGTGAAATTACCTGGGCAAAGCTAAAAGTACAAACAGGGATTGGTCTGATAAAGGGCAGGGGGAATTATGATTTTAGGCAATAATTAAGCACTGTCATTATGCACATCACTGTACTCGTGAGAGGAATTAACAGCAAAAAATAATAAGGGAAACTTCTGCTGCTCTTTAACATTTTTGTGCTACAAACAGAGTAAGGAGGGACAATTCAGGAGACTTTTTTTAATGTCTGGGGTCTAAATCTAAGGAAAAGACTTTGAAAGCAGAATGTTTTTCATGGTTGTCACTATGCTGTCTAAATAATACCAGGTATCAAAAGAGTAAGCAAAAAAATAAGTCTCAAATAAGATTATTTAGCATCTCTAGAAATTAGTGTTTTAGTGAAAACTTCTTTGGTGCTCAGGATACTGAATTAGACTGATTTTTTGATTTTAACATCTTTTAAATTTTGGGCTTTGAGTAAAAGTAAATTGTACATAGATATGTATAACTCAGTAAAAAAGAGGAAAATGGGGAGTCAACAGTCTCAAAATCCAGGTTTGTCCAAAAAAGTGGCCCAAATATCCCTTTACTTTTCCAATGGACATAGAATTGGTAATTTTTTAGTGGATTTTGAGTTTGTCAGAGGAGTGAACAGTGCTCAGTGAAGAACTTGAGTCTGCCCAGGTTTGAGAGCTGTGCTAGTTGTTGCCTTACAGGAGACAATAAAACACAGCTGGGCTTTAAAATGGAAAAAACCCTATATTTTTCTGCCCCTTCTTCAAATCTTCGGAGTCAGCTCATCCTTTACAAATATCCCATATTTGTGTTTCCTCTCTGGACAGGTAACTATCATGCATTCTTATCTTAGTGTGAGAACAGCTTTTCTCAAAAACAAAATAAAAAATCAGAATTTCTCATCAGACTCTTGTGTCTGTGCCTCACCTGGAGGGCTCTGGATCTGGGACACATCTCCAGGACTTTTGGGGAGTTGTGGAGCCTCTGGAGAAGACTAGAAGTTCTTTCTCTTTGTTTTTTATTATTTGCAAACAGCTTTTCCTTTCTTTTTGGTGCTTCCTGATGTCAGCGGGCAGGAGGAGCGAATGTTGCGGTCTCAGAGGAATGACTGGGAGAGATAACCCTGCAAATCCCTTCCCAGCATTGGGAAGAAGAAGAAGAACGTGGTAGAAGAACAGAATCAGGATCATTTAGGTTGGAAAACAATCAGGATCATTTAGGCTGGAAAACAGAATCAGGATCATTTAGGTTGGAAAACAGAATCAGGATCATTTAGACAAACAGAATCAGGATCATTTAGGCTGGAAAACAGAATCAGGATCATTTAGGCTGGAAAACAGAATCAGGATCATTTAGGCTGGAAAACAGAATCAGGATCATTTAGGCTGGAAAACAGAATCAGGATCATTTAGACAAACAGAATCAGGATCATTTAGGCTGGAAAACAGAATCAGGATCATTTAGGCTGGACTCAGACCATGGAGTCCAACCATTCCCAGCCAAAGCCACCAAGTGCCAATCCCCACGGCTTTTAAATCCCTCCAGGGATGGGGACTCCACCAGTGCCCTGGGCAGCTGTGCCAGGGCTGGATTCCTTTCGGTGGAGTTATTTTTGCCGATTCCCAGTCCAAACCTGGCAGCATTGCTGCATCCCCCGTGCTGGAGTGGCTGTGGCAGGAGTGGGAGCTGTTTTGGAGCTCGCAGCCCTTTCCCTCGGCGCGTCATTAACAGGCACCGGGGGTCTGCGAGCTGCCTGCCATGTTTGCGTGGCTAATTGAAAAAAGGAGGTGTGTTTGGAGCAGTCTGGCTGCACAAAACGAGTGTGGGAAAAGGTTGTGTGGTTGTTAAGGACGTGTTGGGATGCCAGGGGAGCATATGGTCCGTGGTGAAAGGTCCGGGGCGCGCGCGGCTCAGCCGGATTCCCAGCGCTCTCACTTCCTTCCCCTGTGCTCCCCTCCTGATCCCACCCTCCCGCAGCTGTGCCTGCAAAAGTGACTGATGGCAGCCCTGCGTCACTCTGAATAGAATGGGAAATTTATTCCTGTTGGGAGAGGGCTCGGGATTACAGGAGCTGAGCGCAGGCAGAGGCTGCGAGCGAGTCTCCCTGACAAGGGTTTGTGGTGGTGTAATTTCCAAGTGGCTCGGTGAAATTTCAGCCATGTAAATGATGTCTGACTCACGCTCGCAAGGATTCAAAGTCAGCTTTTAAAAGACACTTTTTGAAGTTTTCAGCGTTGCAGACACACAGCTGAGGCAAAGAGCAGAACATGCGAGCAATAAACAGAAGATCAGCAGGCTCAGAGCTTTCTTGGCACTTGTATAACACCAATATAAATTTGCATTCCTTTATTTTGTTTTGCTTTTAAGTGGCCTTTGCGTGATATCTTTACTTTTCCCATTTATAATGAGGAAAAAATTGACTGCTATCAAAGCTGAGACGTGCCAAAAAGGGTGGGAGCTTATCACTTGTGAACTTGCAGAATGATTTTCTGTCATACTCCGTGTGTATCACAGGAGTTCATCATTGCAAGTATTGAAAATGTCACAGGAGAAATTTCATGTTTGATTTTGTAATTAGAGAAGTTCCAACATGATTTGTTTGGGGTTTGTTGGGGCGGATTTTTTTTTTTTAGATGAAAGGAAGACAAGGCTCAGAGCTACGTGCAGTGCCTTGTTTGACATGAACAGTTCATATTTGTCTTCCAGCTCTGCATAACTTCGTAAGGAATAAAGTCTCTAAGTCACAGAATTATTGTAGGGTCATGGAATGGCTTGGGTTGGAAGGAGTCTCAGAGATCATCTTGTTCCAGCCCCCTCCAGAGATACCTTCCATTATCCCAGGTTGTTCCAAGCCCTGTCCAGCCTGGCCTTGGACATTCCAGGGATAGGGCAGCCATGGAGGAACCTGTGCCAGGAATTCCCAATTCCCAATGTCCCATCCATCGCTGCCCTCTGGCAGTGGGAGCCATTCCCTGGCTCCTGTCCCTCCATCCCTTGTCCCCAGTCCCTCTGCAGCTCTCCTGGAGCCCCTTCAGGCCCTGCCAGGGGCTCTGAGCTCTGCCTGGAGCCTTCCCTTCTCCAGGGGAACATTCCCAGCTCTCCCAGGCTGGCTCCAGAGGGGCTCCAGCCCTGGAACAGCTCCCCGCTCCCCTGGGCTCTCTCCCGCAGCTCCCAGGTCCCCTGCTGCCCTGGCCTGCAGCCCTGCTCCTCTCCCAGCTGCAGCACAGCCCAGCAGCAGCTGCCTGCAGTTCCCAACCTGCAGCTGAGAGGATTTTCCCAACACCTTTGCCAGGCCTGACAGACACAGGAAGTGACAGGGAGAGCTCAGGCTGCTTTAGCTGTGAACTGACAAGAGAACCCACTTCATCCTCTAGCAGCGACATCAAAAAAATCTCCGGAGCAGAGGAGCTCCCCATGAGCAGAGCCCTGTGTCCCTTATCCTGGGAAGACCTTTGAGCCCAGCAGGGATATCCCTGTGCCCAGCACCCCCCCTGTGTGCCCCTGGCCATGCCAGGTGGCCCCTGGCCCTGGTGACAGAGCCGTGCCCAGCCTGGCAGCCCCGGGGGCCTTTTGGTGCCGCAGCAGCAGCTGTGAGCAGAAAGGGCCTCGCTCGGGGCCATATGGTTTGTGGGGATGGGGGTGCTGCTGGGCTGGCAGCTGGTGGCAGCTCAGGGATTAATGCAGAACGCAGCTTTCACTGAATTCTCTGAGAAGCAACGTGAAGAAAAACATGGTTGAGCTTTAAAAGTGACTGACCTGCCCAGACAGCCCTGTTAGAGCACACAGAGGGAAATGCTCATTTAAACTTCCTTTCGTGCCATCTTGAAGAATTTTAGTGCTAGATTTAAGGATTTTAAGGTTATATTTAAGAATTTTAATATTATTTTGAAGGATTTTTATGTTATATTTAAGGATTTTAATGTCATATTGAAAGATTTTAATGCCATATTCAAGATTTTCCAGCACTCGAACTTCTTCTCTAACTTAGCATTCAGGACTTTGGCTAAGATGGCTCGTTCTCATTGTATATTATATTTTTAGGGAATAGTGGTGGATTTAAAAAAAAAAGGAAAAAGTAAGAATATCTTGCACTTCTATGTGATTATAGTCAGCAAGTTGAATTGAGGAAAAAACCCCTTTTTTTTCTGATTTAAGAAACCAAACTATTGCAGGTGAAAATATGTAGTAGAAAGTGTTACACAATTAAGTGTGTAGCCCAAACAGTTATTTTTGTAGTTCTATTTATCACTGATGATAAAGCATCATTAAAAATGGCTTTTTTTCCCCTTCCATTTTGAGGCCACTCATCTTTCTATGCAGCTTTAATTGGGCAGCTCTAAAAGGGATGTGGGAATTTAGTTTGGGAAATTGAAATGGGATCCTGTTTAGATTGAGTACAATTGGAACAGCCCTCAGAATTTAGAAAGCTTTTTTCCCTCTAATTAAGGGATAGATGGTAAGTCAACATTCCCTAAAAAAAACCCCATCAGCTCTTCATGGAGGCAGCAACTGTGGGACCAATACCAATTTAAGGTATCTGCTGCAGGTGTCTGAGATGGACCTCAAGTCTGAAACCAGATTTTTTCTATTATTTAAATTCTCAACCAATAGGATGGAATAAAACAAAAATTACAGGGAGAGAGGAACAAAACACCCCCCTGTGGCATTGAGATTGTTTTTATTGTAATTTTTGCCCCTGGTAAATATAGAGACCCCACCCATTTCTGTGATGTGGTCTGTAGTTGTGGAGCGCAGGTTGAGTGATGGGTGTTGGGTTTTTACCTCCTCACTGCAACCCAAAGTCAACAGCAGCAAAAATAATGTGCAAAAAATGATGTGCAGTCACTGGCCCTGCTTATCTTGAATTTTTCTTCCAGCTTCTCCCCGGCAAGCTTGGGCAAATTAAAATGGGGCATTTTTCAGGACTCCTTGATGATTTGATCCAACCTGTTGGGATACACCTTCACAGGATGAGGATCCATCCCAGCTCAGGGCAGACAGCCCAGTCAGCACTCAGCAGGCCAAGAGAGATTTAGCCTACAGATATCACCTCAATTCTGCTGCTCAACTGTCTGTTAAAAGTAATTAAAACACTCAGTGATAGAAGAAAAATCTGTGATTAAAATCCTAGGGCTTCATCCAGCCATCTCCAAGGCAGAACCACTCATGTCCTTCCATTGCCTCCTATACAATCATGTTAATTTGGGAGCAGGGAGTTCTGGACAGTGGTTGAGTTTTGACCCGTAGTGTTGTGATGGGATAATTTTAGCTTCATCTTTTCCTAGATAAAAAATAAACTTTGAGATTTTGATGAAGGTTGCTCTGGTTCATAGAGCTGAATGATTTTAATTATGGTTTAATATCAAAATAAACGGTACATGATGCATCTGCATAAACATTTCCATTTTTATAGATCTGAATCAGTGTTTGGTGTCTAAAATCAATGTGCCCTTAACTCCTCACACAGGATGGCATTTGAAAAGTGGCAATGTTAGAGGATGTTGGAGCAATCTCATAAAAGGTGGATGTTGGCCTCTCCTTCCAAGGAACAAGAGGGAATGGTCTTGAGTTGGTTCAGGGGAAGTTTAGGTTGGATATTGAAGGAAATTCCTTCATGGAAGGAGTTGTCCAGCCCCATCCTTAGATTTAAAAACCATGTGGATGTAGCACATGGGAACATGGGGCAGTGGTGGCAGTGGTTGCACTGGATGATCTTTAAGCTGTTTTCCAACCAAAAAAAATCCTGGGATTTTATGAAAAGGTATTGGGTATCTAAATACGTTCTCATGGCTTTGTCCATACTTCAAAAATTACCTAAGCTCACAAAGCAAACAAGGAAACCCAACCCTTTCACTGCCAACTTTTGTATTCCAAACATTTGTATTTGAAAGTTAAACTGAGTATTGTGTTCGTGGAATTGAAGGTGTGGTGGTGCAGAGCAGAGAATGTCCAGGGCAGCATCCTGAAAATTGACACCGTTTCTCAATACCTTTTGAAAAGAATTCCTGCAGGATGGAAATAAGGTTTTGCCAATCACATATAGATTGCCAAATTTCAAATATTTACTTAGAAGAAATCTAAGTTAATTTCATTAAATTTTTCATTGGCTAAAGTCAAGAATTCTTGGTCAACTAAAGCATTTTTAGATTAATTTTTGAATTCTGTAATTCAATACTCTTTAGACACAAAGTAATTCCCTATGTTACATTATTTTTGCTGTTGGGTTACAGTGTGCTGGTACAAATGAGTATGTTTGCAGGTGTGAGAGGTTGCATTTAAATGAAGCACAATTTAAATCAAGTCCATCTGCACAGGCTATAGATTGACCTTTTCTCTCTCCTGTATTTTTCCCTCCACAAGCAAATGATGCCATGTGAGATTCCTGATAGATCCTTCATAAACTCACCAGCAAATAAGGAATATTTCCTGAATATTACTATTATTAATCCTGATTATTTTTTTAATGAAAATCTTCATATTTTTCTAAACAGCTGCAGAGTCTCAAGCTGGCTAGTTCAGGAATTCTCAGATGGTTTTGTTCAGGAAAAGGCTGAACTGGGATGTGGACACTGGGAACGGTTGATGAGTGAGATTCTCCAGTGTCCTTGCTGGAGGTGCCATTCCCAGCTGGGTTTTCCCTTTGTGAGCTGTGATTCACTGACTCCTCTGACAGCCCTGCTCTGCTCCCCCCGATGTCTCCACGTGATCCCAACCGCGGAATCCGTAGCTCCGGTGGGATCGCGGCCGCCCCGATGCGTTTGTGTCATCAGAGGGTCCCCGGTGGAAGGATCTCCACAACATCAAATTCCTCCTGTCCCATGAGCCATTCCTGGGGCTCTGCTGCATCCTTTTGGGTGTCTCCTGCTGGAATTTCCATGGAGCGTGACCCCAAGGATGGAACTTTCTGGAGTGGTGGTGGAAGGGCAGTGGAAGTCGCGCGTTGTCATCTCTTGATGTTCTCCTTAAAGAAACTCCTGCTCCTTCGTGTGTGGCTGTTTTCCACGGGGCTTTGTCCCTGGAGCTCGTGCTTTGGAATTTCTTTAGTTCTCCTGAAGAACAGTTCTGAGTTTCCAGCAGCTTTTTAGCAGCTGATGAGTGACATGAGTGATTGCTCTGGATTTAGGGAATGTTTGCCTTTTTCCTGGCATTCCCTTTCCTGCCTCACCTGTTCTTGCAGCATTTTATGGAACTGCTTTGGTCAATTTGCTACTGTTTCTTCTTATTAACAGCCCATTTTTAAGATACCTACGGAGAATCTGCCTTTAATCTTTCGACCTTTTAAAATATTCTAAGTAGTTACTTTGTCTAGACTTGTAACTCATTTGAGTTTCTACTCTCAACTCAATATCCCTGCTAGATAATCTTTTTTGTTGCTTGTTTGTAACATTTTTCCTTGTTTATTCAGAGTCCTGCGCTCACTTTGTGCCCAAAGGCTTAACATTGAACACACTTTTGCAATTTTTTCAACACTTCAGTTATTTTTGACCTATTTTTTGATATACCAGATAATACCAATAAATATCTATTGTCTTTATTTCCATTTATTTGCTTTCTTATTTGCAAGTTCAAGCACAAATTTACAATCTGCATATTCACATATTTTAAACATCTCTAAAATATATAATCCCTCAAAATAGTAAATAATGCAATTATCAGTCCCCATAATTGCCCTAAAAGTTATAAGAAATAATTTCTTTGTCATCTTTAGACTTTGTGGACTCTAATCTATGAGTATACCAGACCTTACCTGAGGTTTACTGCTCATGTTGATTTTAAATGCTCATGGAAAGGGAGTTTCTTTTCCCAAATGCAGCAGCAGTTCGTGACTTCTTCAGCAAAGAAAACCCCAAAAAGAGGGATCTTGGACATATTAAGTTTAAAATAGTCCCTGTGGGATCTAAACTTTGTGTTGACTTTTCTCTGTTGCGCTTTGGGAATTTTTTTGTCTTCCTTAAAGGCTCTTGGAGTTTAACTGAGGACACAGTCCAGAATTTAAAATTTAGTGGTTCAAATACACAGAGGTTAAAGATTATGACTCCATCTCAAATCATGCTTTGAGTGAAGCTTTGCACAAGAATACTTTTGCCACACAAATATTTTACTTGAGTTGAATATTTTTTACGCTTTACACTTATGCAATAGTAAAATTCAGATTGCAAATTGTGTCCTGTTTGTTGCTCAGTTTTAGTGAGAGCCCAGTGCCTGTTTGATCCAAGCTTGCCCACAATTCCATGGAAGGAAATAAATGCTGCCTGTGCAGGAGTAGGGATGGAGCACATCTCAGCTTTTCCACCTGTGGCACAGCTGGATCAGTGAGAGAGGATGAAAGCCAGAAGATCAAATCAGTTTGGACAGGAGAGCTGGAGGTGCAGGAGGTCAAGAGGTTCCTCATGTGAGGAATTATTACCAGGCTAAAATGAGGGAGTTGTATTTTTAGTTTATAAGATTCTTATTGACATAAATAAGGGATGATGAGGAGAACTCACACCAGTGGAGGGAACACAGAGGGGAAGATTAATGTGATTTAATTTTGGGGATGAAGAAATTTCAGGAGCCCCAAACTCTGGTCAGGGGGAAGAGATGGATTTGGGGCTGCAGAGCAAAGCTTGAAGAGGGAGGTGAGGGGGAGAAAAGTCATAAAAATAAATGAATAAGACTTTGAATTTTAAAGATAACAATCTGTCTCATGTTGTTGGGCTTTGTGTCCCAGGCTGCTCCAAGCCCTGTCCAGCCTGGCCTTGGACTCTTCCAGGGATGGGGAATCCACAGCCACTCTGGGCAAGTCATTGTCTTTGAGACACTGAGGAAATACCTGATGGGAAAGGTTGGGAAAGGAGCCTGGGGGAGGGTTCAGGGAGCCTGGAGTGGGTTATTCAGGGAGCCTGGAGCGGGTTCAGTGCATGCTGGGGATGTGGAAGGAGGCAGGTGAGAGCAGCCAGCGAGACAGAGGAGAGATTTCCATCTTGGAGCTATTTTAGACTCCCTTGTTTCCCACGGGGAATTCCCATTCAGCAAGGAACAGTGCCATTCTTGTGGAGTAATTCAGTGAATCTTTGTGATAGAATCTTACATTAGAAACTTGTTAGACTGGAGAAAATACTCCAAGAATTATCCATCTCATGAAAGCTTTTAAATATAAATGAGAGTTGCAGAAAAGGGGAATTGTCCAGGTAGCACAAAGTTAACCCAGGAAGCAGCTTTGCCTTCTAACCACATTAAACCCAAAGGTTATGATGATTAAATTACAGCATTATTTATACTAAGTGATAGAATTCCTAAGAAATCCATGGAATCTGTGCATTTTCCTAGCAGAAAGCAGTGACTCAACAACAAACTGACACTGTGACCTCAGCTGCCTAAAAGGACTCAACTTGCTTTGAAAAATATTTCCTAATGTTACAAAAGAAAGAAGGAAAATCTTGCTGAGGTGTTAAGATTTGTTGGCAGTATCTCTTGCTCCTACAGTAGGCACAATTCAGAATATCTCAGGCCTTGACAACCAAGAAATGAAAAGTTATGGGACAAGAAAATCCAGATTTAAATCTTCCCCTGCTGAGCTGGCAGTTTGACTGAAAATTGTTTGCATGCTAAGGTGGAGTTGCTGTGAGTAGGGGAAGGAGCAGTTGAAATGTCTAAATGGAGCTGTTGATTGGATTTAAGGAGATTTATTAAACTTCCCCTGTTCACCTCATGGACAGTCTTTCTGCATGTTTATGTTTCATTTCCATGGCAAATGGGGCCCGTTTTCTGTCAGGAAGATGAATGTGAAGGAGAGGTGTGGGTTTGGTGATACTCAGGGTACAGAGCTGCTTGTCATCCAGGGAGGGGCAATCACAAAAGTGCATTTCTTCCTGGAGGGTGTGGAGAAGGCAGGGACAGACGTGTCCTGGAGGTGCTCAGGGAGACACACGGGACGCAGCTTGGGAAAAAGGAGATTCCAGTTAGGTACAGGGAACATAAAAACTCCGGAGAAGTTGTAAAATCTCTGTTTTTGTAGGAATGTGAGACTGGATTGATAATGGCCTGAACATCCTGATCAAGGTGGACCTCCCTGCAGCAAGAGGCTGGGTTGGAGCCCTCCAGAGCTCCTTTCCAGCTGGTGCATTCTGTGATCCCAACCCATAGGAGGTGCAGATTTTCCATGGAATACAGGAATCACGAGGTTGTGGGGCAGGAGTCCTGCCCCAGGTCAGCACAGGGGGGTCACTCTGGCCTGGGACCACTCCAGGGTTTACAGGGCCCCACCTCTGTCCTGCCTTTGTGTGTTAGCGAAAGTTAATTGAGATGATATTAGTACAGCAAGAAATCAGGTGTAAGGCTCAGCTCCTGGTGGTGAGGAGCAGGGCAGGAACAGGAGTGAATGTGAAAATGCACAAATCTGGGATCGGTTTCTCATCGATCATAAAGTTACATTTACTCTGTGCTAATTGTTTTTTTCTTCATCTAACTATTGGATTTCTTGCCATCACACTGGTTTTGGATGGCAGGTTTATCTGCAAACACATAAACATTTATCTAGGTTGATTTCCTATGAAGCCATATCATTCTATATTAGCTTTACACAGCAAAAAACATTTTAGACTTTCTGTGAAGAGGATTTTGAGATGAGATTTTTGTCCTGCTGATATCCAATATATATTTTCATATCTGATTATTTAGTGTGTATTCCTGCTTTCATTATTTGCTGTTCACAGGCTACCAAAATCAGAGATTTCAGGAAATACCTGGGTTTTTTTACTATTTCAGTACCAGAGGCTCATAGATCACAGGGTGAGTGCTGGACACACAAATATCCCATTTTAGGAGCTCGGTGCAATGCCCTGGAAGGGATGTAACTGGTTTATGACTTATGGCCACGTCTGCATGGACACTCACTCCAAGGGATTCCAGCCACATGATTTAGGATTCCTACTTCAGGGCTAAAATGCTGCTTTGCCTTATTTATCAAAGACACCTGAATGTGCTTTGTCTGGTCTCCTAAGGAATAATGGCATGGAAAGAGGAGGAGAGGGGAATTGCAGGACGAGGTTTAAAGCCTCCGTGGATCTGACATTGTAAACAGGGGAAGATAACAGGGAAATGCTCAGGCTGGGGAGCTGGAAATAAAGAGTGAAATGGAGAAAGAGAAGATAAAGACTAAATCTCATGGAAGAGTATTCAGCAGCACTCTTGGCTTTTTAGATGATTCTTCCAAGGAAAGCAAGGAGAAAACTGTTTTGGGACAAAGGCCCTTCTTTTTTCTTTTTTTTGTTTTGTTTTGTTTTGTTTGCTTTTTCATTTTTTTCCTATTTCTTTCCTTCAGCTTAACCACCCAGTGTAAAAGAATCTCATCTGGGTATACAAAAGAATGCATCACATTTTTGAGGCATGGCTGTGGACCTCAGCATCCTTGGGCTTGCTGTGGTGATGCCACGGAGCTCCACCAAGCTTGTGGGGCTCTGGGGGTGTTGGACACCTGCAGCAGCTGCAGGCACTGGGGTGTTCTACAGGTCTTGGTGGCTGGGGGACTGGGTACAAGTCACAGATGGGTCAGGACTGCTGAGGAATGCATCTCAAGCTGTTGTATTTTTTAGCATCACTCCCATGACGTGGTGATGACAATGGGAAGATGCCAGCGCTCACATCCCAGGCTGCAGGCAAAGAAATCAATGTTACAACTTACTGTAAAAGTTTTTTGACCAATCACACAAAGCAAAAGCATATTGACAGTAGTATTTTTGCTTGTATTAAGTGTTGTTATATTACAACAAGTTGTGAAAGTCTGTTAAGATTAAAGGGCACAAGTTATGTTTGATAGCAATTACAAGTTATTGTCCGAAAAAGTCTCGCTGGTCTTAAGTTAAAATTTTAAAATGATTGAATTGTGGGAGAATGAGGAATATAAAAGATGTGATGGATTTGTAAACCTTAAAATACAATACATAAACCTCCATTATTAAGCTTAGAATTTCTTAATATTTTGATAGAACTTAGAATATTTAAGCTTAGAACTTCTTCATATTTTGCTAAACATACTTTTCTGTAATTTAAAGAGTTATTCTAAACAAACATTAATACACAGACCAGTTTTCTATTCATCTTTACTTTTCTACTTCTTATCTAATTTTTCTGTTAACAAATCTTATGTCTATTACTTAACTCTAATCACAGTTCTGCTATCTCTAAAGCCTACCTTTTACAGCTTTCCCCAAAAACTCTCTCATTTTAAATATTCCCACACACAGGGTCCTGGGGGGGATCCTAAATCCCACCTCATCCCATGGACACCTCCCACTATCCCAGGTTGCTCCAAGCCCTGTCCAGCCTGGCCTTGGGCATTGCCAGGGATCCAGGGGCAGCCCCAGCTGCTGTGGGCACCCTGTGCCAGGTCCTGCCCACCCTGCCAGGGAAGGATTGGTTTTCCAGAGTAAAGAATTCTGCTGTTTAATTCTCCACGGTAAAGAATTCTATTTATAGTGAAGAAATCTTTATTGTAGTAAAGAATTTCCTTCGCTCGTTTCAGAGGGACTTTGTAGGAACAGAGAGATTGGGGTAGTTCAGGATTTAGTTTTAGATAAGTTGAAAAACATAAGAGTAAAAACTAAGCTGAGGTTGAGATGAAGAGAGGAAGATGGGAAGAAATCAAGCTTTTATAGGAGTGTTCTGCTTTTTTAGTTTGTTTTTAATGCCTGTAAATGCTGATGCTTTATTTACCATGAGAAGGATCTGGATGACAATTCCAGCAGTGGAATTAATTAATTTGAGGTTAGAATTAGAATCATTCTGTAGGAGCAAAAAGAGGGTGTGTATTTATGGGTGGCAAAGAAACCACCCAAACTTAAACTTTTAAATGGGTCAAACAGCTGAAAGTTTTGAATAATATCATTATTTTGACATGGATACTCCTTGGCTAAACTTTTGATGCCTTTCCTTGAAAACTTTTAATATTATCTCTCGTGGCATAAAATCCTTGCAGATCAAAATTGTTTTGGTGGTTTAAACTGAGGGGTTAAAACTGGCAACACTTCCCTGAAAAGGATAATTTGCCTTTTTCTCCAAGCAGCAGCCAAACTGTTGGACAGAGTTCTGCCCACTTCCTCTTGCCCATTTATTCCCTCTCCACACCTCCTCTTTTTGTGGTGGTGTCTCTGTGGGCTAAAGAAATGGAGCAGATAAAAGAGATTTTTCTGTGTTTTTATTGGGAGGGATGATTTAGATGGATTCTAGAAAATCTCCAATAGGTTCAGATTTTGGGGGGAGTTGTTTGTTTTACTTGGACCTTTGTATTTTTCTTTTTCCCACATGTGTATTTCCAGTCTTCTACCTATCCCAAATAACCATTAGAAGCTAAAAGATTTTAAAACATGCAGAACTTTGAAGAAACTTTTACATTTAAACCACAGTTTTATCTTTGGGCTCCAACTCCTCCTTGCTGTCCTGGGATGTTTTATGGCAATGCAGACACTGCAAATTTCCTTTTCTTGGAGAGCAGCCTGTGTTATCCATTAATTCCATAACCCAGCACTCGTCCAAGCAGCTTTTCCACAGTTAGGCAAACTGGGAAGAGGCAAAAATCAGACAAATCCCCTGATCCATGGGGATCCTGAGGGAGTGAAGCCAGCACAGCCCTGCTGCTTCCTCCTGGTGACACAAACAGGGATGTGACAATTGTGGCTCTCCAGGAAAAAAGCTGGAAAAATGAACAAGGTCGTTTTCTCCCCCCCCCCAAAAAATTCCAACCCTCATTTGAGGCAGGCAGGAAGGAATTCTGCTGTTATCTGCTGCTGGTTTAATTGTCCATGTAGCTGTTGTGGAGATGTCTCAGTGCTAGTGGTGCCTCTCTGAGCCCCCAGAGGAGCAGGCAGTTCTCCTGCAAGGTTTTCTTTTTACTAAAGATAAGATGGAAAGAGTAATGATGGAGACAAAGCTGATAAGGGCAGGAATATCAGAAGGAATGGCAGAGTAAAGGCAGAGCTTTGACTGAATGTGCCTTAAACAGGGATTTGTGCCAGTGGGAATCCTCGTGGCTTCCTGAGCTTTGGAAAGCACAGATTGCTGGGAAAAAAAAAAAACTATGAAGTCCACCCAGAATCATGTTTTTCCTTATTTTAATAAAAAATAAAGAGGGGCAAAAACCTCTTAAGACTTTTTCTTTAATGTGCCTAAACCCTCTGCTTTTCCAGCAGGCAGCACAGTGAGCTGTGAGGAAATAGGATTTTATCTTTATTTCACAAGGAAGGAATATGGGCATGGCTTCAAATAAATTTGCTATTAAGAAAAAGTCCATGATTGCATTGGAGGAGTGTTGTGAAGTTTCCAGGAGTGATTTGCAGGGGCTGATCTGTATGAGCTGCACATGCAGCTGAGAAGGGAGATAAATTCCTTTCTGTTAGTAACACAATCATCTCTCAAGGTATTTTTTATTAAATTAGATTGGTGTAACTAAAGTGCTCCTGATGTCATTTGTGGATGCTCCTAAATCATCAGCTAAAGAGCAGCTGATCTAAGTTTGGCCAAAGGAAGGAATGAAGTTTTGGAAGATTATATTCCTTGTTCCTGATTTTAATCAATCAGAATTTGATATTTGTGTACGGCCTTGTTTTAAAAGCATTGTAATTATGGCAGTGCTATAAATCTGATGTTAATGGAGAAGGAAAAAATGTTAAATGTGACCCATACTTTAAACTTAAATATTCAGTGGGTGTTCCTTACAAAATGAGGATGGAGGGGAGGCAGATGGAGTAATAGGTCTGTGTGAATGTAGGCCTGGAGAAGTGGGATACATGGATTAAAAACATTTTAATTTTACATTAAGTCTTTTCCTAGATTTCAGTTTGATGCTGAACATGCCCTGATATATAAAGAAGTATTCCTCTGTTAAATCTTGGGGGATTTGGAGGCACTTATGAATTAATTTGTTTCCAGGAGTTCCATCAAAAGAGAAATCCTTTGTAAAACTGCAGGTGTTAAAATACACACCAAAAAACATTTCTTGCTCTGGGAAATTAGACACAGTTCTTACTGAATATTGAAATTAAAGTGCAGAAAAGACCCCTGAAACCTATTAATTCTTACTCTCAGATTTCAGAGAAGTACTTTTCTAGAATTACTTTCAGGTTTATTTCCTTAAAAATAAACAAGATATTTGTGATTTCATGGAAACCCTTCCAATGACACCAAAATTTATTGTTTAAACATTGATAGCAGTAAAATAAATTAAAATATCCAGGAGAGGAGGGAGCAGTGCAGAGCCAGGGCAGCCCCAGCCATGGCAGTGCCCAAAACCAGGCAGAAACTGCTTGAAACGTGGTCTGAAACTCTGCATTTTGTGCTGAATGATTATAATTCAGTGAAAAGAACAGGAAAATACTGTTGAATGGAAATTGTCATAAGATCAGCCAATTAACACAATTTTTCTGTTGCATTTGATTGCCTTTTCTGTCCTTGGAAGAAGCCAGAAAATAAACCAAGAGATGTATCAGAAGAGATGCATTTTTTTTGTTTGGCTGCGTAACCACGGACTGATACATTCATAAATTTACAACATTTTGGGCTTCTGAATGTTTCTAATTTCATTTTGGAGGAGAAGAATATTTCTTCAAACAACTGAGGCTCAACACTGCCATTTTTGTTCCTGTTTAAAAGGAAGTCTCTGAAGAGATGTCAGTGTTTTATCTGCAGTGAAGTGTCCTCTTTTCAGGTTTTGATTCCATGTCATCATTGCTGGTACCCAGTGTCTGAAAGCACAGGAGCATTAATTATTTTATAATAGTAAATGTCAGTGTGCAGTTGTCTCAAAAGCCACCAAAAATAGAACTTTTAGCCCAACTTGCACCATCATTGCAGCTTTTAAACACATTTCCTGCTAGGAAATAACCATCCAGGAACGAAAGCTTTGCCTCCACAGTTGTTTAATTCATCCCCTTTCAGTTTTTAGCTCTAAGTTTAGCAGAATGGGAGTGTGGCATCAGTTGCCTGTGCAGATTTGTTACAGACACAGCCTGCCCTGGAGGCAGCAAACGCTGTCAGGGTGACAGCCACTGCCACAAACCAGAGGGGAATATTTTTGGAACCATCCAAACAGCAGAGGAAGAACATCCTGTTATAAACACACTGATACTAGCATGGCTGCAAAAATATTATTCTCTTTCCTTCCTCAAACACACAAAAAAATAAACAACAGGGGAGTGTTCTCACCCTTCCATTCATTTTTCTGGGTTTCACATTTTTGGGAGAAGCCTGGCTCTTCGCAGGGTTGGAGCTGACAGGAATTCTGTGTTTCCCTTCCAAGTGTGTCACCAGCATAGCAGGGATTTGAGGAGGTCACTAAAACTCACTGTGCCACCAGGCTTTGGTGGGAGTGGAGTTAGGCTCTGTCACCTCCACGTGACTTGGGAGGAGAATTACTCTTGGCAGGGTATTTTTGGATACAGGAGGTGTTTGGGTGAGCAGCAGTGGAGATGCAAAGGGGTTTGTTTTTTTTTTGATACCCAGAAATTATAAAAAGCCAAAATCCTTTTTTTAATTTTGGGATTGTTGAGTTTGCTGCTGTGTCCCTGAGAGGTGAGGGACGTGTGAGTGGTCACTTGGTGGTTATTTTAATGAGGCTGAGTGCAGAGAGCACTTGGGTGAAATATGAGTAAATCTCATTACTCTGACGGTGGTTGCCTGACTACAAAGAAAGTTTATATTTAGTAAACTACTCACTCCTGTGACCTAGTTTGCCGGGGATGATCATTTTCTTAGCGTGGCACTGAGCTGACTTTTCCCTGTTCAATTCCCATCAATGAGGGATTCTTCCATCTCTGCATTTCTCAGAGCAAGGAAGAGTCTTGGAAGTGAACTCAGTCCAGGAATTCCTTCCCAAAATCCCACCCAAAGTGGGAGCCATTCCCTGGCTCCTGTCCCTCCATGCCTTGTCCCCAGTCCCTCTCCAGCTCTCCTGGAGCCCCTTTAGGCCCTGCCAGGGGCTCTGAGCTCTGCCTGGAGCCTTCCCTTCTCCAGGGAACATTCCCAGCTCTCCCATCCCATGTGCTCCTTACCCTGTTCAGCTTTAAGGGGAGATCAGCTGCTCAAAAAGCATTTAGGAGTCATGCAGAAAGGAAGCAAATGGAGATATTCATGTCTGGAAGATGAATGGGATTTCTTTCTAATGGAGTTTGTGTCTTGTTGAAGGCAGTGGGATCCATTCCCTGGCTCCTGTCCCTCCATCCCTTGTCCCAAATCCCTCTGCAGCTCTCCTGAAGCCCCTTCAGGCCCTGGAAGGGCTCTGAGCTCCCTTGGATCCTTCTCCTCTCCCTTCTTCACCCCCAGCCATCCCATCCCATGTGCTCCTTACCCTGTTCAGCTTTAAGGGGAGATCAGCTGCTCAAAAAGCATTTAGGAGTCATGCAGAAAGGAAGCAAATGGAGATATTCATGTTTGAAAGATAAATGGGATTTCTTTCTAATGGAGTTTGTGTCTTGTTGAAGGCTGGGGGATTTATTTCTTCCAGAAATATTTTGGTTCTCAGAAATTTTGGTAGCTCTGGGATTTTTGCCTGGAGTAAAAAATAAAATATCTGTTGTCTGTATACATGGAGAAAACACTTTTTTTAATTCTATATGCCTATGTACATATAAAATATAATATGTGGGTTAGACTTTTTTATTCTATATACTTATGTATATGCTTAAATATAGTATGTGAGTTAGACTTAAATTAATATATTAAATTATGGTAGCGCTGGGATTTTGTCTGTAGTAAAAAACATGAATGGGATTTCTTTCTAATGGAGTTTGTGTCTTGTTGAAGGCTGAGGGATTTATTTCTTCCAGAAATATTTTGGTTCTCAGAAATTTTGGTAGCTCTGGGATTTTTGCCTGGAGTAAAAAATAAAATATCTGTTGTCTGTATACATGGAGAAAACACATTTTTTTATTCTATATACTCATGTAGATATAATACTTACATATCATATGTGCGTTAGACTTAATTATTAAATTGATATATTAAATTCTGGTAGTGCTGGGATTTTGCCTGTAGTAAAAAATGAAGTATCTGTTGTCTATTTACATGGAGAAAACACATTTTTTTATTCTATATACTCATGTAGATATAATACTTACATATCATATGTGCGTTAGACTTAATTATTAAATTGATATATTAAATTCTGGTAGTGCTGGGATTTTGCCTGTAGTAAAAAATGAAGTATCTGTTGTCTATTTACATGGAGAAAATATATTAAATATACATATACATGGAGAAAATATATTAAATTCTATATGCTTATACGCATGTAATACTTAGATATAATATGTGAGTTACACTTAAATTTATCTATTAAATTTTGGTAGCACTGGGATTTTGCCTCTAGTAGAAAATGAAGTATCTGTAGTAAAAAATAAAGTCTATACAGATGGAGAAAACACTTTTTTTTATTCTATATATTTATGTACATATAATACTTAAATATAATATGTGAGTTAGACTTTTTTTATTCTTTATACTTATGTGCATATAATATGTGAGTTAGACTTAAATATTAAATTTATCTATTAAATTTTGGTAGTGCTGGGATTTTGCCTGTAGTAAAAAATTAAATATTTGCTTTCTATTTACATGGAGAAAACACATTTTTAATTCTATATATTTATGTACATATATTACTTAAATATAATGTGTGAGTTAGACATTTTTTTATTCTATATACCTATGTACATATAATAACTAAATATAATATGTGAGTTAGGTTTAAATTTATCTATTAAATTTTGGCAGTGCTGGGATTTTTGCTTGTAGTAAAAATAAAATAGCTGTTGTCTGTATACATGGAGAAAACCCATTTTTTTAT
This sequence comes from Geospiza fortis, assembly GCF_000277835.1. NCBI lineage: Eukaryota > Metazoa > Chordata > Aves > Passeriformes > Thraupidae > Geospiza > Geospiza fortis. The sequence continues at coordinate 594,883 of NW_005054298.1, read as the reverse complement.
TCTATATGCTTATGTACATATAATAATTAAATAGAATATGTGAGTTAGACATTTTTTATTCTGTATACTTATGTACATACAATACTTAAATATAATATGTGAGTTAGGCTTAAATTTATCTATTAAATTTTGGTAGTGCTGGGATTTTGCCTGTAGTAGAATGTTGTGTATTTACATGGGGAAAACCCATTTTTTTATTCTATATACTTATGTACATTTAATACTTACATATAATATGTAAGTTAGACTTAAATATGAAATATAGAGACAAGTATCAGGTGCAGAGTACAGCACAGCATCCCCAATCTGCCCTTCGCCAGAATACTATGAAATTTGTAAAATTAAAATTAAAATCCTACTTTTAGTTAAAATATCTTCTTGTTTTCTAAAGGTAATTAGAAAATTCTGTTCTCCTGGTGTCAGTAAGTGGTAACTAAGAGTGAAAAGCAGGATGGAATTCTTCCTTAGGACAATCCTGGAGTAGACTCATCTGTCGTGTGATCTCATCAGTCCTTGCTCGCTCATCTCTGACAAAAACAATCTGACCTGCTTTATCTATTTCTCACTTCAAACTATTAATTTCAAAGAAAGATTGAGGCGGCCTTTTCAGCGTGATTGTGGAATAAAAAAAGGAAACCACTCGTGTTTTCCTGCTGGTTCTTCTCCAGGGGTGGCTTTGGAGCTGAGCTGGGTTCTGAGCTTGGGGGAGAATCCAGCCCTGCTCATTCCTGCGTGTTCCTGCTCCTGTCCTGCTCCTGCTCTGCACCCTCAGGTGTGAAAATACAGAGATCCCTACAGTGTTTTCCAATCTGCTGCTCCTTTGCATTTCCCACTACAAAAAAAAAAAAAAAAAAAAAAAAGGAAATCTTTTCCTAACTGTGCGTGCAGATATTGTGTTATGCATTGAAAATTCTGCTGTTTCCTGCCTGCATTTATCTTGCTGTGGAATAATTTTCATGTGACTGGAAGGATTTTTTTCTCACAAACAAGAAAAACACCTCCCAGAGGCAACAACTGATGGAAATTGCAGAGGCTTTGGAGTGTTTCTGTGGTGGTACATCCCAAATATTCCCTTATCTAACAGAAAATGATGTGAGATTTTGCACCTGCCTGAGCTGATGGGTTTCTTTTCATTCCTAAACATCTCTAGGAAGCTCAGGCATGTTTGTCACCCATGAGATTGAAGAATTATTATGGAATCCTGGAATGGGTTGAGTTGGAAAGGACCTCAAAGCTCATCCAGTCCATCCTGCCATGCCCAGGGACACTCCCACTATCCCAGGCTGGTCCAAGCATTGTCCAGCCTGGCCTGGGACACTTCCAGGGATCCAGGGGCAGCCCCAGCTGCTTGTGGAATTCCATTCCAGGGCCTCCCCACCCTCCCAACCACAAATTTCTAAATTAATTTTGATTTAGTAATGAATTTTTGAACACTTAATAATTCTTATCACGTATTCAGACAGTTGAGCTTCTTCGAAGTTGTTGCATGGGAATAAATGAACAAAAATTTATAGGAAGTTTCATATCTCAGAAGGTACTAAATGCTGAGTTGTATCTAAAGAAATGTTTTGTCCCCAGTCCAGGAAGAAATTTCAAAAAAAAAAAAGAGAAATCAAAACAGTTTCTTCCATTTGAGCAGAGACATATGTTTGGTGGGTTGGCACCAGACTAGGATGCAGAATCCTGTAGAACCAACTCTTCATACTCTGGGATATTTAGAGGAACAACATTCAAAATAAAGTGCTGGAGAGCAGAAGAAAAAGAGAAAAATTTAAAAAAGAAGAACGGGGAGCACCTGAAGAGCAGCACAGAGGAATTCCAGGCACTCCTGGGCCGTGGTGACCAGGAAAGGGAGTCCAGGATCCACAGGGATCTGTTGGACAGGGCTTGGAGCAACCTGGGACAGTGGGACCATGGCAGGGGTGGCACTGGATGGGCTTTGAGGTCCCTTCCAACCCAAACCATCCCGGGATTCTGTGGATTTCTGTCTTTGTGTATCAAATGTCTTAGAGGAGTCAACACCGTAAATCACAGAAAACATTTCATTCCATCAATAAATTCCCATTAATTGGAGATGAGGTCATAGTGACTCCTCCTGGTCTTAGGGTGATGATCATAAAATCATATTTAGAAAAAATGAAGCTCTTGGGTGTCATTCAGCAAAATGAACAAGTCCCAAGAAATTCGTCAGATTTCCCTTGAAAGATGTGGTTAAACACAGAAGAAATTTCTTCCCAGTGCTGTGATGCTCCAAGCCCTTGGAGAAGGCTTAGAGGTTTTGAGAACAAAATTAATGATACCCTTACAATTATTGCAGTTGTTCTGTTTGAGAGTGATGATTAAATCTGATCAGAAATAACATCTGCAGTGGGAGCAGAGTTGAAATATCTGGATTGTGGCTGTGCAGTTCACAAAGAAAACAGAAAATATCATCTATTAACACAAAAGGCAACGTGAGAATGATTTATTTGTCAGTGGAAAAAAATAAAATACAGATCTTTTCATGGCACTGAAAAAAATGTGGGGGGATTAAGAACTGAATGGGAAGTTTGAAGCACAGTTGATAGAAAACCTCAGCACCAAATTATGTGAACAAAGTCACTTTAAGGGAAGACTCAGAACCACTTTGGAGACTTTAAACAGAATCTGTTTAAAGTGGCACAATGAAATATGTCATCATCATCCCAGAGCTGCTCCATATTATGTGTTCTCCCTTTAAAATGCCATTTTTTCACTCCAATTCTCAATCCATTTCCCAGTTTTTTGCAGGTGGGCTTTCCTCTTAGGAGCCACTGATCCAAACTGCTGTGCTGAGCTCATTCAAGGAATCAGTTGTTGGGCCCTGCCTGGCCTTCTGTACCAGTTTATTCCTTGGGCTTTGTTGGGTTAGGCTTAGGGTTTGGGTTAGGGCTGGGTTAGAGGCCAAATAAAGGAGACCAAAGCAAACAGAGCTGTCAGAAAGTGGTGCTGGTTGAACTTGGTGATCTCAGAGGCTTTGTCCAACCTTAACTACTCCTGATTCTGAGGGGTTGTAGGTTTTGGCTGCACAAGGTGTGGGTTTAAATGTTTGGGTTTAGTGGATTTGGGCTTGGAAAAGCCCTCCAAGGTCATGGAGTCCAAGCTGTGGCCATCTCCACCTTGTCACCAGAGCCCTGAGTGCCACCTCCAGGCGTTCTTGGACCTCAGTGCACCAGCATTTGGTGTCCTGGCTTGGGTTGTTCAGTGATGCTGAGCTCATCACCAGATCTTTTTCACCTCCTGTTTCTCAGAAACTTTGTGACTTCCAGGTCTTCCTTGAGCCTTCAATTATGAAGAAAACCTTTTTCCATTCCTCTCCTGCCCCTCAACCCCACCTTGAACCATATCTGAAGTTCCTCACCAATCTGTGGGTCACTCCCAGGGCCTGCTCAGCAGCTTTTTAGGAGTTCCCTGGCTCATTTTGGGTCTGGGATGTTCTCCCCAGGCTGACCCCTCCGTTCTCAGCTGGGCAGGGACAGCCAGGTCCTTTCTCAGGTCTGCAGGAGAAGGAGAGGGAACAGATTGGTGGCAGTTTTATTCCAGACACTGATGGGATTTATTTCCTCTGCGAGGATTTTGTATTTTTGGAAGCTCTAGAAGGAGCAGAGTGTCCATGTAGGGATTCCATAACTTGCTGGTTTGTGGCAGAAGTTGGTTTGAAAGGTGATTTTTCTCAGGAGGTTTTTCCTTTGCTTAGGCTTGGGTTCCTCCATGCTCTTAGAAAGTCTAAACCAAGTGGAACTGACTGAGTAAAAGAGAAAAATTGTTTACAAGACAAAAACTTTTGGGCCTGATGAGTTTTCTAGTGATTGAATTTTTTATATTTATCTTTCCATAGCTTCAGTGCTGAGACATGAAAGCAGCACTAACAAATTGTGCTCTGGGGTTATGTTGTTGAGTAATTTTATTTTTTAAAATCATAACTGGCATATATAGTGACCTTGTCGTAAAGTTACCTTTAATTTCAGCCTAGGGAGGTGGTTTAACTTTTCATAATCTATTAGTGCTTATAATATGTCACATTTCAGTGCTAATTTGTAATCTTATTTAATTGAAATTTTAACTCGTGGGACCCTTGCTGTTGTTATTTTGGTATAACAATGAATTCCCCAAGTTAGGTGTATTTTTAAATATATTAATGCAAAATAATTATCATATTCCTCAAGCAGACCAATCCCTTCCCATGTAGGGACTGTTTATTTTTAACAGCAGCTCCTAAATTCACGTTTTGCATGAAATTGTGCCTTTTGAATCAATAAATCAAGCAGTGTTTAGCTCTCCTGGCTGATTTTGTGCTCTGGTGTTGTTGTGCAGATCCTTGCTGACGATGGTGGTCGCTGGAGGCAGCACTGTTGAAGATTATATCATTTACAGACAAGATCTCTGAAATCTGTTCCCTTCAGACAGCAAAGGTAACTCAAATAATCCACATTATGCATTTATCTCAAAGTAATAAGTTTGGTTTTGACCTTCAAAATTGAACAGCAGCTGAAATTTGGGAGTCTGACCGCTCTGCCAGATTTTAACCCCTTTTGTAATAATAATTTTAATTTATTCTGAAGTGAAAAATAATAAATATCCATGGAAAGAGCTGAATTTCTTCTCCTCCTTTTAGTTACAGGAATATCCATCCTTCCTTAGTTTCTCTTTTTTTCCTGCACTTAATGTTTTTCTTTATTTTTCTTTTCTCACGAGTGTTTTGACCTGCAGATCAGTTACAATATTTTTGTGGTATTGATGAGAACCAGCACTGCCTTAAAATCTAAAGAGTAATTGAGGATGGGGCTTATGCTCAAAAATACAAAAATTTGGTAAAAAAAGGGTAAAACAGTGGTAAATCTCTTGAAAATTTCTATAGAATTTTAGAAGTATGATTTCTTTAAATGAAATATTGAAAGCACAAATCTGATGTGTCCTGTGCCATTTATTTTCTCTGCTTGTATTATTTATTATTAGTAAATGATCCAAAGAAATGTGAGGATATTCAGGAGAGTTTTGTTTATGGATCATTTTTTCCTATTTTGAAACTAACTCTCTATAAACACCGTAGGTAATATGGGACTTTTTTTTTTTCTATTATGGAAATAGAGCTAATTTTCCCACTCATTATCTGCTGTTAATTTAATGTGTGGCAATATCTGAAATTTAGTGCTGATTATGGCAGTAGATTTTTGGTTAGCAGTACAGCTCATCTATGAGCAAACCAATTAAGACATCATTTCAGAATATAATTGAGCTCTTAATGGGGCACTTGAATTCACTGGGAATTTACATATTTGCTTTTCTTTGCTTTAGCAGAGAGGTCCAAAATGAGGCTCCAGCTTCAGTTTGGAACTTCTGGAGGCACCAACTCGAGCTGAGGCTTCTCAAAGTGAAGCCTCTAAAATGCTCTTGAATAAGGGCAGGGATAAATTCATGGATAAGCTCCTTAATTCTGAAATCTGAACTTTGGATGCCTCTTAGGAGGTGGGAATTTGAGGAACACAACCTCTGCTGTTCTTAGGATGCTGAGGCCCAGGTGATGCTCTGGTGCAGTTAAATCTGGTTGCAGTTAAATCTGCTCTGGTGCAGTTAAATCAGTTAAAACTGATTTAAATACCAAGTTTGCTCAGTGTTTGTAATTAATTTTCTCCTTTTAGTCAAATCAGGATCTGCTGGGAAAGGGCTCATTCTGCAGAGCTTTAGAATACAGACCTTTCTATACATGTATAATATATACACATATATAATCTCTATTTTGAAGCAGTATCAATAGAGAATTCTTGGAAGTGCTGTGTTAGCCCACACAAATTAAGTGTGTCATTTATGGAGTCTTTGAAAATGAAGGAAGAAAATGAAGGCAGTTCTCTTCCCTTTTCATTTTCCCTTAGTTTGGGGATTTTTTTGACCCTCACAAGGAAGATTTTTCCATTTAAAAGACAGCATAGGTTATTTATGCCTCTGCCTTATTGAGGGGTTGATTTGTGTTGTTGTCACTCTTCCCTTCCAGGATAGACCTTTGCATGTTTCCATTTGTTCTAAAATGGGAATCAACACCATTTGGAAAACCAAATGTTTTGGGGGAATAATTATCAAAGTGTGTGTTTGGGTTCTGAAAAACCATTTTTTTTCTAGGTGAAAAACTAGGGCAGGGAAAGTCGTTTTCTCTCTAAGGTTCATGTTGTACTGGTTATTTCCTGAAAGTTTTAATATGTACATGTGGATAAACCTCAGGATGCTCCAGTGAACTCCAAGAAAACATTTAGTTCTCATTCTCAGCATCTTAACTTGTGTTTTGTAGATTTTTTTTCCCCCACTAAAGTGCTCACAGCTGTGCAGGTATTGCAGCCACTGCTGCTGTTCCATTTGATCTATTTTTAAAGCAGGGGCTCTCTGGATGGAATCCACATTCCTGTGTAGTCCAATACTCCCAAACCTTCCTGACCCTGCCTCACCCACTCAGACCTCATGCATTATCTTTAATTATATGATAACATTGCAATTTTCCTCTATAGAAACCCTTCCATTAAATAAATGGAATTTAACCAGCAATCCGCTGCCTTTAATGGTTCAATCCTTCCTTCCTCAGAAGTGTTCAGGCCTTTCCCTGCAGATGGAATTCACAATTTCTGCTTTCTTGCACCTTTTAGCAACAGGTTTTGGAGAATCCCACGCTGGTTTGGGTTGGAAGGGACATTAAAATTCATCCAGTTCTGTGGCTTGGACACCTCGCTCTGTCCCAGGGTGCTCCAAGTCCCAACATCCAATCTGGCCTGGGACCTTCCAGGGATCCAGAGGCAGCCACAGCTGCTCTGGGAATCCCAGCCCAGCCAGGAATTCCCAATTCCCAATGTCCCATCCATCCCTGCCCTCTGGCAGTGGGAGCCATTCCCTGCCTCCTGCCCCTCCATCCCTTGTCCCCAGTCCCTCTGCAGCTCTCCTGGAGCCCTTCAGGCCCTGCCAGGGGCTCTGAGCTCTGCCTGGAGCCTTCCCTTCTCCAGACATCATCCACAATTCCATGTGCTGCTCTGGTCCAGCATCAGGATTTGGGAGGCACCATGGGGAGAAGGCAGGGAGGGGTAAGCAAATGAGATCTTTGGATCAATTATTTTGCTGCATTTAATCTCCAGAGAGAATCTTCAGTTCTTGGAGCATCTCCGTGGCCTCCTCAGGACTCACTCCAGAGCTTCTCTGTGCCAGGGCCCAACCACCCTCCCAGCCAAGAATTCCCAGTTCCCAATGTCCCATCCATCCCTGCCCTCTGGCAGTGGGAGCCATTCCCTGGCTCCTGTCCCTCCATGCCTTGTCCCCAGTCCCTCTGCAGCTCTCCTGGAGCCCTTCAGGCCCTGCCAGGGGCTCTGAGCTCTGCCTGGAGCCTTCCCTTCTCCAGGGGAACATTCCCAGCTCTCCCAGGCTGGCTCCAGAGGGGCTCCAGCCCTTCAGCAGCTCCATGGCTCCTCTGGATTCTCTCCAGAAGCTCCAGATTTTCCTTGTTTTGGGGGCAAATCCAGCATTAATAACAGGGAAACCTCCCAGCACTGCACACCTGGGAGGACGAGCAGGGTTTGCATCTGTCCATCTTTTCCAACATGGCAAATTCCAGGTGGAATCTGGAGGGACGTGCTGCTGTGCTCTAAGTGACAGACACAGGCAGTGCCCTGTGCCATCCCCAGCTCCAAGCCTCGCTGTCTCTGGGCCATTCCTGGGCCAGCTGCAGAATTCCATCGCCCTGCAGAGCCTTGGCTGTGCTCCCCCTGCTCTGGGCAGGGCCTGCTCCCACCCTGTGCTCCCCAGGCTTATCCTGAGACAGCCTTGCCTCCCAGCACTTCTCTCCTCAGCCTGTTTTTCCTGAATTGTCATGAAAAGCAGGAGCCCACTTCCCTTTTCTGAAGGCCTGATGTTTTTCTGAGAACAATCCATTTTCTGTCTCGCTCTCTCTTCTTTCCATATGAAAGGCTTGGAGGTTTGTGAAATCCCAAGGTGCTCTCTCTAAAGTGAGGTATAAACCAATTCTACCTTCTTAAATCTAATAAAAGGAGACCTACTTCATTTGAATTTTTTTTTCCTACTGAAATTATTTTAAGGATTTGGGTTGAAAAAAAAGACATTTTGCTAATGTTGCTCTTTAATATCACAACTTTTAGGAGCATTTGAGAGCCAAATTTTCAAAGTACATTTGAGATGTAATAGATTTGATAAGTTGTTCTCTGCCTGAGCAGAAATTTTTGTACCACTTCTGCCAAGTTTTTGCAAGAAGTTTGTTTTCCATGATCCCCCTTTCTCTTCCAGCTGCTCCTTCTGAAACTGAATTATGGGCTGGCATTTTGAATTTTTCCTTACACAGATATTGTAAATAAAACCAACTACAAAGGCTTTTCATTTTGAAAAATTGGAGCAGCAGGCACCCTGAACAAAAGGAAATGTTCCCAACACTCCTTTTGTTGTAACCAAATTAATCAAGCTCAGAGATTTGGTTGTAATTTCAAAGTTAAATGTTTAAGTAATGCAAAACTTCTTAATCCTGTAGTGCCTCTGTCTTTAACATTCATAGCAAAATAGCAAAATTGTTACAGTTAATTTTTTTAATAGTTAATTTTTCTTAGCAAAGCTAAAGATTGGCTTCCTACAACCCCAGGAACCTGAATACCTCCAGAAAGTTTTGGGGTTCTTGGGATCTCTCCAGCAAATGTTGAGGGTTTGGATTATTTCAGTCTGTGGTAGTAGAAAATGTTACATATCTCCATCCTTGGGTTTTCCTGAAATATCACAAGAAATTTCTGTGAAGTGAAAGTCACATCTTTTTGCTGAAAGGGCTACTGGTTTAAAACAACAAATAAGAACTCCTGTCATTATTTGTTAATTATAAATTATATTTAAAAGAAGAATGTATGGTGTAGTACTTAAGATAAACCAAATTATTCTTTTCTATTGAACCACCAAACCAAACTCAGATCATTGAGTTTTGTTTCAATATTTCCGTCTGAAAGAAAAAAAAACTGAAAGGAAGCTAAGGGCAGTGAATTTAAAATGTATCTGTTAATGAAAACCTAAAAAAAGTTTATTTTTTTTACATGAAGGTGGCCTGAAAGGTTGTGAAGGGATTCTTGTTTTTTTCATTTGGTGTTTCAGTTTTGTTTTCTATTCCCCTTCCTGTCAATTCACATCCTTGGAGAGCCACAATCATGGTGAAAAATGTGTGGAAATGCTTTAGGAAAGCATCATCATTTTTGACATTCCCAACTGGCCTTTTCCTAGAAGGATCCCAGTCCAGGGAAATGCTTGAAAATTAAAACCAGGGATGCTTTTAAAATCAAACACAGCAAGTTTCTGAAGAAAGGAGCCTCTCTTCCTCTCCAAAGCTGTGGTGATCCTCCAGAGCTGCACACAAAAAGGGTTATTTTTATTTTTTACCACATTCCTGAAAAATATTCCTGAGAGGGGAAGATTCTCACCAAGGTGGGGCAGAAATTGCCACAGTTGGCTTTGGCTCAGCCTCCCATACTAAGTTTGGATCACTTCAAAGGATTCATCGCATTTCTTGGAGGTTTCATCTCAGAATCAGGGAATCATTTGGGTTGGAAAAGACCTTTAAGGTCCCAGAGTCCAACCTGAACCCGACCCAAGTCACCCCCGCTTTATTGGTGCCACTCTGAGAGTGGGGGCAAAACAGCTGAGTTTAGGGAAAGGGAAGATGAGCTCAAGTTTCTGTTGAAAAACTCACCAAAAGTTAAAATATCTCCTTTTTTTTATTTAATCCCAGAACTAAAGCTGTTCAGGACACAGTGAATTTTCCAGGGCA